>NC_046185.1:133591751-133914609 GCF_011004875.1 Balearica regulorum gibbericeps | reverse complement strand
GTCCTATAGCCTTGCCTTGGGTAAATATTTGAGCCTCGCCTTATAGGAAAGTGTTACCGACACAGAAATGGCAGCAAAATTAAACAGCAAGCCACACACGCGATCAGTGGGGGAAAAAAACCCCACGTAATGTTGGACTTTAACGAGACAAAGTGAGTTGGGGAAAAGCAGGTCGTTTGTTTGCATGCACACTGGGAAGGGAGCAGCGTGCTTCAAAATGCACATCTTGTGTATCATCAGATGGATTCCAGACATCTCCAGCAGCAGAATTGTTCAGAGCCTGAGATGCTCTTTTCAGGGGAGGAATACCAGCGAGTGGATGTGGCTGGGATCTGTTGTGTGACTGCTGTATTGCACAAGGGTAACATCTCAGCTTCACCAGAAACAGCTCCATGGTATTAAGACATTTTTCTCCAGTGTAAACGGAAACTGAATTTGGCCTGTAACCTCTTGTGTGTTAGGGAATTAATTATGATCAGCAGTGCTGGACTATATTTTTATTTGATGTTTCTGATGACAATAAAAACTGAGAAAAAAATAAAGAAAGCTAATAATTTTCTGCCCTGGTATTTCAGTTATTGGAAAATTTTGAACTGGTGAAATTAACCCAGGGAAGCGTTGCTTTCAGTAAGTCTCCAGGATCTAAAATATTTTGAAAGAAACACTTTTGAATTTGTCAAAACAGCCTTATTAAACATTTGAAAAATGGAAACTTTGTGGGTGTTTGTTTTTAAATATTAGATACTTTAATACTTTAAATCCCACCATGCCCAGATGAAAAGGTCAAAATAGAAGTTGAATGTTTTGGATTTCTAACACAGAACGTTGTATCCCAACGCACTTTATCTATTTGTAATATTTTTTCAATGTTTGAAATTTCAGGGCTTTTTAAATTTCAGTTCACCATGGGAAACAAGTTTGAAATCCCAAATTCTCACAGGACAGGGAAGTTCCTTTCTTGGCCACCACTAGAAATAAATCCCAAGCATTTACTGATGCCAGGAGAAAGTGAAAATAAAAAGATGGTGATTTGAAGCAGGTTGCTTTCAGAATGTAGCTCTGTGTTAATGCTTAGCACAAGACAGAATGTCAAAGATCTAATTTCTCAGAAAATGAAGTAGCCTGCTTGTCATCTTGAATTTCTATTTAATTTGCTTTTATAAATATGTTTCATTTTATTCTTCCACTAGAATACAAAATCTGGCTATTGTGGAATACAGATCTCAAGAGTAAAGCAGTTGACCTAAAAGTTTTTAGAAAGGAATTTCAACAGTGATTTCATAACCTAAAATAAATGTTGCATAATATTGTCACCATTTAAGCAAGGAAGATTATGCTACAAAAGACTGTAATCTATATGTTCATTAAAGTCTATCAAGAACCTGATTCTGTGTGTGTGTGCATGTGAGTGTGTATCTGGAGTACCCACTGTGGTTTGTCATATGGTTTTATTGACATGTTAGGGAATCCTGGACTACTTATAAGCAGCAAAACCTATACGTGGTTCATTTTTAGATGACAGCTGATGCAACTGTATCTCTTGATTTTCTTGCGATCTGTTGTGCAAAACAGATTTGTTTATTTGATACTAACAATATGAAGGATATTTAAGACATCTCTGAGGCCAGTCAGTCTCTAGTTATGACTGCAGCTCTAGTGAATGGTGAACAAAAGAACTTAAAACTCATTTTAAGCCCCTCCTGAGGGACCTGGGCTACTTATTTCATAGTGAGTAACAGTAAAAACTACAATTTTGTCTCCAGATCTTCTACAAGTAGTAACTGTCTATTGCCTGGGGAGATTTCTTATTCTGCTGTTTAAAAACATCTGACTCTAAACCTGTGTTAGTACAAACTACTGATTCAGTAATATCCAGGACCTTATTATTAGTCTCCTGAGGATGTCAGTTTGTGAAAAGAATTGTACGTGTGGATTTGAAAGATGGATCTCTAAAAGTGACAAATAGCAGAAAGTATGCAGAGATTTTAGGTAAGATTGTTAATGACCAGGGTGTTGGTGCGGCGGTTTGAAATCCATAATAAATTCAAATGATGTCTCTATAGATGGTATGTGGGTATTTCCATTTAATAAGAGATATAAATATGATATTGTTTGGTTATACTTCAGAACCATTTAAAAAGAAATAACAGTTGCACCAAGTTAGCACATAGGATGTACCTTTGCACACACCTGCACGTTCTCTGAGTAAATGGGATAGATAAAGGTTGATTTCCTGCTCACCGAATGAGGTTAGTAATGTATGTCACAGCTAGAAATTGTATCTATGATGTCAGCCTAGTGTTTGGAAAATATTTTATAGTACATTTAAATGTCATTTTTTTATCAACAGGTGATACTCTGGGGGCAAAAGTTCCCAGAGCTGGACACTGCTCAAAGGATACTTTACTGTGAGCTGTGTCTTGCTAGAGTCATTTACTAAAACTACAAATACCAGGCCAGTAGTATCTGAGAAACAGCATTTTATACTTTCTGTGTTTAAACATGCAAAAGACAAATGACATAACAGACTTCCTGACAGAGAGGAGCATGAGGGGAATTTTGGTTTCAATGCCTTTTTTTTAAACAGTCCCTGTATTTTCTTCAGCATCAGGTGACATTTAATGTCATTTTTTTGTGCCTCATGACTGAAAATCCATTAACATCCTCTGTTTTAAAAAAAAAAGGCACAGAAGCACCATTTCAGTTCTTATTACCCTTGAAAAGCAGAAAATTTGACATGTCAGCATTTCCTGAAACATTATTTTCTTAAATTGTTACATTTAAAAAAATCTTACGCTCCAAATAGCAGTCAGTGAAGGAAACAGAGCTGGGGAAGGGACAACAGGGTGTGTAAGAAGCCAGGCAGGCAGTTCAATAACTAGCTGAATACTTCTGTTCAAAAAGTAGCCAAGGCTTTCCTCATTTTTCTGTTTATATCTGACTAATCACAGGCAGGCAGTTTGTTAGCACTGTAATTACAACTTCCAGAAGTGACCAAAACTTCCTCACATCTTCCTAACGTGCACATACTCCCACCTCAACAACCCAGCCAGAAGCTAGGCAGACTTTAATTTGGATGACTCCTCCCTCACTTCTAGCATATGCATTAATCATCCTATGGTGTCATTGATCTAATGGCAGTGCATACCACTGTAATTCTTCTTGGACTTTGCACAGATCATGAAAATCTAGTGGTTTCTGTAATATGTTAGCTTTTAATACCCATTGATGGTCTTAGCGGAGTTTCTAAGGACTCATCTCACCCATCCCATAACCAAACTCTCATACAGTACTGCAGCACACAGTTGGGAAAAAACCCATCACTGACAAACAGTTTATTCGAGGGACGCCCAAGTGATCTTTTTACTTCCAGGCAGTGAGCTGGACAGTCAGCCTCCTCCTCCCTTCCCACTCTTGTGTGACCTGTGCTGCAATTCAAATACTTTGCAGGCCTGCGGTGAAATATGGGGGGGATGCGTCTGCAGGCAGATCTCAGAAGGGTGAGGAGTCAGGGAGCAAAGAGCTTGGTGCCCACCTGCTGCAAAATAACAGATTCTGGTACAAAGAGCTGAGTTTGGGAGTGCAGGAGGAAATAAAAATCAAATTCTGAGCCACAGAGGCATGCAGTTGTTTGGATCTGGAATAATGTGGTTGGGGAAATTTGTACCTCTGAGAGCTGGTGTTCCAAGTTCATCGCAGACTAAGACATGAGTTATGCTCACACGTTATCCTGACAAAGTAAGAACAAGCCAAAAATAAGTCTAAGATTCTGGTACAGTACTTTTCTCTGGATTTTTCTGTATTTGAATTACAGATTATATAATTTTCATGAAATGTATAGCATAAAATATTGGGTAAGCCATTTTAAAGAAATGTCTGTTTAGATTATTATACCAAAGCCATATTCTGTGCTGTTGGGGAACTGCAAGTGAAATGAAGATGAAGATAACATGTGGCACTATTAGGTACTATTATTACCTTACTGGATATTTCTAGAGTAGATTTTGTCTCTTTTAGGGATGTGTCATGACAATATTGAGGACCTGGAAGCTGGAGACTTGTTCTGCAAGTGGAGCCTTCTGCCACACTTTCACTGCCTGAGAAGCTACAGACACAGGTGGAACAAAAGGCCCATCGCCATGTTTTGAAATGTTGCCAAAAGGAACTCCAGCTTTTTTAGAAAGGAAGTTAATTTGGTGATAAAATGTCTACTATGAGGCTGGAGAAACATTTAGCATCTTTGCAAATACTATGTGGCATCTGTATTTCTCCTTAACTGTTACTGGGTCAACGCCAAACAGTCTCTTGGCAGTCCGTTGAGTCAGCAACACCAGAAAGCCCAGCCTAGGCTTTTCTTTCAAACAGGGTTACAGGACCTTTTGGTCTTTTTTTTATATTCTACATGGGGACTGTTCTGGACCATGATCTATATTACAAATTATATTTGCCCTTAAAGAGAAATCTCAGGGCTTAACAAGGCAGCCTATTTAACAAAGATGAGATATTGCAGACACATTAGACATCTAAAGTTGCTGGAAGAAGTTGATGCAGGAAGGTTATAGGCACATAGCTGGCATCTGACTGTGGCTTAGTCAATGAACTTAGTTTATTCCAAACGGCATAAAAAATTCCTGCTGTGCCACCCAAGTATCCCTTGAAGGTCTCTCATGCAAGCATAGACGCTGCCTCACTCAATATATAAATACGATGAGAACAAAGTCTGAATGGGAATAGCCACAAATGGATGATTCCTTGCACAGCATCGATTTTCTGTATATACCGGTATGCCTTGGTTACAGTTGTGTCCGGGGTCCTGCAGCTACCACCAGATCCCCTTAATGTGCAACATACTCTGCATTTTGCTATTTCCAAATTTAGCCGAGAGGCCTGTGTTTGTTTCAATGAATGTTTTTCTTTGCATGAAATATTTCACAAATGCCATTTATTGCTATATGTACTTGATTCTTTGCAGGGTTTCAAGACTATGATTTAATATCTTAGATTGTCTAAACAAAGCCCTACTTAAAATTTGCTCAGGTTTGCTTAGAAACCCAGAAACCCTGTAATTATAGGGAGAACTTGAAGGAGAAAGCAGTTTCATTAACACCAGAAACTACTGTTTATGTCCACGAACTGTGTAAAACTGCAGTTTCAGAAATCCTGCTGAAATAATCCTTCAGTGTTCTCAGTAAGCCAAAATTGTAAAGAAGTGGTACTTCCATGTGACCTCGAGGACTGGACCCATGGCTTTCACGTGTGATTTCTTCCAACCCCATATCACTTGGTCTACAGCATCTGAGGCCGAGCTGATGTGCACCCTACTCATTGCCTGCGTCCCTCTCTAGCCAGGGAGCAGAGATGTCAGTGCGGAGGCAGAGCTCCTGCTGGTGTCCTGAGATGTCGGGATGGGGGTGGGTGGGTTTGACCTGTAGATGCAGGGTTGTGCATGGCCTTAAGTTTGTATTTGGCTAACTGATGGTTTTCTTTTTATTGGGGGTATAAACCTACCTACCTATCTATAAAGGTACCCTCCTTGGCACATGCCTTTCGTCTTCCCAAATACAGTAATTAGGGATATGCATGCTCTAGTATGTCGTGTGGGGTTTTTTTATAGTGCCTTTGAAGGATGCCAGATTGACAGTCATGAGGCTTCAGGTCCTCTCTTTATCCACAGAGTCATTTCTGCCATTTGGGTTCTGAGCAAGCATTATTTGCACATATTTAACTTCAATGAAACCAGTATCCGTGCATGGCAGCTAATGTTGGGGAGAAACAATGAGCTGGATTCTGCACTGTTTGTTTGTTTGTGTTCATATTGAAGATGAGGAAAGTGCAACTTCATTAAATTAAATTAAATTTTATAACAATCAAATGATTTAGGTAATAAAGGGGGGCAAAGAAAGAAAATGTTGAATTTTAATAGCTATAACCTGTAAGCAGTGCTTTATCTTGCCGCTGCTGTTGTAAGGACTAGTAATTGCAGCCGTCTAGACACAGGAACAGATGCAAAGTAGAGCTTTATTATATCAGACATTTGCCCTACTACGATACAGTCTAATTGCCCAGAAAATATATTTCTACATGAATTATTTCTAATTTGATTTGAACTAGACCAACTGTTGTATTTTGCTGAACTTTATCAAGTGATAAAATGGAGCACTAAATTTCAATACAATTTCTGTTTTCAATTTTTTTAGAGAAAAGGATGAATTAATTGAAACTTAAAATGGCATGCAGTTTTCTAGCAAATAAAATAGTTTTTTTCTTGCTAATTAAATTTTTGTTATTTCTTTCACCTGTGTGGCTTGAAAAGGAAAAGCAATGCTAATGGTAATTTTTGATTTAGTATGTTATGTTTACTGGTGTTGCATGAAAATATTTTAAATTGTGAGTTTAAAATGCGATTAGGAATGATGCTGTTGTGAGAGATGTAAGGAGTTGAGTTTGCTTATCTGAAAATGTCGATCATTTAAATCAAATGGGCTTTTTCCTCCCAATTGATTTTGTTTTCTTTCGAGAGTATTAGCACAGAATCCTGAATTTGTTAATAAAACCTGACAAACATTTTGTGCATTTCAAGAGAGTCCGAATCATCGGTCTACTGAAAATGGATAATCAATGTGAAATAAAGGTAACTGGATGCCCAGGTCCGTCGTTTCAAAAAGATGAGCTTTTGTTGCGAGGCGTTTCTGTTCGTTTGGCAGATTGTATTTGTACATTTGTCCTATTTTCTCATTTTAAGAAGGGTTTGGGAAATGCAGGGGAATCTCTCAGCGGCTTTTGCATAAAATGATAATAGTAACTCCCTCCTTCCTCCTTCCCATCCCCCCCAAAATAGAGCATACTACTGAAATTATTTAAATTGACTGAGCCTTTTAAGCAAGTAAACACATTTTAACTAGTTTTTTTTCCCAATCCTTCCATTCATGCCCACTATAGAAATTAGCCTTCACTCTTCCTTCACTTACACATGGATACACACACTTGCATGGACACAAGAAAAATTTCTTTTCTCCTGTCAGCATTCCTACCCAACAATAGTTAGATTAGTGGAAATGAGGGCCTCCGCAGAGAAAGGACATTCAGCCACAGAAGGCTCCCTGCAGGAACAGCTGGTAGGGGTTAATGGCTGCTGAACCTCACAGCCAGGGCCTATTCTCTATTGTGTGTTCAACTCCTGGGAAGGAGGGAGACTTGTGACAGCTTCTGGGGTGCACGGGATCAGAGGTATAGCAGTTAGGTCAGAGAGGTAGTGTTCGGGGGGAAAAGGCTAGCCGGGAATTGCAATAAAAATGAACTCTGCGGCGGGGACGGCCGAGGCTTGAAATCTGCAAAAATTGGGCGCAAATTGCCACAGGGAAACAGTAAAGGATTATTCAGTAACGTGGCTTCTAACCTTTTAACAACTGCGATATGAATTAAAAGAACAATTGGAGGGAGATGGGGGATGAATAATTCATATCTGAAAGTGGATGAAATCCAAGTCGGAGCTAAACATGCGCCATTAATGTATGTTATTTACGTTTGCACGCTAACCCCTCAGAGTTCAGCTCTCCGGATTACGGTGCGAGCGCCGCGGCCGCCGTACCAAACGCACCAGTCAGGAGACATGAGTGATCGTTCAGCGCTCAGCATGCTTAAAGCTTAAATAGGGAGTGATTAATAAGTATACGTTTCCCCCAAAAGTAGGTGTGTGCGCCACAGCATCGCCTCTCACGGAAGGAGCCCTCCTTGGAGGACTGGCAGGTGGGGTCTCTTTTGGGATGGGGGGGGCTCCCGGGGTGGATCCTCTGCTGCCTGCTAGTGCCCAGCACACACCAGGAAAGGACCTCTCCAGGAAGTTGGGAAGCAACGATTTGATGGGTTGAAAAGATCACCTCTGGGAAAACACTGGGGTGTTCCTGGCCTCCCCCCGCCCCTCCTTGTTTTGGGATAGTTTGGCAGGATGCTGTGGTTTTAAAGGGACTTTAGAGGGAGCTGTGTTTCCCCTCTGACTGCTGGTTCCTCTCCATACAGTATCTGAAAACTTCCTAAATTAAAAGAGGTAACATAATATAGCAAAAAAAAAAAAAAAACAAAACCAAAATTAGATTGACCAATTCCGTGTGGAAACCTCCTCTCCCTCTCCCTACCATAGCAGTAACCTTTGTGTTTGTTTTGCTGCTCTTTCGGTATGGGAATGTCTGACATTCAGTAACATTAAATTCTAAGAGTTGTTGGCCATTTTATACTGGTAAATTATAGCTTAAGCAAGAGAATAGCAAGTTTGCTGGTAATGCGGCTCTTTTGCCCTAAACCCGCTGATTCCCTACCCACAGTATGCTTCCAGATAAGATGTGTAGGTGTTGGGAGACACCAGCACAAATTTCACCCAATGCAGCTTGGGTGAAAAGGTTCAGGTGTAATTATCGTTCCTTGTTTTTGTTTGTTTAATCTCAAACTTTGAAGCCACTTAAATCATTTTGCCTTATGCTTTTCTTCTCTGCGTGAGTTTGCTTAAAGAAAAAAAAAAGAGAGAGCGGGGGGAAAAAAATGTTCCATTGAGATCCTCACCTGCAGCAGAAGCATGAAAGATACTGTCAGTGAGCTCCCAGTGAGTCCTCTGAAACCAACACAGATGCAATATGCTCATTAAAGTTCTTCTATTTGGATTGTAATGGCTCAATGAAAACGTATGAGCCAGTGCCTGAGGCCTTTTAAGAATATTTAAGATGCACTGAAGTGTGTCATGCCTTAGTACACCTTGACACAGTATTGCAGCCCCCAGAATGAGGATTGACAAGTACAGGTAAAAACAACAACAGAGACATAACAGAACAATAACAAAAATGCCTCCCTGAAGTACCGACACTGACAGCTTGATAGAATAAGCAAAAATATCACCAAAATGACTTGCAGGCAGGAATAAATGAGGCTTCCAAGCACTCGTGAGAGAGCACTCGGAATATTTACCCTGCTTTACGTTGTGGATACTGAAACACTGAGTGCAAGTGACTTTTACCCAGAGACACGCAGCAAGGCAGTAGCACCTGCCACTGCAACCCTTAGTCCTGCTTTCTGCCGGGCTCGGCAGGCACGCATCCAAAAAAAATACCCTTTCTCCGCGTATTCCAGCGTGTCCTCTGTCCAAACGAAGGCCCCGATTCTACGAACAGCTCTGTGCATGAATAGATTTCAGCACGTACCTATGTGCGTTTTTGATCTGGACTCCCCAAGCTGTATTCAAATTTATGGAGCAAGCAGATCCTCAAACTAGAGCTTGATACTTGGGCTGGGGGAAACATAGATCTGCACTGAAATTTCCCTGCTTTGGATGCCTGACTTGTTTGAAAACAGTGAGGATGTGCCACAAATCTGGAAAGAGAAATAAGCAAATCAGCACACTTGGGCTAAGACTTGTGAATGCATGGTTTCAGTTCATAGAGAATTTTCTACAGTGATTATAAATGTCTGAAAACAAGGTTGGCTCAACTTAGCTATAACTTAGAAGAGGAGTTAGTAGGTGTGCTTGTAATAAGATGCATTCAAATTCCCATTTCATTTAATAAAAGAGAAAGTAAGAATAGTGGAGTTTGTTGACCTCTGCATTGCTATTCATATTGCCAGCATAAAGACACAAAGGGTTATGAAATTAAGAACGCAGAAGGGAGTTATTCTGATGACACTCTCACACTGAGGATTTGTTACATTTAGCAAACTCTTGATCTCCCCAAAGTGCAGCAATTGATTCCAATAATTGGTTGTCACATTTTTTTTAAATATAGATAATTCAGTTTTATGAAACAAATTTAACAGAAGATGCTGTTTACAAAACCGTAATGCTATTTTTAAAGCTGCTAGTTCAAACATTATGTGTGATATTCTGTACAGGATGTGCTATTGAAAGGGTTAAGCTTTTCTGACTTTCAGATACAATGAAATTATGACAGGAATAAAATTGTGCCATTTTAGCATGAAAATGCTTGTACAAATACTGTCGTTCCTTCCTTCTTACTTTCTTTATAATGCCTCAACGATAGCTAAGATGACAGACGTTTGACAGGTATCTGTAAGCATACAACCCAGGCAGCTCATTAAAGTTTTTCTTTCTATGCATCAGCTTTCACAAAGGCAAAAACCCATTAGCATTGACTATTTTGCAGATTAGAAGAATTAAGGGCTTCAAACGTTGGCTTATACCAAGCAATGTCATTTGTGAAGTGATGTTTGCTTTATTATTTCCCTTTCTCTCCCTCTGAAACCAGACTGACATGACTTTAGCTCAACGTAGGGCGTAATGTGCAAACCAAAGGACTGGCTCACCGATGAAAAGAAACACATTCCCTTTTATACATGACTGGAATGGCAAAAAGGGGAGACTTTACATGTACTATTTAGGCTCATTAGAGTACTGATTATGATAGTTCTCCGGTGTAATCTTTAATCGACTTTGACACTAGATTTGCCCCGTTACAAATCCTGTCATGCAAATTAAGTCATTTGTGTTGTTTGATATGGAAAGATCTGCTATGAAATGAAAGATTAGTTCACAGATGAGGCACCAGAGACTGCTGCCCTTGTGCACCGTGCAACTGATTACAAGGATGAGAGCATCCATTTTTACACTGCTGTTAACATTTAGGAAAGAAGATTAAATTAACGCAGTTTATTTCCTTCTTCCTGCATGCAGTTATTTTAAATAAGATTTCATAACCCTTATTTTTATGGTACACAAAACTGGCAAAGCCAGCTAAATACAATACCACCATTTTAAATAGGGAAGCATATTTTTGGAGGCAACGTGGATGGTGGATTGGGTATTTTTTTGTATGCCCTTGAATGAGATACAGGGTTTTGGTTTTTTTTTTTTTTATTAGTAATCGGATGGCAGAGATTTTGCCACCATGTGCAAAACAGAAATGAAAAACTACTGTAAATTTTCCATGCACTAAAAACCTACCCTTTTGACTCACAATGTATAGGATGCCTTTTATTATTGCTGTTATTGTTTCCTATTGACTATTTGTATCTTGGACTGGTTATATTGGCTTGATAGTAAAGCTCTACTTAAAGAATGAAGGGGTTTTACTACTTAAAAACATATTGTGAGAAGCAAATGTTGCACATAGGCCCTCTAAATATACATTTAACTAAAACTTACGTTGCTGATGAATGGCCCCAGGTCAACAAGAGCCGTTTTAAAATTTTAGGACCTCTCGTGCCTAACTCACAGTCTTTGGTTGGCACGGTACAGTTCATATACCTGGCCTGGATTTAGGCAGGCAAACCCTTTCTGCTGTCAGAGAATATCAAAGTCTTTATAAGGATCATTTGTTCTGTACTCTTGGACCAGAGTGTTTGATGTGCTTGAGGAATTTCAGATGCTTACCTACTGTTAACACTTCCCTCTTTAAAAAAAAAATTACATTTACATTTTAAGCAGATCACCTAATTTCTCTGAGAGGGTGGGAACCGTGGGTATCTCTATAATTTCAGACTGATATAGCCAGAATATAAACAAACCAAAATAAACAACAAAATATTCACAATTTTCTGTTTTCATTAAGCATTCTCAGCAAAGAAGCAGTTGTGCAATATTTTTGTATGCTGCTGTAGCTGTACGGGACGGACAAATCCAATATGCCTAACACCATGGCTGGGGATGGAACTCAAGAAATTAGTAAGTACTACTGCTACATATTCTCTAAGGCAATAGATTATTAAGAATCTCTAATTAAATATCATCTTGTCCTGACCATTCTCTCTAGCTCTCATTTATAATATACATACTTTGTCCTTTTAAAAACTGTATGTTAAAAGAAAGCACCAGTACATTTTGTCATTGTATTTTGGCATAGCAGAAATATTTCATATAATCTGAGTGTTCTCCTATTATTTGGATGAATATGAATGCTGCAGTTAGTTAAGATTCCCTTAAATGACCATGACACAAGCTGGAATGATCCTTGGAAAGATTATCCCAGTTTTGGACAATTTAAAAGTAATTTTAACCTTCAGGTTCAACACACCTATTTTCCTGCTTGATTGCTCCAAGATTTTGTGTGATCATTTATTTGCAGATCAGTAGTGCTAGATGTTTCTGAGCTTTAAGTATTAAACAAAGTTTAGTCAATAGGATGCTGGGTTGCATCAACAAGGACATCACCAGCAGAGATAAAGAAGTCATTCTCCCACTGTAGTCAATGCTTGTCAGGCCACACCTGGAGTGCTATGTCCAGTTTTGGCCCCCACTATACAAAAAAAGGTGTGGACAGGCTGGAGAGGGTCCAGAGAAGGGCCACCAGGATGATCAAAGGACTGGGAAGCCTGCCATATGAGGAAAGGCTGAGACAACTGGGTTTGTTCAGCCTTGAGAAAAGAAGGCATAGAGGAGACTTCATCACCATGTTCCAGTACTTAAAGGGTGGCTACAAAGAAGATGGAGACTCCCTTTTAATGAGAAGTGACATGGAAAAGACGAGGGGTAACGGGTGCAAGTTACTCCTGGTGACATTCCAGTTGGACTCTAGAGGAAAATTTTTCACAATGAAAACAATCAGCCTTTGCAATAATCTCCCCAGGGAAGTGGTGGATTCCCCAACATTGGACACTTTTAAGATTTGGCTCGATGGGGTGCTGGGCCGTCTTGTCTAGACGATACTTTTGCCTAGATGGAGCTTTTGCCAAGAAAGGTTGGACCAGATGATCCTTGAGGTCCCTTCCAACCTGGTATTCTATGATTCTATTGTAGTGTTTCTTGGGAACCTCGGGGAAGAACCTGCATAACACATAGCTGCAAAAAGTTGACAGGTGTTACAGATTTCAGCCCACTAATGACTTGAATAAGCAATTGGATATTTTACTTCATCAGTAATTTAAGAATGAAATAACTGAAACTTATCAAAGATATATTTATTTTAATATGGTATGTTGAAATTTACAAGGATGTCTTTGTCCCCTTGGTGTCAGTGACAGTCTTGATGTGTGTAAAAAATACATCACAAGGATTCACCTGACAATCCTGATTTTAGTATAGATTTTTTTCCTCTTTATGTCAATGAAACCATAAAATCCATTCTTCTTTTAAAAGTCAGGGGTTTAAAGTGTTACATTTTAAACAAATATGTCTATGTTTTTACAAATAAACTGTGATAGTAGATCTTAAAATAAGGATTACCAAGAATTATATAATTTAGTTAACATTAGAAAAGTGCAAACATTGGCTACATGTGCTGTATTATTACTGTACAATTATTGCATTAGTATAAAATAGCTTAGGACATGCTTTTATAAAGATCCGTAATACAAATGTACACACTTTCACAAAGCAGTCCTTACAATTCAAAGGCATTAGATATCTATCAACATATTTTATGTATTGAATCTCTTTCTTAGTCCTGTTTGAGAGCAACGTGTTGTCTTCTGTTAGCTGTAATACCACAGGACTTATTCAAAGGATGCAAATGTGTTGTATTTTTCTTCCCAGGCTCATTTGCCCTCACTGCTTGATGCTCCCTGCATTACAGTAATGGAGTTCATAAAATGTAATAAGAAAAACGTGTACTTTAATTAGTCAAGTCATGCTATGAATAAACTCTGTTATAAATCACGTCTCTTTATTTGCATGTATGAGTTGTGTATATTAACAATTTATATTAAGTTTATTGAAGTGTCTTAAGGTGGTTTTTAGTAAGTGTGAAGCCAGGCCTGGCCAGAAGAAACCTTGAGACATTTAAATATTCGACTATTGCAGTGGCTGGCTGGATATAAAAATTAATGAGAAGACTGCTAATATACAAGGGTTTTTTAAAACCCCAAGATAGAAATCAGAGTACATTAGTTAGACCTATTAAACTGTGTAGTAGTTCTCTGAGAAAAATGCTGGAAGCTCTATCACTTAAGTCTATTTAAAACCAGCTTGGTTTAAATGGATTTTCCTGGTAGTGGAGTAGGTTAGGTCATTTAGTATTTTTTTTTTTTCCTTCTGTGTGTTACAAGCCTATTAATGGCATCCTAGGCATTACAGCCCATTTTTTTTTTTTTTTTCAAATGTGTTCAGACCCTAAAGGACACAGAGATATTCAAAGGCATCAAAACTGTTTAGATGCTTTATTCCATCAATTTTGAAGTAAGCATATATGGCCCTAAAGTGTCTTTTTCTTGCATATGTGCATTTGGGTGTGTGAGTATACATGTCCAGGACACCACTAACTGTGGGGGCACATAGGGCAAAGTCTATATAATTCTCAAAAGAGGTGCTACTCTATTGATATGAGTAAGGGCTCACATGCAAGTTCTTGGCTTGCTCCATTCAGCACAAGCTGGCCACCATACCCAGTGCTCCAAATGAGATCTCAATAGTAGCTCATTTAATGGCAACAATATTTGTCTACTTTCATGGATGTATCTTGGCTGATGCATCCTATGATTGTATCTGTGTTACGCTTAGTGACTCTTGACCTTCCTGAAAACACCACCCATATCCTCCTCTCTAACAGTCATTGTCAGCTGTACAGCAACACCTCTTGTTAATAGACTACAATGGATGTCCTTGCATACTGCACCATTGAATTTGGCCCATTTGTTCAGTCCAGCTTTCTGCATGGTTTCATTATCCACCTTTGTATCCTAATATGTCTCCTAACAAATTCCATCAGCACACTTTGTTTTGTGCCAGTGTTTCAAAAGACAACAATAAAAAAAATTCTGTCCCATGATTGCCATCCCAAGGGTATGAACTGACCTGGAGGAACTCACTGTTAATATCGTTCCAACATGGACCTTCTCTTCTAGCATTACTTCCTTTTAACTATCTTCCTTTTAACCAGATCGATATGCATTTTACAGTCCTTCTGTAATGCTTTTTTATCTTTTACATCATAAGAAGTCAGTTATTTTTGGCATCATATCATACTTTATCAAAACTCAAGTAAAATGTGCATAGGACATTCCTCTTTGCTAGAAAGATGGTAGCTTATAATGTAAAGTTGGCAGGTAATTCTGGTACAATTTATTTTTAATAAACCTGTGCTGCAATGTACCCAGTTTCCCTTTACCTTAACACTTTAATTAAAATTTCCTATAGATCGCCTTCTATGATAAAATGACTGGATTTGTGGATGGGAAGAGGACAGAGGATGTAATTTATCATAACTTTAGCATGACTTTCAGTACTGTCTCTCCACAATGTTCTTGAACCCATAACCCTTGGGATGTTATGATCTGGATAGGCAGACAACTAGATGAATATAGAAGTGGTTGGCTTGTTGGGCTCAGAGGGCATTGATTAGCAGGCTGTACTCCACCTGGAGGCTGCTTACAATTGGAATACCACAGGGACCTGTGCTAGGACCTGTAACATTTCACGTCTTCATCAATGACCTTGAGGAGGTGAAATTTGACAAGGACAAATGCAAAGCCCTGCACCAGAAAGAAGTAGCCTCTTGCAATGATATGGCTGGGGACTGCCCAGCTGGGGGAACAGGTCTCCTGAAAAGGCCCTGCAGATGCTGGTGGATAGTGAGCTGAACATGAGCCAGGAATGTCTCCTGGCAGCAAAGACGGCCAACAGCATCCTGGGCTGTAATAAGAGCAGAGCCAGTAGATCAAGGGAAGTGACTACCCCCCTCTACTTGTTATTAGACTGCATCTAGGTACTGCATCCAGTTTTGGGCCCCCAGTGCAAGAAAAACATTGTTAACCTGCAGCAAGTTCAGTGGAGAGCCACTGAGATGACCAGGACTAGAGCACTTGCTCATTGAGGAGAGACTGAAGGACTTGGGCTTGTTCATCCTAGAGAAGAGACAATTTCAGGGGACCGACAAGCAACCTGGCAGGGCCTTCAGGACAACATGAACAAGGCTCTTCACGGTGATGCATAATGGGAGACAACGGATGTAAATTTAAAAGAGAGATTACAGTTGGATATAAGTAGACACTTATTCACCAGGAGGACAGTTGAGCAGTGAAACACTTGCCCGGAGGGGTTGTAATTTCCATTCTTTCCTGGAGATCTTTCAAGATCAATCTGGATAAAGCCTTCAAACAGCCTTTTCTGATCTCATAGCTGACCCTGCTTTGAGCAGCAGTTTGAACTGGAGACCTCCTGAGGTCCCTTCCAACCGGAAATACGCTGTGATTTTGCAGTTCCATAAATGCAGGATGGACAGATGGTTGCCTGTATTTGGTTCCATCTGCTCAGATGACATAGTTTGTATTGACAAGTTAGACTGCCTGTTTCACTATCACATAGTGGACAAATGACAATAGTTTTGGATGAGCAGATCTAAAGCATTTATTGGCAACTTCTTTCAGGCAAGTGCCACTCTTTTTATGGGTCTGAAGCATTAGCTCCATGTGGCAGTGATGCATGATTCACATATTATTGCTATTATTTAACAGACCAACATTTCACTTGGTGATTTACCCACAAATAAAGGATATGCATTTGGAATCAGATAAAAATGATACATGTTATAATCATGGAAAAATTCAGTTTGGAAAGGACCCCTGGAGATTACCTAGTCCAACCTCCTGCAAGCAAGGCTAACTTACAAGTTATATCAAGTTACTATGGGAGTTTTACAGTTCAGTTTTGAACATCTCTAAGGATGGAGATTTCACAAGTTGTATGGGCAACCTTTTCCAGTACTTATCTGCTCTCATGGCAAACAAATGTTTTCCTTATATCCAACTGGAATTTTCCTTTCTGCAAGCTGTGTCAAGTGCCTTCTACCTTCCAGTATGACTCTTTGGGCAGAGCCCAGCTCAACCTTCTCTAACCTCCCTTTACACAATGAAAGATATCAGTTAGGTTTCCCCTTAGCTTCTCTGGAAGCATAACAAACCCATCCTCCTAACCATTTAGTGCTCCCTTTCTGGAGTTCCTTTCCAGTTTGTTCTAGGGAGGCCAAACCTGGACACAGTACTCCAGACACAGCTTCGTTAATGCCAAGTAGAGGGGAAAAAAAAACCAATTCCCTTGACCTAGAGGTTGAGATCTTCACCAGGTTCCTCAGATTTATTTCCAAAGAGCTGCTGCTGCATAACTAGGCACTCCCTGGCCTGTAACAACAAAAAGGGTTATTCTGCGCCAGATGCAGAACTGTGCATTTGTCTGTTGAATTGCATAAGGTTCCTGTCAGTTGAGTCCTTCAGCTTGTCAATGTCCCTCTGGGTGGCAGCCCTGCCCACCAGTGGATCAATCCTTCACCCCCAGTTTGGTGCAAGCTGTGACATTGCTGAAGGCTGCATAGCATCCCATTGATTGTTCACTGACAAAGATATTAGATGGTGCTAAACTCTCATTGACCTTTGAGAGGTGTCACCTACAACTGGCTACCAGTTAGATTTCTAACAGCTAACCAAAACAATTTGAACCTGTGATCAAGCCATTTTTCAGCCATATCTCACCCAGTCCAAATCCCAGTTTTGTTTCAGGGAAATTATGGAAAATGATGTTGAAAGCCTCATTAAATTCAAGGTAAATTACATTCACTGCTCTCTCCTTAGCCACCAAGCCACTCACATCATCACGGAAGGCAGTTAGGTCAGGTCAGATTTGTCAGTTATAAATCTTTGCTGGCTGTTCCTATTATTTTTCCTGTCCTTAAAGTTCCTGGAAACAACGTCTATGAAGACTTAGTTCTAATTTTCTTCGGAAGTAAGTGAGGCTGACCAGCCTGGAGTTCCTTAAATTCTCCTTCTTGCCTATTTGCAGGATGGGCATAAGATTTACCTTTTCTTGGTCAACATAGACCTCCACTTTGTGAAGATGATAGTAACTGGCCTTCCAATGACATTGCCCAGCTCAGATTAATCTAATTTGGTCCCATGGACTTGTATATGTCCAGGTTATTTAAGTTGTCCTAAACAGAATACCTGTCTACAGTGAGTACTACTGTTCTCCCCCAAAATGACGCTATTTGGCACAAGGATCTGGGACATCCGAAAGCAGATCTTGCCAGTAAAGTCTGAGGCAAAGGAAGCTTTAAGTATCCCTTTTCTGTGTCCTATGTTACAAGACCACCTACTCTGTTCATCATCAGGCCCACATGTTCTTTGGTTTTTTCTTTGCTGTGAATGCATGTGCTAAGCCTTAAAGTAGGCTTTACCAGCTTGCTTTTACCAGGCAGTCTACAACAGATGACTACCAGGACATCTCACTTTGTTGGCTTCCCCTCTAATGTTAACCTATAAGCTTTCAACAGGTCTGTCACAAAATTCATAGCAGAATTCTGGGCATTCACAGTGTGCTCTTGTGTAGACTGCAACTTTCCCACACTTACTGTCCCTGCTCTTCCTAAAGAGCCTTCATCCATCCACCCATCACAGCACCCCTGTTGTACAAGTTATTCCACCACATCGCTGTGCGGCCAGTGATGTCCATGCACTGCATCCATGTATGGGACTCCAGTTCCTCCTGTTTGTTTTTCAAGATGCATGTGTTTGTGTACAAGCACTTGAGATGTGCCCCTGGGTGCCCTGCTTTCTCAGGGAAAGTGAGAGAGCATCCCTTGTCACTCTGTCCTACACGCTGTCTTCCGCCACTTATCAGACTGTTGTGTCAGTCTGAATTTGGATGGGATAGGAACAGTAGAAGAGGTATTCTCTCTTTCAGCATAAAAACATTTCCCCTAATAGCAATGAACCTAGTGGGAAGACTGTAAAGAAGGAAAATCTAAGTTGTATATTTGATGGAGGCAGGTGTAGCAGCTCATCAGCAATCCTGATGCTGTATATCTATATTTTTCTCACAATGAGGAGACAAAAAGATGAAGAGCCAGATTTCTTTCCTCTTATTATTTATTTCTGTTACATTAGTGCTTAATGTTTTCAAGTGAGCTTCTGACAGTCAAAACAATATGCGGCTAAGAGCTCTGAAGAGATTTCTAACTTGTGCTTGTGCAGCTGGGGAAGCAGGGATGGAGCAGATAACCAGAATAAATAACCATGAGTGGTATGCTCGTACTGTGACTGGTCTCTAAATTGTAGGGGTTTTCTTACTATGTTAAGAAAGAGAAATGCTAGTATGAAGGACAGAACAAGGGGAACACATCTTCTTTGTCTAGTTGCCTTCTAACTTTTTTGCCCTCTGTCATGTAATGCAATTAGGGATCTGTGGTTTTAAGGTGCTCTAACTGATAACCTACTCTTGGTCTCTTGGTCTTGAGAAAGGATTTTTGTATTGTGACAAAGTTGTCAGGAACATGTGACTTTTTTCCCCTCACACAACCTTATAAAGGTACCATAAGAGTACTTAGTAAAGCTTTGGCAGTTTAAAACTCAGTAACTAATGGGAATGATTTATTTGTTGCAGATCATAACCACTTCTGCTATGCATATGTAGACAGTGGATCAGCTCCCAGAAAAAGAGGAAACCCGTGATTTTGCTTCTCAGCTGGTTTCTGCAGGGGATAATGTAAGCACTTTGCAGCCTTAGATCTTGCCTTACCAGCCCCTCCATCCACTTCTCTTTCCCCTTTCTTCTCCAGATTCCCATAAACAGGGAGTTTTTCACATAAGCCCTATAACATTTGCACTGAGATCACTTGAAAAATGGTTGGTATATTAACCAGTAAAATTGCTACCTTCTGCCTAGAACCCAGAAACTCACACATCTAGATTAAACATAGCAAGGCTTTAACCGAAATTTGAAGTAAAGTTTCATGTGAAGTACTCAGGAGTAAGATACTGACTCTATAAATATTGGTATTCAAAAATCAAAAGGGAAGAATTGCCCTTTCACTGACTTGCTCCAACCATAACCAAATTAGTGGGAACAGACGGGAAACACAAAATATTCCGTGTCAGTCTGATCACATTTTCTATAACTGAAGATCCTCCATGCCTTTATGATGTAAAGGATGTATAGTACAAAAATTAAGAACTCTAGCTTTGTGTATGCAAATATAATCATAGTCTACACAGCGTGCAAATTTTGATTTAAAAGTTCACAAAACTAAGTCCTGCCCCAAAGAGGGTCCTTACAAGCAACATATCTAAGCTTAAAACAAAATACTAAAACATTAGATTGCCAAATATGAAGTATTTTTAAACACCTAATTTATTTTTGCTAAAGATTATTATAATTACAGGCTATCAAGGTGGAAGGGTGCCACTGAATTGAGAAGGACTACTTGAATGAATAAAACACAAGAATCTATTCAGCTATTGAAATGTCTGTGTAACTCCCATTACCAGAGCTGCATGCACAAAGTACTACAAAGTGAACTCCGTTGTATTTATACACACATCTTAAAGAGCAGAAATGATGCAAAAATGTCATAAAAACCAAAAAACCCCTAAACCAGCGTGTGCTGAAATGCCATGGAAAATTCTGGCCCATGATGGCTTCAGAAGCCACAGGCACACTGACATTTCAGTGCCTCTCCAGCCAACATGAGACATTCTGCTCGCTGTGGCAGAAGCCAGGCTGATTCCCAGCCTGAGCCACCTTGCTCCATCTCTTCATATATATCACTGTATGGCTTCATAAGTGTCATTCATTTCAAATGGCACTTATGTGGCTTTCATGTGAGGCATTTCAGGAGGTGGCTGCTCTGTAGATTACTGAAACCACCTGATGTAAGGCAAGGATTTTACACCCTCAACTGCTTGGTGTTGCTGTTTTTGGATTCTCTGATACCTGTGTAGCAGTAAAAATTTAATGTGCATAGTGGTAACAGAAGAGTTGGTAGAAACAAAATAGCAGAAGATCCGTTCAGTGTATGTGGAAAACTGACCTAAGTATAACAGATAATAAGTATATTGGGTGGAGGTGACATCTTCTTTTATTTAAATTTACATTATTGTGTAAGTGAAAAAATGAAGCATAGAGGAAAGAGTTTTACCCCTGGAAAATCAACAAATGGAATCAGAATAGATCAAGTATAATAAAACGTGAAGCCACTGTGGCACTATAGCAGTAACTTGTATGTAAAAATATACATTAAGGGACTGATTATTATTTATAGACAAGCCCATCTGCACCACTGTAGAATGAAGAGGCAACTTCAGGAGAGGAAGGAGGGCGTAGATGTTGCTGGACATCACTGAAAGATGGCCCAAGACTAGAAAAGTAGTATGAGACCCATGAGAGTCAAACTTGTAGTTTATAATGCAGATTAGACTTTAAGCTAAGTACTGATTTTGGTTTGAAAACCCATTTGAATGTGAACTATGTGATTTGAATGTGAACTATTTACAAAGTCACAGCAACGTAGATTAGAGATTCCAGTTTGGGCCTACCGCTGTGTGTACTGAGATTGAAGGAAAGTCAGTATTCTGCTGTTTTACATATAGGTTTGGTTATGATCAGAGATAAATGGCAACACAGGATTAGATAGGAGTCCAAATCAACTAATAAGCAAGTGCTGTACTTAGCGTCTTGCACACTGTGATCAGTAACAGCAGAAGCAGCTGAAGATGACAACAACAAACTGGAGAAAGTGTATGTACACACACAAACATGTACATATGTGTGCTTGTTATTTAAGCAGAAATGTAATAGTCTAAAAAGATCAGAGAGAACATAGGTGAACTCTTCATGAAATAATGAAAGGGATGTGATATCTGCTAATGACTCAAGCTAAGATTTCTAATGGGATGAACACGTACTCTCTTGCATAGTATTAAAAGGCTAAGCCTGAAATGATTCGTACATACAGTAGATGTCAAATGAATCCCTGGACTATGAGGTGCACAGCAGACCAAATTAAGGGTATTATGCTGTATCTTGATAAATTGTCATACAACAAGGAGCTAAATTCCCACTAATAGCAAGTTCTGTTTTCTCCTTTCTAGGTCATTCATTGAATGATCTGAGTATGAAACATTTTCCTTGAGTACATTGTGACTTACAAATGTGTAATTCTAGCTCTGAAATGTCACAACTTTTGAACGATTAGTGATGTGCCCTTAGAACTTTAATCAGCACTCCATTTAATTAGGTCATCATGTTAAAAAATGCCTTTTCCCATCCTCAAAAATTTCTGATGCTCAGTATATGAGAGCTGAATTATTTCAGTTGCAATATCAAGAAAATAATTTCTTACAAAGCTGGAATTTCTTGCATTTTACTTAAGTTGTTGGAGGCACTTTGCAATGATTAACTTTTCAGTTATAATTAGACAAAGCAATTTTAGAATATTTTTAGTATTGCTCTGATTGCTCCTTAATTCTGAATATGTTTACCTATAGATAATGTGTTATGCTTCTCTTATCTACAATTATCAGATAACTATAGGTAGATATACACAGTGATATATCCAAACACTTTTTTACAACGAATATAAACATTCTTTTTAGAAACTGAGGAACCACTTGTGATGTGGCTTTCTCCTATGTCTCTGGTGTTGAAAGCAGGTAGAGAAACTGTGAAAGGGTGGTAGACGATGAAACCAAACTCCCTGATGGTTGATCTCCACCATATGGAGCAGGAGACAGGGAGCCGTATTTGAAGGCAGGACAGCATTCATCCACTGAGAGACGTGACAAAAACTCATGTCTGACTTACCAGCCTGCAACCAGCTTACCTTGAGGAGTGATGAGATGTAACTGTCTTTCTGTCAATTTGCGTTGCCTTTTTGTTATCTGTGTCCTCAGGGGAGAGTTCGAGGTTTTGTTTTCATGATGTTCGCTTAGGAGGCAATAATGCTCATTTCAACCGCAATGCATCTTTTAGGTCAGGAAGCTTAGAACCCCTGAACAGATAGTTACTTTTCTCATTGTAGACAACTAAGGAAAATATGTATTTTAAAAAAATTGTAAATACTTTTCCATAGAATTACGATTTTTACACATTATAATCAACACAGAAATAAATCCTTGCAAGTTACACATTTACACTATATATTATGCATATACCATGAAAGAGGACTTGGGAGGAGTGTGTACTGAGATAAGGACCAAATACACACAGTTGATTTGGATGTATGCTATTAAGAGAGGAGATTAATTAAAGTTTGGACACGTAATATATCTTTATGAGTTACTCTTTTCCTGCAAGTGCAGTGTTTTGAGAACTGCTGCTAAATCTCCAAGGAAACCACTGCTATTTGTGACTCTGTTTAGTGGTGGAAAACTAATTTTTACCTGCTTTTCTAGGACTGACAAGTCATGACAGCTCTTAGAAGTCTGCAAATCGATTATTAGTCAAGCCTTGCTATATTTTTAGTTACCTTTTTGTGTATTTAGCCTGAATCACTGAACTACACTACAGATCAGAGGTGGAAAAGTCAGTCATGATTTCAAAAAATGGTACAAATCCTAATTTTCACAAGAAAGTTTATAACATAATGGTATTATATTGAAAAAATAAACCTCTTGTTTAAGTCAATTATCAATATCCCACAGAAATATTAATTTGCTTATACAGATTTGCTTTCAAAGCTACATATGTAGTTGTATAGAAATATACACCATGAGGACGAACTGAGAACCTACCAGACTGCTGCTATCATGTAGAATCTCACCCCCAATGCCAACCTTGAGTAAACAAAAATCTTTCTTTATTCTTAAATCAAAGGCTGACAGTGAGAGTCAGAGCTTTAGAGGGGTATTTTACTTATACGTCATAGTGGGCTGCTATGTGTTCATTCTTTTCCCATGTTTCTCTGCCAGCAAAGGGAAGGTGTTGCCATCCCTGAGTTGTCAAAGACAGAGAGTTTGTTGTTTTCCCACATGACAGCAGAGGTAAGATCAGAGCATGAAATATGTGTACCAGAATACACCAAAGTTATCCACCTAGCCTCACATTTTGTTTCCAACATCAGCTGAGGGCTGTTGTTCATGAAGCTGTGTACGTAGGAGGCAATCACACAGTTTGGTTTCTGCAGAGGGACCGTCTACCACAAGTAGTCTCCTTGTGTTTCATAGCCCAGAATGGGTTTTTCCTCTGTTAATTTGTCTGGTCACTTTTTAAAACCATGAGGACCTTTAACCTCTTCAAGATGTAATTCAGACACTGAAAAGAGGACTTGCCATGTAATTCAGGAGAGACAGGGATGTGTAAGAGCAGCAAATTTGGAATTAACCTCTGGGCTGAACAGCAAATGGTCATGAGCGTGATGACACAGTGGTAGCAAGAGATGATATTAGGGGTCCTGGTTGGGTCGTCTCTGCACTTCTGCCAAACAGGAAAACACATATAACTTCTGCACTCGTGTTCCAATGTTATATGAATGCTGCCTTTCAGCTCCCCTGTAGGACTTTGTCAGGAGTTGCCTGGTAAGTGATGTTATTGCTCCACGCACAGAGCTCTTTGAAACTGCAAACAGCTCTGGTTAATGTATCCTATTAAACCAAACTTTTTTGGTGTTGTCTCAAAAGAAGGTTATTTATTTATTTTAATGTATTTTTCCATGGTTTATTTGTACGTATAACAGGATATATTAGGATTCAAATTTCCTATTTTCCCATGTATGATTTTCCCCTTAGATAGTCCCTATGTGATTAAAAATAGAGTCATAAACTGCACAAAATTGAAAGACAGATGTGGGGAAGAAGGAAGTTATAGAAGCTGTTGAGGAGAGAGGTGATGTTACTAGAGATGGAGATATGGAAGCTATTAAGGTACAGGTGATCCAGGGGTAAACTCCTTCATGCATAACCTGAGCATTGGAATTTTTTTTTTTTTTTTTTTTTTTTTTATGACAACCTGTGGGTTATATACCTGAAACCATGGTAATTTAATCTTTCTCAATCCTGGCAATTGTACAAAGTGATAACCTGTGTGACTCATTGACTCATTTTACATTTTTGTTATTTAAGTGGGAAATTTAAAGTATATTTTCAAGCCTGGTCAGATATACGTAATTGTATCCCATTAAAAACTTTTAAATACAACAATTAAAGCTTCACTTTTATTTATCTAGTTTGCTGGTTTTATCAATGACACATACTTTAAATTGTGTTCTCAAATGTGCTCAAGTTGAACTCAAAAATCTTTAAAATCCAAATGCATTTCAGTATACATATGAGTTTCTAAGACTTGCATATATGTGACATGTACATTAACAGTAACTCAGTGAAGACAGTGGAGTTCTGGTGATTAAATATTGGGAAAAAAAATTTGATAAGGTTTACTAAAATCTGCAGGGCATCAAAGAGGAATCAGAGAGCCTCTGTCCACCCAGGGTCTGGCTCATCCTTTCTCTTCTGGATTGCTCTCCCTCATTGATCACACCACTCCCTCAGGGAAACAAATGTGCATTTTTTTCATAGTTTTTAAATCAATGAGTCCAGAAGAGAAAAGTTGTTAATTGATTTGAAGGCTGATGATAGGAAGTGAGTGGTAGCGCGACCTTGCTCGCTAGGTTTAGATGCAATCAAATGTTGAGTGATTTTGAGAGTCAGATGTTGTGAAAGGGCCTGCGCTAGAAGCAAGTGACTCCAGTAGTCTGTTTGAAGGTTCAAGTTCGGACGACAATCTTTGCAGTCCCTTGAGAACAGACTCTTTTTCTGTTGTTGTCTTTGGCACCAAGTGCCTCATCTGGCTGAGCTCTTAGAAATAAGCCTTTGGCTGAGCTCCCCAGGACTGCTGGGGAGTCCCATGTCTACCAAAAACATCGTGTTCCAGGTGGGCTAGGATACCCTGGCCTGGCAGTGTATGGGATATACATGATGTTCCTCAAAGGCTGTATTGAATTGTATACATGGCAAATTTATATACCCAGCTACATAAAGAGATGAAAGCAACGACATCCAAAGCCTCAATAAAGCCAGTGGCAAATACTAAATTTTTCCCCACGCCACACATATATGTTTGGAAATCTGGGTCTTAACTCTGTGATGTTTACTCAATCAGATTAACTCCTGTTTGCGTTAACTACCATGGAGTTATCCCAGCCATAAATTCAGCCTGTTAAATTTAGTGTAATGCTTTTTTGAATATGGCCAGTAGCACTAGAAGTTAACACCGCTATCCACAGAGCTATTTCGACCACAAAAGATGTCAGAAAACCTTATTAAGCCATCTAGTTCTGCCTCTTTATTTTTCCTCTCTGTCTTAATGTGTCCACCAACGCTGATGCAATGCGGTGTAGGCTGCAGTGTCAGAAGCGATGCAGCCATTCAAGTATTCTGTTCTTCTGTGGATGTTGATGAAAAATGAAAGCTGTTTGTGCCTCAATATTGTGACAATGAAGGGATCACAATGTAGCAGCTTTTCTGTCCTGGTTTTTTTATTATTTATTTATTTATTTATTTTTATTTTAAAAATATTTTTCTAGTATTTACTTTGATAAAATATTCTGGTGATTTGAAAAAAATAGGAAGGCACAGGATAAATGGGGAAGGTAGCCTTTTTAATCATTCTGGGAAGAGCAAAGCCTTGCTTCTTGTTAGTCATTACTGATCTTGAATCTGATGCAGCTTTCTTGGACTTGTTAGTTGATGAGGACTCTTCCAGTTTGCAAGTTATTGGAAGGCCCTTTCTAGGCCCTGAGGTTCTTAGCATGAATTAATTGCTGACAGCACACATTTGTGGTAACAGGCCAAAGAATGCACTGTCAAGAAGTTAAAAAATATAATCTTGTTGATTTAACGTCTCCACTCATTAAGCTACAAACACATCAGTTATTGGGAAAGTTTTGTTCCCTAAATTTTAAGCTCTGTATGAAAGAGGGCAGGAAAGAAGGGTCTAGTTGTTTGTCTGCTTACGTTTACTTCAAAAACCTTTCTGAAGTTATGGCTTTTTTCAAAACCATATCACAAAGTAATTCCAAATTAATATCCTGTATTCCTTTTCAAAATCAGATTCCTTCTCTTTATAATTCCCTTCTAACCGTAAGATTTCTCATCATTCTCATTCACCCTGACCTGATCTGAATCATCGCATGGTTGTGCCTGCAAAGTTGTTTCGGAGCACACAATTGCAGTTCTGCTATGTAACATGAAAACAGATCTTGCTGGATGTGTTTCTAATCATTGCTGTTTGGCAGATCAATGGCTACAGTTCCGGTGGGGTTGGGGAAGAACATTATTTAGACATACTGCATGTGCAGTCAGATAGATCTTTTGCGATCATGTGAATATTTTGCTTTGGAAGCTGCCTTTGCTACCAGTTCCACTACTTACTCACTTTTCATGCCCTTACCCTCAGAGGTGCCTGGCTCCCTTCTAGGGGACAGCCATTTAACTGGTTTCACATCCTTCTCATTGTGATCCCCAGACTTCCAGTGCATTTCTTGTAAAACATCCTTGTTTTCACTTGCCTGACATCCCCTTAGGTACACTAGCTCCCCTCCTTCCCCCCACATCCCAACAATCATCAACTACAGAGGCATCCAGCATACCTTTTTGTGACTATTTTCTTCCTATGTTTCATTCAGATATAGCCAGAAAGACCACAAGCAGAAAGCTTGTAAAGTGATTAAACTAATTTTCTTCATTCGCCGTGGCGCCAGCTTGCTAGGTCCTTTATAGAAACTAGCTCAGTCATGTGGCAGGTTGAGCTTGAGATTCCTGATGCAGATCATTATACTCCCATAAATTATCTCACATGTACCTGAGCCAGGGTTTGAACCAGACATTGACGGGAGAGGTTTCTTCCTTTTGCTCTTTTCTTTACTATCCTGCACCACTTTGCTCTTGCTTGCAGAATGGAGAACAAATTACTTTTTTGAACAGTTTATTGTGTTTAGTACCACTGTGCCTGAAAGGTACTCTCTACTTCTGAGTCAAAATTATTTTAAATAAAATTCCTATAGTAGCCCAGTCTGGTGAAGACTGGGAAAGAGACATTTTCCATTTTTAATTATTAATTCAAAGAATTGTAATCTACTTTAATAAAAAATTACAGTGGTCATACAAGGTAGTATTTATTTCTGATGAGCTAATGCCTGTGTGGGTGTACAATTTATTAGCAATTCTCAATGGAACCGATCACTGAATAGAAAAAAATCTTTGAATAAACTTACTATTGATATATTTAGTACTCAAGTTTTAAACTGCATTCTTTGATAAATGTCATGTTATCCAACTGCAAATCTTCATGAAATTTCTGTTATAAGAATTAATATAATTATAGCTACATAGCACAATGAGGTAAAAGCTTATGCAGTAGTAGATATTTGTCAAGTGATTTTTGAATTTTCTTAAAAAAACAGAGAAAACTTCAAGTTTTATTTCTTCTGAAAAAAACCCAGATAAAAATACTAAAAACAAAATGCAATTTTTAATACTAATCTTTGAAAATTGGGCCAAACAGTTTCACATATTCCAGTTTTCAATTTTCCAAAAACAACTTGCCCAACTTTCAGGGAAAACAGATCAGATGTTTCCCAGGAATCTTTGAGCTCAGTTCACAGTTTTCTTTCATCAAACTTTTGAGCTATTTTGGTTTGTATGTATTTACAATCTGTATTTTTTCAAAGGACCTTGAAAAAAGTTTTATACATAAATAAGACAAATGAAGCTAAGGACAACAAAATCACTGTAGTAATTGTGCTCCTCTTGCAAGGCACCAGCATTATTATGAGCAGGCTCAAGAGAGTCTGTGCCATCCATGTGCAAAAATCTGTTAATCAGATAGCAACATCTTTGGATTTAAAAATAAACCATAGACAGATCCAGGATGAATAAATATCTCCCGATCATCCATGGAGATTAAAAATACAGCAAGGTTGGCTCAGCTCCCTGCGGAGGGTGAAGTAGATATGGCTTTATACCTTCCACGTGGAAATGGGATGTATTAGATACCAGCTGCTAACGGTCCTTGAAGCACACCTACAGCTGTTTCAGGCCAGAGCTGCTGAAGGGAAGGGACCTGGCCAAGCTGGGTGATGCTGGTGAAGGATGTGGTGTTACGGCAGCTGTGCTCACCTCCGTACTGCTTTTCTGGCACTTTCAGCTCAGAACACTGAAGGAGCTCTCAAGCCAAGGAGGAGTGTGAGGATTTTCTTTTTCTCCATATGACCTGATCTCTAGTAAAATAATGAGATCGATAATTTCCCACACATATAGATTTCAGCAGTCTTAGAAAATTTTCAGCTTGGACCTTTCTTTTTGTTTCTTATGTTTCTTCTTATGTCTCTTGTAGTAGGATTTTTGTGTGCTTCCTTGGACAATATGCAAACTATTATTTTGACTTTGAAGATTTAATTTTATTAAAATATATCCTCTGAATTTGTCCTCAGCCATTTCTACCCATTTTCTTTTTAATTTTTGTTTTTCTTTAAAAAAAATACAAATTTACTGAAATGGCATTAGAAGAAAATAAGGGTAAGGAAAATCCTTATGGAGAGTTAAAAAGAAATCTAATAAATTAATGGTCTTATTCTATATTCAGAAAGCAACTGCCAAAAAAAAAAAAAAAAAAGAATTTTAAGAATTCTGGCATGGGGGAGGGCAAAATATCTGATCCAAGAAAACAGATTTGAACCCAGACTGAATCTGGGGTCCATTTGTAAAAACAAGAAATTGAGCTCAATAGTTTCATAAACTGCAAGTGCAGTAGCATGACAGCAGAGGGTTGATGGCCTATAATGCTTTGTCAGAAGCTTTTCCTCTCAGAATTGTTAGAGTTGTTGCTCACAGAGAAATAAGTGCCCTTTAGGACATGGTTCAAGTATAGGAGTAGTTTAGTCTGTCTTGTGTCTGAGAGGACTGAGGAATTTATCAAGAAAATTGTATAGGTTTTTACGGTTGACTGAAATTCAAATCCAGGAATTGAAGGTGGAAAGTTGATGTTTTGACTCAGGCAAACCAGAAGGGAGAGGTTTCTGCTGTATTTTAGAGGGACAAGGCGAGTTTCCTTTCATGTAAACCAACATTAGTCATGTATTTCTAAAAATAACATACCTCACTGTCATTTCAGCCTGGGATTATCCATGTGTTCTGGAGACAGGCAGACACCTGGGAGACAATTTCAGTGAGCAGAACATTCTGTAGTTGCGGGAGGTGTCTATTACGCTAAATCATTGTTTCTCACTTCATTTCACATAATCATAACTTCTGTGGCATCTCCTTCTTTGACCTTCAGTATAGATCAGAGGACACAGCTGAAATCAAACACACTGTTTACATGGGCTTGGCCCCTTCCAATTAAAGGATTTTTTTTTCCCTTGCAGTTTTCCCCCACTCTTGTTCCCTTCAGTATTTTAGTATCATTATCTCTTAAAATTCAGTGGCCAAACTCAGCATTTTCAGTTTTCCCAGGTAGAATATATTCCTCTTTCACAGATGTTATCAGAAAATCCTCTACAAGTCATTACGTATGGAAAATACTGTGGTAACATTCTGTCTTTTGCACAGGTGCATGGCTGATACTTCATTTCCTTTCTGCAGGAAATAAAAAACCTGCCAAGTATTACAATGCTCAAATTTTTCAACCCCCCCCCCCCAGATAAATCAGTTAAAATTTAAAAAATAGAAAAAAAAGGTTTTGTCACCTCAGAAACAATAGTTAAGAGTAGTATGTTTCATTGAGTTATTTTGTTTTCTCTGTCATTCACTCTTCTCATATCGCCTTTTTCTCTGTCTCTTACAATCATTTTTATTCTTATTTTTCTGATATGGTTTCTCCTTCTCCATGTTTCAAATGGTCAGTTCTGACTGCAAATAGTTGATTTGCCTGTTTTGATATTCTAGGTAAAGGCTTGCTTGTTTTGTCTGGATGCATAAAGGGAAAGATGCTTGCAATATTTTACAGCTTGTACTGGACTCCATAATTAAAGGCAGTCTTTGGACTTAGACCCATTACCATAGCACATATGCTCTAGACAGAAGTTATACTTCATTCCCACTCTCGAGAAAAATTAAGCCAGATCCTGACCTTGAGCCTATGGTTTGTAGAGAGCTTTAAATGCTGGGCTTGTGCACATTTAACCCCACTGTAGCAGTTGTAGGGTCATAGGGAGGTGACAGATGCTATCACACACTTCCTACTGTAGGTGATTAATTATGAAGAGAGGTCTTTGCATAGACTAGACCTGAAAATTTCAGCTGATTTCCTCAGCAAGGTTCTTGGCAGACCTATAGGAGCATTTTTGTTGATTCAAGCCAGCTAGTGTCTGTTGTGTTTATCACAGATTTCCTTACACAACATAACCATCCAGGCTGATAAAAGCAATGAAATCTCAGTACAACACTGTGCTGGAAATTTGGATCTCAAATAAACAAATATTGCCATCAATATTCCCGGCACTATATAGCTGCTATTAACATCAGGCTTACATATTGTAATTTTATTTCTTAAACTACACAGATAGTGCTTAGATGTATGGATTTATTATCACATTTGGCATATATTATTTATAGCATAAGAAAGGTGAAACATCTTGCAGCATGCGTGTAAAGATTAGGATTTATTGTCCAGGAATCCTTGAACAATTTTATCAAAAGCCCATTTCTAGGTGGTGTTTTTCTGCAATAAATCATACAGCAGAAATCTATCAGTGGACACCAGTAGGAGATAAATGAGAGCAGAGGAAAGAGGGTCATCACAGATTTTTTTTTCTGTATCATGACCTGTCATTGGCAGAAATCCATTTATTATCGTACACGAATGATTTTTTTCCCTTACTCACTGGGTTTGCCGCTCTGGGGACTGTTATCTAAAATAAAATGAAAACTTCACAAAATGTAAGCTTTCAGGAATCATGAAAACAGAGATAACTTAAAGACCACAGGTGCAAAGACTAACACTACTTCTCTTTTTCTCTCTCTATCTCTCCCTCTCTCTTTTTCTTTTCTCTTTCCTCCACCCTCTACATAACAACAAATTGTTTTGAAGTTTTCATTACAGAAATAGGGGAGGAGGAGGGGCAGGACCATAAACCCAACACCATGGCAGTATATACAAGAATTACTAAACTCAACTGGTTGGTATACGCAGGAAGGAGGCAAACACTGTATTGCCCAATTAGAAGTGGGCAAGCTCTTCTTGACCTGCATTTACCCCATCTTAAGTTCTTCAAGAACCTTTCTACTTTTTGTAATGAAATTAAGTTACATTTGTCTTTAAGTAAGGAGCAGGGGGAAGGCAATAAGGAGGGCTGAAGTGTAGCATTTTTTGCAAGGTTGAGATGAATCAAGGCTGGAAGGAGCAATGTAACCTCACATATCTCAGTGAATATTACCACCCAAATTTCTACACTGTCCTCAAGAATGATCCATTGATGTTCCAGGTAGCTGGTGTGGGATTCGGTTGGGTAACAGGACGCCCACCCAGGCCAGGATGATGTTCGTAGCAGTCAGGCTTCTGACAACCAAGAGGAGAGGCAAGAGAAAAACAGGTCTAGAGACCATGAGTGAAATTTCTGTAATACAACAGCAAAAGCTTTAAGGCAAATCAACATCAGGAGGGATTTGTACATTTGAATCTTTCCTTTGTACAAGTAATGCACCACTGGGGCTCACATTAATTAAGATACCCAGGTTGTGCTCTTTCTGGAAAGCCTTGGTTATTTCTGCTTTATTAATGCAGGATTTTATCACAGTGCAGAAGTTTTATGTGATCCCTCGTCTCTCTGATCTCTTTACCTTTTGGACATGTGCCACAAGCATTTTTCTTTCCCTGGGCTAGATAAAGAAGCACAAATTCTGATAGGGTTTACATCCTCCTTTGAAAATAGATGAAATAGTGAATGAATGGTAATTCATTTGTACAAGCTAATGGCTCAGCTGCTCTTCATCAACAGAGACAAGGGTGAGACTGTGTAAGCCTGATCAGACAAGCTATGTAAGTTTATGTCACTGTTGGGAAGATCTAGCTGCAAGTGAATCACCAGAATAGGATCTTTCCTTCCCAATGCTGGACTGTCAAATGAGAGACCATCCTTGTCTTGACAGAAGACAGATCTCATCGCCAAATGCATCTGTACGCTGCCAAAAAGCACAGCTCTTTCTAGTATGGGAATATTTAATATATGACTAAATAATCCAGATATTATTTTTTTATTTTTCTTTCTTTCTTATCACTAAGGTTTGAGTTACTGAAGCAATTTGCCAAATGGCTAGTAACTATCAATCACAATCATTCTTCAATAATCCTATTGCAAGAAAATACAAGATGTTATTGTAATGTATGGTTTACTAGTCTAATATCGTGTATTTACTTAATTTACAGGAGGGCAAAAAAGAGAAAGGTTTTAAGTAAGCAATTTACATTGATGGCAGAAACAAAAATTTAAAAGCCAGCCAGGAGAAATCTTTCTTTCTGTTGTAGCTAGTGGAAATTTATTGTTGACTTCATTTGAGCCAGGATTTAATCCCACTTTTCTATTCAAAAAGTTTTTGATTTTTACAGTAATAGTAGAGAAAGGTTACTAGTACAGAGAGACCATACAGTTCCAACAACCTTTAGCTGTAAATATATTTAATGTTGATTACATGCAAACCTTGTTTGTATGAAAATTACACTTTCTTATTTGCTCTGTGTGATCAGTTACATTCCCACATGCAGGCTTGATTTTAATGCGTTCTAACACGTGCAGATTTTTAATCTTTCTGGATTAAATTTTAATAATTTTTTAATCTTTCAAACTCTCCTTGAAATATTGTAGTTTTAGATCATTTTCCTTGTTGCTTGTGTAAATCTTTTACAACAAAGAAATTCATTCATTCAAAGTAGGAAAAATGTGACACAGTAAAAGAAGGAAAAGTTGCCTAAAGTATTAAGATACTACAAGAACCTATCATTTTTTATTTCATCTTGACTTCACTGTTTGCCTTCAACATGCAAATTCTATTCAGAGTTATATTAAAAACTTACTGAGTTGTACTTCAGAAAACTTTAAGAAATCCCATTTCTTTTCAGATCTGAGATAATTTCTACTCTTTTTATTTGGCTGACTTAATTTTCAACTAACTGGAAGATTTTATTCCTTGGAATCATAACAGCTACAGACATGAACAATAATTTATGGCTACCACATCAAACAAATAGTTCAACATATTAACCCACATTTCAACTTTATGGTAAACTCAACTAAATAGCTTTGCCTGTTTGCAAAGCAGACTCTTCTAAACATCTAGGACTGCTATTTGAATAATAAACTAATAATATTGAACGTATTACATTAGAATATAATCTTAAGTCTGTAAACTGGGAAAAAAAGACAGGCTACAGGACAAACTACAAATTTCTAAGTTGTTAAGACTTGAATTAATCTTAAATCTATGTCTGTCTTCTTCACTACCAAATGAAAATAAGCAGCAAAATAAGCAGTAGTTTACAATGCTGCAGTCTAGCTTCTTTTGGGGAAAGACAGTTTGTATCTTTCTTTTAGTATTTTGGTTGAAACCTTTAATTATAACCAATTGAATCTCCTTAAAGATTAGGGGGCCGACATAGACCGATTGTGCATACCCAGTTATTATCTAGAGCTCAACCACAGATTAATGTGGGTGAATTTTCTACAATATCACACACTTTTACCTGTTATGAAAATTTAAGATATATGCCACCTAACCTTTCATTTTAATATTCATGCTGGTTTTAAGTATCTTTTTCTTATAAATGCTACAATCAAATCTTTCCCTGAGGCAAATCCTGTTCCACTGTCTGCATGTTGGGTGCAGCAGCATTGGAGTTATTTCAAATGGGAAGGAGTAAGTGTCTGCAAAGAGATTATGGGACTTTGAGTGTTACAGCAATTACGGGAATTGCAAAGCAATTGCAGGAAACAAATTTAGCAGGGCCTTGCAGAAATCCCAGTGCAGTTGGCACTGACGGTGGGGCAGGGATACCCTGGTTGGATAAAGGTCTCACATGTATCCAGCAAAACATGGATCACACCTTGACATCAAACTGAATACCGCCCTAGGCGTTGCACAGAAATGGTGAGATCTTTTTGCCTGGTCTGTGCTGGACATGGCTGGGCTGCAGGCAGGGTGGAAAGGTACAGAGAAGATACATAAGAGGCAGCAACTCCTCACACTGGCACAGTGAGTGGGCTCAGCTGCCCCACCGTTGTCTGGAGCTCACGCAGGGGATGGAGGGGTGAAGAGATACTTCATGATGGGCAAATACTCCACACTCTCGCTGTGTGGGACAGGGACGAGAGGCTGGAGGGCTTCCCTCTTCCCTCCATCTCTGTAGGCAGCCCCCATGGTGAAGTCAGCTGCCTGGCCCTAGTCTAGGGTAACACTTTTGGCTTCCCTTTCCATGTTAACCCTTTAAGCCTATGTGCACTCTGTTTGTAAATAATTTTGGCAGACAGGAAGCTGCAGAAATAAGTATATCTGTGTTTTGGAGTTTAATACTATCAGGTTGATAAAAGTCATGCAAGTCGAAGAAATTCCTTGACCTCTTTTGTTTCACAGTCACAGAAATTCTTTCAAGGCAAAGGTGTCTCATCTATCCTCCCAGTGAGACCATGTTGTGTCTGCTACGCTTAGCCTGCTTCACAGGAGAATAGTTTTGCGGTCCACATCCCCCTTATGATGTTAGCACTTAGAGCACCTATAAGATTTCCCTGCGTAAAGCAAGGTGTGAATGTAGCCCAGGAATATTAGGGCTCATGTGAGTGATTTAAAAATTAGTTGGTAGCTAGAAAACTGTTTGTGGTTGAGACATCTGGCACTTTTACATGGATCCTCTGCAGTGAAAGACCTCGATGTACATGGGAACTGGAACACTGAATAGGAAGTGCAAGGAAGTCTGTGGGGCTGCAGCCCCTTTATGCATCTATAGGATCCCACATTAAACTTTGTCCTTTGCCATTCACAGGCACAAAATTCTCTGGGAAAATGTAGGCCCCAGCAGTTAAATCATTGTGCTGTCAGTGTCTATTCCTGAGACACCATGAGCACGTTGGGAAGGATGCAAGATATGCAATTCACAGTATTTTTCACATAGGCTTACAAAAGTATTTAGATCAGTGCATTTTTAAAGATAGGACAAAGTTGGAAATGTGAGTTTTAGCAATGAAATTGGAGGAACCTGAATTATTTTCCACCTTTAAGATTTTTTTTTTTTCCCTTAAAAATAAAGAAAAAGTGACCGTTTGGAACAGACAAAATGCTACACTGAAGATCAGAACTGCCTCTGGAAGGCTTAATGTAACTGTTTAGTCATTTTTCATAGCAATTTTTTGTTTTCTTTTTTTTAAAGGAGGACAGAAGGAAATTCTCCAAGTCAAATTCCTCACAATATTCAATGTGCTCCATTCCTTATGTTTTACCAGGAAGGTTCCCTGGTTCTCATGGCACTTTGGAGAATGCCCTTCTACAATAATTTAATGTAGCAGATCTTGAAACATTTCTCCCTTAAAATAGTCGCAAGGATTTGTATAGTGAGAAGTAAAATAGATCCCTTTGCTAAAAAACTGTGACAGGGAATCTTCAGGAAAAATGCTGATGGGATTGTAATTTTAACCCACGATCTTTTGAAAGATAAAATGATAACTCTGCTAACGATGGAGGTCTACACAGGTGGGTACTAAACTCAGTCTCCTCTAAGCTACACTAGAAGCGCTAATGTGGGATCATCGCCATGATTTATAATATTAAAAAATAGTTTTGTCAAGGGTTTTACTGTTACTGTGCAAGAGATCAGAATGAATATTCACAGTTAATCTATTTTTCAAAACTTCCTGCCTCTTGGTCACAGAGAAACATAACGGCGGTGTATCATGTTTCCAGCACTTAGGGATCTAATTGGGATATTGTTCTGTACACGCTGTTAGACACTGTAGTGACAAGATGAGTCTTAGCCAACACTGGCGGCCAGCCAACACGTACCTTCCGCGAACAAAGTGCAGGGCAATTAAAGTGTAAGCATCGAAGGAGCACTGCCGAGAGAGAGCACAAAAATAGCCATCATGTAAAGCACTTGGAAAATATATTTCTTTGGCATATTGGAGGATTATTGTTCCATCCATTCATTTCTTTCCCTTGATGTCTTCCCCTGAAGGGGATCTTTTTTTTTTCCCTCTTAAGTATTTTTATGCTCTAGAGAAGTTTGGGGATTCCTTGGTGAGTGAGGATTTTTTTCAGTGGGGCAGGGAAGACTGATTTTTCTATTATGAGAATTGAGGCAAGAGGACATTAAAGAGAAAAAGCTTTGGGAAGTGTGTTATGAAATGGAGCTTTTTATAAAATATGTGGATTGGGTGCGCTATGTACATATCATGTGCTGCAGAACATTATACAGAGCAATCATTCTGCACACAGCTACATATAAATATTGAAACAAGGCCTGTAATTCTGCTCATCAAAATGAAAGCCCTTAAGAAGTCAGATGTCCCCCCGCCCATCCTCCAAACAGGTCTGCATTATTAAACTGAATTCACAATCACCGTGTTAGTAATTTGGGCAACCTGTGTTGAATATCTAATATCCTAAATCCTCCACAAATAATCCCGACACTGTGTTTTGTGACGTTTAGTAACAAAACCTATCAGAGATGAAACATGTATTACTTTGAGATGTGTTTATGAATAAACAGGTAAAAAGCTGTTGGAGAGGGAAGGGGAGAGCGAGCTGGGGAATTAGCTACTGGGGGTAAAGGACGTACAAATGTGCAAACATAATTTTCATTCTCATCCCCACTCCAAGCAGCTGATCACAATGTGCATTTTTGTTCATGCAGATCTGCTCAAATGTTCTTGTGTAGCAGGTGTGTGTGTTTGCAAAGATCAAAACAATGGCCTTTACTGAATCTCTGTCTACTCTGGATAGTCTTGTTTGTGTTTTTTTGTGGGTTTTTTCCCTCCCAGAATATATTTCTGTAATGAAGATTTGGTCAGCTATTTTATGTCTGCAAGGTATTTTTCTCCCCATGTAGTTATATAGAGAATGTTATTTTAATCATTGTGTTGTTTGTGGGCAGATTTACATATCGTTTCTCTAATAGCAGCAGCAGGAGTTACAGAAATAAGCTCCTAGGCATATGTGCAACTATGGATGTATTTGTTAATTTGAACCTTTCTACAGGTAATGTCCAAATTCTTTCCTAAAATGTGTTTCTTTACATCACGTGTATGTCAGGTCATCATCAGCAGATGCAGCCTTTTTAACCCACATTTGTTTGGAAAAACATTTATTTATTGTGCAGGAAGAAAAGGTTATATTGCAGAGGTCAGACTTTTATCATTTTCTTTTTATGGAGCAAGCCATTGGGATATTATAATGGTATGTCAGCTAAGCACCTGCATGGCTCTACAAGGTCAAACAGAGAGTTACAACGGGCATATTTTATGTATGTATCTTGCAAGTGTTGTCCCAGTACTTTCCGACCCCCCCCTAATAAACCATTTTACTGCTGTACAATAACGCAGCTTTGTGTTTCATGGGATTTTTTTTTCCCCTTTGAATGAATGGTAAATTCATACAAATGTCAATAATAAAAATTTACCAAGTTCTTCCTGGGGTCACTTAATGACATTGTTAGGATACTTAATGTAGCTACTAGGTGAAAGAGCTGCCAGTACCACATAAAGAATGAGTTGTTCTCTTCCTGCCACAGCCTCAGCTGATTTACAACCACTTTGTGTTTGATGTTGGACAGGATAATTTCATCAGTCTCCAGCCCTTGTGATCATGTCCCAAAATGACTAGTCAGGTGAAGCCCTAGCCGAAGATTGCTTGTCACCTGTAGGAAGTAGCTGTCTGCTATGAGTAGTCTTTACTCATAAATGTAATCATCTGTTAGTTATTCATTGAGCTATACTTCATGGTCTAGATGTAGTAGCGAGGATAATATACAAACACCTCACAGGGAAAATGCTTTGAAACAACAGATGTATCCGTTAAAAAACTTGCTTTTTACAACGGTACAGCATCTTCAATGGAAGTAACTGGCTTCCAAGTTCATCTCTGAAGGTTACTTCAGAACACCTGTCAAAACCTCTCCCCCTCCTTGAGGGGTTCACTGCAGCAAATGGCCTGTAGTTAAAAACAATGATTTCTTAAAAGTCCAACACCAGCATTGTTGCAGTGATTTAAGGCAGACAGAACGAGACAGGGATAAACCTTTGGTGCACTATTGTTTTGAAAGAATGTGTGATGTTGTGATAGAGCTATCTGAGGGAAGAGTGTGATAATGCAGCCACATCTCGAGGGGGCGAATTCTTATTTATTTTGGTTAAATTCCTTGAAATCATGGAGGATGTGTCTATTTATAGTACAAGTGATGCATTTTCATCACATCCAGACATATAATTTGGCATGAAATAACTAACACTTTTCCATTTTTGATATTCAGCTGGGCTTAACCTGACATTTGTTCTCTTATTTTGCAATAAATAAAAGTCTTGTTTCAGAAGACGAGCAGCTAGTAAGAATTCTATAAAAGCACTATAAAATTGCCAAAAAGAAAAGCGGTGGTGTTATTAGGCCAATACTGCTGTAAATGATAAATTAAAAAGGCAACATGAAGAGGCTGAAAAGTGGTGACAGCTAAAATGAGTACATTTTCTCCTTTCTCACTGTGAGATCACAGTGCAGGAATATATGAACTTCGAATCCCTTTGTGAAATTTGTGCTTATTTTAGCTGTCACTGCTGCAGGTGATGAGCACTCCCAACCTGTTGTTTCTGCTTTGTGCTTACAAAAATGCAAGGGATAAGTTCCAGTAACAAAGGAGTAAATATTCTGATAAATATAATCGTGTAGCTAATGGGGAATTCTGGATAGAATCTGCAATATATTTTGGAATTTATCCAAGGCTTGTGAGATAAAAAACAGACAGATATTTAATTTCTTAAGTTGTAGTTTAAAAAACAAGTATGAGATTTTATATGTTTTAGTGACATTTATTTTGCCAGGATACTTCCAAGGTTTGAATACACACTATCTTTCCTCCTCAGGTTTATTACTCAAGGTCTGCTTTCACTAAAAATGATAGATCTAGCTCCTGAAAAAAAAATAAAATCTAAATTTAAACTACACTTTCTAACAAATCAAAATACATAAGGAAATGGTTTGAGACTTCTGGGTTTTTTTACAAGGAACAAAGAGATCATTTACAAACCTTGGATCTACAATACATGTGAAACTTTGAATTTTGAACTCAGAGGATGTGCACACTTGACATCTGGTGTGAGATAAGTTTCTGATTTACTACTTTTTTGTTTGAATAAGAAAGCATAGAACTCAATAGACCCATACAAGAACAATACACCTTTTCTTCCACAGACCAAATTTTCAAACCATAATATGTTAGTACAGCTCTTTATGTTAATCACTTCAACAATTCTTTAAAAAGACCTATATTTTAGAAATGTATCTAGGGAGAGATTATCTGGTTTGTTTCTAAAACTCTCTGTTTATCTGATCCCTTGCACTCTTAATTTTGCTTCTCTGGCTCAACATTTCCATCTCTTCTCTTTATATCTGTAAGTTCCTGTGGCTTGTACCAGCTTTTAACATGATATAGAACTTAGAGTAAAGATCTGTCCTATTGTGGCTGCCTTTTAGTGCCCATCCATGCTGCTGAGCATACAACAGAGAGTCACTGCACAGGAATAAACATATTTTTTCTCATTCTTTTGACTTAAAAATGATAATAAGATGTTGTGTATGTTTTAGTTACTAATGGAATATTTCCTGCCTGGTGGGTTTGTATTGCTCTGGTTGGCACAGGGACACATTTTTATTATCCAAAGGAGGAAATCCTCAGAAAGGTGGCTCACGGCAGACACCTGATGACTGACTCCTCCCTGACTGCTATAGCACTAGCAGGCACCACGGTAATAAAGGTGTTACATTTAATAAGGTTTTTCCATGTATAACAAATGAAGAAAGAGCCTTTGGCAGCTGAGCAGCTCTTTGTAGCACCCAATGTCATTTGTCTACTATAACTGTTGTGCACAAATTGACCTGCATCGTGACTATTCCCTGTTTGCCCTTACAAAGCATTGCTTGACACAAACCATACCTTGTAGTTCACTCAACAGTCTTCCATGGAGATGTTTTTAAAAAATGATCAGTGCTGTTCTGCTGTTGTCCTGGTTTTGGCTGTGATATAGAGTTAATTTTCTTCCTAGTAGCTGGTATAGTGCTGTGTTTTGGATTTAGGATGAAAATATTGATAATACACTGATGTTTTAGTTGTTGCTAAGCAATGTTTACAATTAAGTCAAGGACTTTTCAGCTTCCCAGGCCCGGCCAGTGAGGAGGCATAAGCCTTCTGCAGGAGGTGCACAAGAAGCTGGGAGGGGGCACAGACAGGACAGCTGACCCAAACTGGCGAAAGGGATATTTCATACCTTATGATGTCATGCTCAGTATATAAGCTGGGAGGATGTTGTGGCTTTGCCCCAGACAGCAGCTAAGCACCATGCAGCTGCTTGCTCACTCCCAGCTGGCAGGATGGAGATTGGAAGAGTGAAAGTGAGAAAACTCATGGGTTGAGATAAAGACAGTCTAATAAATAAAGCAGAAGCAAGCAAAGCAAAGCAAGGAATTCCTCCACCACTTCCCATGGGCAGGCAGGTGTTCAGCCATCTCCAGGAAAGCAGGGCGCCATCATGCATAGCAGTGACTTGGGAAGACAAACGCCATCACTCCAAACGTCCTCCCACTTCCTTCTTCTTCCACCAGCTTTATATGCTGACCATGATGTCATATGGTATGGAATATCGCTTTGGTCAGTTGGGGTCAGCTGTCCTGGCTGTGCCCCCTCCCAACTCCTTGTGCACCCCCAGCCCACTCACTAGTGGGGTGGTGTGAGAAGCAGAAAAGGCCTTGGCTCTGTGTAAGCACTGCTCAACAATAACAAAAACATCCCTGTGCTATCAACACTGTTTTCAGCACAAATCCAAAACACAGCCCCATACCAGCTACTATGGAGAAAATTAACTCTATCCCAGCCAAAACCAGCACAAAACCACTTGGGCCATGGCTTGGGAACTAGCTGGGCATCAGCAGACGGTGAGCAATTGTGCTGTACATTGCTTGTTTTGTATATTCTATTATTATTATTATTAATTATTATTATCATCATCATCATTATTATTTTCTTCCTTTTCTGTCCTATTAAATTGTTTTTGTCTCAACCCATGAGCTTAATCTTTTTTCAATTCTCTCCTGCATCCCACTGGAGGGAGGAGGTGAGCAAATGGCTCAGTGGTTGTTTTAGCTGCCTGCTGGGTTAAACCATGACAGCTGTAAACCTACCAAAAATGGTAAATTTTTAATACTCATGCTGTTTCCTTATTGCATGCTTACTTCCAGAGAAGGCCTTGGGAGACTTTCAAGTGGAGTTGCTGTAAAATATGCTGCTTATAGTATGCTATTGCCTGGTCCCTTCACAGAAGATAGTGCTGTTCCTGGTGTTATTAAGTGGCTGGAAGGTTAGATCCTCAGGAAATACTCCATTTTTACTCAGACTGCAGTCAGCAGCAGTTTCTCTGAGATCATGTCCTCATCATAAGAAATACGCAAATGTCAACACCTTGCCTTTACAGAGGGGCAAGGGAGATTAACTAGTAAATGAGAGAACCAATGCTTACAGGAATGTGACATCAGTACATCTCTAAAATAGGTAAAAGTAAGATTTGCCATAAGCTAAAAAAAAAAAAAAAGGCAAAAAAAGCAAGTAATCTGTAGCTTTTTGTTACTATGTGTTGAAACATCATAACTATTATTGTATTGGCTGTGATGACTGTCACTGCCTTTGCAAGTGCCGAGAGGCTGTCGGTGCTGTTGTGGCTATGTGGCCGTAGAAGGTGGCTATTTGCCCTGGGTGCAATGATGAGTCTCCAGTAAGGTGCTGTCGTGCTGCGGCTACCTCTGCTGGGACAGAACGGCCTTCCAGGAGAAACTGTAGCACCCAGTATTGTAATGGGGAGTAGCACTAGTGTCTGTTCAATAGCCTCTGCAAATAACAGAACTGAATCTTTTCCAGCAGCGGCACTGAAAGGGTAGGGCTACTCATCGCTAGTGCAACTGAGAAGCTGTCTTCCCTTCTGACTCATAGATTAATTTTTATTTCCATTTAAAATAATGTACAGTTACAGGTGTATTTTTCTACTTGTGGTGGGTTGACCCTGCCTGGGGGCCAGGTGCCCACCAGAGCTGCTCTCTCTCTCCCCTGATTCACTAGATAGGGGAGAAAAAGTATAACGAAACGCTTGTGGGTCGAGATAAGGACAGGGAGAGATCATTCACTAATTATTGTCACGGGCAAAACAGACTGAACTTAGATAGGGAATTCATCTAATTTATTACCAAGCAAAACAGAGTAGAGGAATGAGAAATAAAACCAAATCTTAAAACACCTCCCCCCACCCCTCCCATCTTCCCGGGCTCAACTTCACTCCCGGCTTCAACCTCCACCCCCCTCAGTGGCACAGGGGGATGGGGAATGGGGGTTACGGTCAGTTCATCACACGGTGTTTCTGCTGCTTCTTCATCCTCAGGGGGAGGACTCCTCTCATCGTTCCCCTGCTCCAACATGGAGTACCTCTCACGGGAGACAGTCCTTCACGACCTTCACCAACATAAGTCCTTCCCACGGGCTACAGTCCTTCACGAACTGCTCCAGCGTGAGTCTCCTCCACGGGGTGCAGACCTTCAGGAGCAAACTGCTCCAGTGTGGGTCCCCCACGGGGTCACAAGTCCTGTCAGCAAACCTGCTCTGGCGTGGGCTCCTCTCTCCACGGATCCACAGGTCCTGCCAGGAGCTTGCTCCAGCGTGGGCTTCCCATGGGGTCACAGCCTCCTTCAGGTGCCTCCACCTGCTCCGGCGTGGGGTCCTCCACGGGCTGCAGGTGGAATCGCTACACCCCCTCATCCTCCCTCCATGGGCTGCAGGGGGACAGCCTGCTTCACCATGGTCTTCACCACGGGCTGCAGGGGAATCTTGCTCCGGCACCTGGAGCACCTCCTCCCCCTCCTTCTTCACTGACCTTGGTGTCTGCAGAGTTTCTTACATCTTCTCACTCCTCTCTCTGGCTGCAAAAGCGCTCTCTAACTGTTTTTCTCTTTCTTAAATATGTTATCACAGAGGCGCTGATTGGCTTGGCCTTGGCCAGCGGCGGGTCCGTCTTGGAGCCGGCTGGCATTGGCTCTATCAGACACAGGGGAAGCTTCTAGCAGCTTCTCACAGAAGCCACCCCTGTAGCCCCCCCGCTACCAAAACCTTGCCATGCAAACCCAACACACTAACCAGGATTCTTTTTCCACAAAGACTTTTTTTTTGTGGCTTTTCCTTGGAAGACATGTTTCTTTTTTAAGTCTGATATATGCTATTCTATCCATAATTCCTTCCCCCTTTTTTATTCTTTTCTTCACTGTCAATGAAAAGATATAACTGCACAGACAGCAATGTCCATTTTTCCAGGCTAATTTCATGTGTGATACCAACTGGCTTCCTTTGCTGTTTCAGATGGTTTAGCTTAGCTTCTCGGCATCAGTGTACGACGAAGAGCTAATTCTACCCTAGATCTGGAACTGGCAATTTGGCAATACTGATTTGCTGAGTCTTGTGATTTTGTTCTGGATCTAGGAGATAGTTGTGTTTTGGGTTTTTTTTCTAAATATTGATTTAGATAAACCTAGGTGAAAGACTGACCTCTCATAAATAATAATGATTATTGCTTTGACTATTCCCAATATCAAGAACAAAAAACATCAGAAAATTACAAAACATAAAGAAAGTGAGAAAAGTGGCCACTGTAAAAAGTTTAAATGAACTAAGCTAAAACACTGTTTGTATGTGATGTTGATAAATACTATATATGTTGTTTTGTGAAATTTATACTAAGGTAAAAGTTGTGTAATATATACAGTACCCAGGATACTTTCTTTTCATTACTAAAATCTTTCCAAGGAAAACCTTTCTTTTCCCTACTTTTGAATCACAGTGTGGTTACCTCTGCAGAAAAAATCTGAGGAAAAGCGAATTAACTTCCACTTCTAAGCCTTGCAGCAACAGTAAAACAACATCAGCAGACTTAGGAGATCCCTTATTTTAGGAGAGATTTTCTTATCTGATTTTTAAACATTTAAAAGATAGATATATTAGTCTAAATTAGTCATCCTGGCCTTGGTTTATAGGTATCTATGAAGAGGTACTACGTATCAATACCTGGTGATTCACCACGTCCCAAGATAGGCCAGATGAATCAGCTTTTGGAGGTGCGCATTGCTCTTGATGACTATAGAAGTAATTTAGCATATTTAGCTCAGCCACAGGCACCTGCCTTGGAGATGGTCAGGCAGCTGAATTACACCGTTTTCTGCCTTCTGCCTCTTCCACATTTGCTGACTGGAAACGGAGATCAGTGGATATACTTACCATGGGGCTGCACACCAAAGATCTCCCTTTTTCTGGGTTGTAAGCTACCCACTGGATGCTGACGAGGGTTCTTCACAGGACGGAGCTCTCCCACTTCAGCTCATGTGCCATGTCTACAAGCCCCAGAATCTGCTGTAGTGTTTCAAGCAGATGAGTGAAAGGCAATGCCTTGCTTTAGCAAAAAAAGGGGGATTTGCTTAGTTATTATCCATGAAATATGGTTCATAACTTCCCACTCAGCCAGTTTGTGGGTTTTAAAACCACATTTTACCACTGAGATTTAGAGATGGCTTGAGTTATTTCAAATGCTGTTAGCATCCGAAGAAATCAACTTGTTTTGAATGTCTGCTGTGATGTTTAAACTGAAAAAAATACATGACTGAAATGAAAAATGAGTCCCTTAATTTGTGTGATGATATACAACTGATGAACACATACTGAAAAACATTGAAACAGTAATGGTGTTAGTTCCCTCAGTGTGAATGTGCCTTTTTTTGCAGTAACAACTGCTAAAGAATTTTTACTATTCCTTGCAAAGATTTAATAAGAAAGATGTAAAAATGAGTTTACTATATATTTGCCTGGTCCTGTTCAGTGGCAGTGTAATCAGGTAATTCTGGTGCTCTGCATAATAATTGTTTTTTAATTCCCGTTCTATGTGCAATGCCTACCTTTTCCAATTTGCTTTGAGTAACATATGGTGTTCTATGTAATAAAAAGTTAAGAATGCAAAAAATGAAGTTTTAAAACTAACAAACATTCAACTGATTATGTGAGAACAGTTTTATCCATGATGGAAAGTTCATATTTTTGCCTCACTAGGACAACATTTTGCCTCCTTGTGATTCCATTAGGATGTTATCCCTTCAGCACTCACTAACATGCTCTGATTTGAACCTGTACAAATGTCCGCCTTGGATGTCAGCTAATGTTGCTGAGATTGTTATTAAGATTTTTTCCAGTGCTGTGAAGGAGGTAAAAATGCTGGACACAATGTGCTTTCTTGTCCAAGGGAGGCAAAACCAGTTAGCCGGGAAAAGGTGGGGAGTCAGTTGCAATGGAGGAGTGTTGCATGCATTAAGCAGAGTATTACAACTACACAGCTTTTAAGACTAGATTTTATCTGATCTTAAATCCATATGGATGGATTTTTCAGAAGAGTTCTCTATGAGGATAAGAGATGAATGAATCATTTTTCCCAGGAAGAAAAGCACTGTTGTTATTGTTGGTACTGCTTTCCAGCTCTCATCATGGTGTAGTTACAAGCAATATTCATAGTCCTTGCACTTCCATTGTGTTTGGGGGTGGAAAGACAGTCATGCTTAGGTATTGTCTCTGTGGCAATGTCATTGCCCTGTCCCTTTCTTGGTTCTGTTTTGCCACCTCTTTCTCCTCAAATTCCCATCACATCAGTATGAACAGTCCCTGCTATCCATTGTTTCATGCTTATAGAAGAAGCAGACAGGGTCGGCAGCAGGTTCTTCTCCGGCCACCTTCTTCCACCCAAGCAGGGCAGAGCAGCACTGGTTGTGCTGCTTGGTGCTTCTGCGGGAAGCAGGCAAGGACACTGAAATGGCAGCCAGCAGGCACCTCTACTTCCTTCGGAAAAACATTTAAGGAGCCCTAGGTGGTGACTTCAAAGACCTTTTATTCACTGCCCAGAGGAATGGATATTTGGTAATACAAAATGAATCAAATTTCAAAGCCTGTAAAGGTCAAAAGCAGCCTCTGGCCAAACAAGAGGAAGAAGCTGATAGGAATTACACCTCTCCAAGAGAGGCCACTTTAACACAAACAGCCCTTGTGAAGTCGCACCTGCAAAGAGTTAACCACAAACCTCCACAGTGCCTGATGGATGAGAAGTGATTGCTCACCCCTTGGACAGGCAGGGACCAGAAAGCCAGGGCTGATGCAGTTTCACTTTACCTGCTTTTATTCTTTAAGCTTTTAGTTAATGCCACTTTAGGCTGCTTTGCTGCTAACCTCGCTTGAGATAGGATTGTGAGCAACCATTTTCATTGCTGCTTAGGCCAGGTCAGACACTGCAGGTATAAAAAGCTCTGCGTGGTGATAGTACTCGCTCTCCTTTAAATAAGTGCAAGAGATGGAAAATCTGGGAGAACTAACATAAGAACTTGTCACAGTTCAGCAGCCTTCTCACCTCCCCAAATTAGTCCTCTTTGAATTATAGCTAATATTATTTCTATTTTCTGTATGGAACTGTATAAACCTATGTGATTTTCCAAAGGAATTGATTAAAAAGTATCCTGTCACTAGTTTAAACTCTTACTACCCTGAGTGGACATTGTGGTTTTACCCCAGCCAGCAGCTGAGCACCATGCAGCCACTCGCTCACTCCCCCACATGGGGATGGGGGAGAGAATTGGAAAAGTTAAAGTGAGAAAACTCGTGGGTTGAGATAAAGACAGTTTAATAGGTAAAGCAAAAGCCACATGCACAAGCAAAGCAAAGCAAGGAATTCATCCACCACTTCCCATGGGCAGGCAGGTGTTCAGCCATCTCCAGGAAAGCAGGGCTCCATCACGCGTAGCGGTTACTTGGGAAGACAAATGCCATCACTCTGAACGCTGCTGTCCCCCTGCCTCTTCCCCCAAGCTCCTTATAAACTGAGCATGACGTCATATGGTATGGAATATCCCTTTGGTCAGTTTGGGTCACCTGTCCTGTCTGTGTCTCCTCCCAACTTCTTGTCCACCCCCAGCCGTCCCGCTGGCAGGGCAGTGTGAGAAGCAGAAAAGGCCTTGGCCCCGTGTAAACACTGCTCAACAATAGGTCCATAGAACAAAAACATCTCTATATTATCAACACTGTTTCCAGCACAAATCCAAAACATATCCCCACACTAGCTGCTATGAAGAAATTCAACCCTCTCAGCTGAAACCAGGACAGTGGAATACAATGGATAAGAATAAGCAGAGTCAGGCAAATATTCAGAATAAAGGGTTAAAGCAAAACTTTGGGTTGGCTGGCTTACTCAAGACCAATATAGCACTAATGTATATCCTATTAAACTCTTTACCTTATCATCAGATATTCCAGCCATTTCACACATTTCAGGGAAAAATATTCTTTGATAACATTTTATGTTTTATGGGGTTTTTTTGTATCTTGCTACCAGAAAAACAAAACAAAATAAACCAAAACCAAGCATCATGAGTGGGTACAGGTTTCAAAAGAGAGTGAAAAATGACTCATAAAAATTTTCTTATGTAGCTTGTCCAGAACGAAATGTGTGATTTTAAAGCCTGCAAACTTGCAGTCTAATCAATATTTGTTGCCTTTTGATTACTTAGGTCCTTTTACTTTAAAAGCAGACTGCCTAGATGTGGTAAGGAGAACTATCGGATCCAGAGCCCACAGGCTCAGTTGGAGATTGGGAAGGAAGAATTGGTATTCCTGTATTTCTGGGGACTGTAGTTCTCTAGCTGTAGGCAACAGAAGGGGCCATTTTCTCTGAGGTTGCTTCTTGTTGGTAGTACATGCTGGTGGCTTTGCAGCATGCCTGCAAGAAATGGAACAGGAACCTCATAAAATTCAACAAGGGCAAATGCCAAGTCCTTCACCTGAGACAGACTAATCCCTTGCACTGGTCCAGGCTGGGGTGTGCTTGGTTGGGGAGCAGCTCTGCTGGAAAGGTGCAGGAGATACTGGTAGACAGTGGGCTGAACGTGAGCTGGGGTGTCCTCTGGCAACAAGAAAGATCAACAGCTTCCTGGGCTGTGTTAACAGGAGGAAAGTCAGTAAATTATTATCCTCCTTTACTTTGCACTATGTTTGACCACATACAGAATCATAGAATTGTTTTGGTTGGAAAAGACCTTTAAGATCATCAAGTCCAACCGTTAACCTAGCATTGCTAAGCCCACCACTAAACCATGTCCCTCAGCACCACATCTACATGTCTTTTAAATACCTCCAGGGATGATGACTCAACCACTTCTCTGGGCAGCCTGTTCCAGTGATTGACAACCCTTTTGGTGAAAAAATTTTTCCTAATACCCAATCTAAACTTCCCCCGGCACAACTTGAGGCCATTTCCTCTCGTCCTATCACTTGTTACTTGGGAGAAGAGATCGACACCCACCTGGCTACAACCTCTTTTCAGGTAGTTGTATATACAATACTGCATCCAGTTTTCAGCCCCCAGTACAATTAAAACATTGATAACCTGCAGCAGGTTCAGTGGAGGGCCACCAAGATAATAAGGGCTGGAGCACTTGCCTAATGTGAAAAGACTGTTGGAGCTGGGCTTATGTAGCCTGGAGAACTAATGGCTTCAGGGGGGCTGGCAGCAGCCTGTCAGGGCCTATGGGGAGGTTACTGAAAACAGGTACATGCTCCTCAAAATCATGTGCACTGAGAGGAAGAGAGACAATAAGTTGGAAAAGAGACATTCAAACTTCATGTGAAGAACATTTTCACTATGAGGACATTACAGCAGAGGAAGAAGAGGGAGTTTGCAGTCTCCATCCTGGGAGATTTTCAAGATGTATCGGATAAAGCCCTGGAGCAACATGATCTGACATTCAAGCTGGCCCTGCTTTGAGCAGGAGGTTGGATGAGAGACCTCCTGCGGTGTCTTCCAGTCTCAGTTATTCTACAAGCATGTGATTATTACCCAGCAGTGGAGCTGCTCGATGCTGCAGTCATTTCAGTGGTCAGTAAAAGTCATATACTCACTTCCTGGCTAAAACACCATCTGAAAACTCCTGCATCCCAAAACCTTATATTTTAATGGCATTTTAAAATAAGAAAAATGCAAAACCCAAGGAAAAAATCCTAACTTAATCAGTATGTAGCTTGAAGTTAGTTTGTTGAAGACAGCACTCGCCTTCACTTGAAAATAATAGGCAAAAGAGAGCACAACAGTCACCTGGATGAGGTTAAACAGAAGCAGCACTTTAGTTGCCCTGGCCTGTGTTGTGACCTCTATGTGAACAGCTTCAGTGCCATCATGTTTCAGCTGCCACCGCAGGGTGCCTGCAAAGAGAAGAGAGAGAAGCAATGCTTTGTAGCTACCACCTGCAAATCTCTCATTATTGGCAGGTACTTTGCAATGGAGTACTAGAACAGGATAATTGCTGGAGATAGAATTGGCAAGAGCAGTATATGGGAGACACATTCAATTGCACATGAGTATGGTAGGTGAACTATAAAAAAACCAACCCTGCCATTATATGTTGAACAGCCGGCGACTCTGGATCTTCCATTTTGTTTACGGCAGAATGGACAAAAGGCTTGTAGTGTCAGCAGTAAATAGCTTGGGGACTGTATGCCTTGTAAAGGTATTCTGGATGCCTTTATGAGCCATAGCTCAAACTTTTGTGACAATAACAGTGAGGCATTGCAAGTTTATTTGCAAGATTAAGTCTAAATGTCATCCCTAGAGTGCAGTATAAAAACTAATTAATTTTTTTTTATTTTTTATCATTGAGATCAACATTCTCCACAGGAATTTGCATTTCTATATGACCCTTGTGTAAGCCAGCTTGCATGGGAGGGGGACCAATTTTAGTTTTGAGATTCATCAGTAGTGTTGGCCATCCTACTCAAATATTCCATTTATACCAAATATTCCACTAGCAAGTATAATTCTGCAGCCAGCCTTAGAAGGAAAACAAGTACTTCTATGAGAAACACAACTATTACTTTTCATTACTCAACCTTTTGCTATGAATTTATGTCTTACACCTACTCTGCCATATGGATCCCTCAATGTCTAGTTTGAGAAGTGAGTTTACACTGCAACCTTCCTCTCATTGAGAGCACTGGCTGGGTTTTTCAACCAGGTATTTTAACAAACCTTGACTTCACGTTATCGACAGCTTTATACTTCAGCTCTTCTTTGGGTTGCAGTGGGTCTGTTCGTAAATTTGAATATTTGAAATTGTTATTGATAATGATATTAGGTGGGCACATGTGCAAACACCTACAGAGTGAGGACATAAGCCACAGGGACAGGAAAGTAAGAGAGGGGTTGAAAAAGTAGTTTAAATGGTGAAAAATACTTTATTGTGACATCAGATCTGAGACTCAGAGCCTTCTCCGTGCAAAATTTTTGCCAGACATTCGAGATTCAAATCTCACTCTTTGACCTTCTCCCTGCTATTGTCTTACTAATGAGGAATATTCTCTATAGAAGGATGTTATAAAGGGGAAGGGTGCTATCCTCCTGACTTGCTTTCTCACATCAGGAATACCTGCTATTGAACTGGGAGAAGACAGGCTATAGACACACCCAACAGGGGAGCATGCCGGATCCGTGCTGGGTGCAGAAGGAGCCAGGAGAACAGCCAGCTGAACACCAGGCTGCAGTCACACAGGAGCATTTTCTTCATTCTAGACTCAACCAGCATTTGTTTCTAGACAATTCAGCCCTATGTAAAAAGTCCACTTAATATTGTTAATTCTCCCGTAGTATAAGCACTACTTCCTCAGACACTCTTTTTGCATCTTTATCCTTTTTAAAGGCATAAAGGGACTTGGCAAAAATGCAACCATTTACCACCATGGTAGCAAATTTTCCACATGATGTGTGTGCGCTGTATGGGACAGCTTGGTCTGTTTTGCCTTGTTTTCCCCTTTATCTAGAATGAAAGTCACTCAATCGGATTGATAGAAAGGTCAACTCTTTCTGTATGGGTAGCAAGAGCTCGGACAGTTGGCATCCACTTACACTGTTCCAGGGTTGCTTCTCCTGTGTTTCTGCTGGGCTAAAATACTCTACCCCTATATTAAATCTACAGATTTGGGTCACTGTTGGCTCAGCAGGTCAATTTACTTACTAATTCAGCAAGTTTCTCCTGTGCTACTGGGAAGAACAAACTTTTCCTTATCCCTTCAACACAGCACATTGAAGGAAAACATTTTTTTAAATTGCAGAGTCTTATTCTAGCCAAATTTGCAGAGGCTACACAAAGGTATGCACAGAGCCAGCGCTCCTGACCCGCTGCTTTTTGACCGTGCAGTCCTTAAAGATTTTGGCAGAGGAAGATTTGTGCACATTTTCTATCGACCACATATTTTCTGGCTTGAATTTGCTTTGGATACAGAGATCTTAATTTTAAAGGAAGCCAGTAGTATCTGTAGGTCTTCCATCCATTTCTGTGTAAAGTCTCAGAGAAATTTCAGCCTAAACAGAGCTTTCAAAACTAAGAGCTTTCCTGATTAACTCATCTTATTATCCAACACATTGCATTTTCTAGGGGGAAAAAAAATCTCAAAGATGGGAGAGAGTAAGACTGAAACAAACAAAAAAAAATCGCACTTTGAAATCCATCCCTTTGGCAGCTGTCCCTTTTTCATTTTGGCAGACGGAGGGTTGCTGGCAGGCCTAGTGAGGTAAGGGTAAAAGACAAATGGTTCATCATGAATCCTTTAACTAAGCTGATATTTCAACACAGCGTGTGCCAGCATTTTTCTTTGGCATACGCTTTATAGAACGTACATGACAACCACATCAGCATTGTTAATATATTGGCATTACCTGGCTTATTATTCATCTCCCTCTGAATCAGACCCCAGATTTTCAGGAAAATATCACACAGTAGAAGTCTATTTTTTTTCTAGCATTTATTTCCCTGGATGCAAAAATGAAAATAAACCTATGCCATCATGATTTAAAAAAAAAAAAAAAAAAAAAAAAAAAAATTATTTTAAAATTAGCCTATTATTTATCAGGATACTATCTTTTGAAACACTGATACCAACTTTCAAGAATAAGGTGTATCAAACAGCTCCACTGTTTGGGTGGATTAGTTCATGTAAAATAAAAATAAATAAGATCACTAATTTTTTAAGGAACAAAAGCAAAAACTCAGTTTTGAAGGTAATTATTAAGTTTTATTATGCTTTTTGTCCTGCAAAACAGCTTTGGGTTTCAGGAGAAAAAGTGGGTAGATTACAACGTACAGATGTACAGATGAAAACAAAATATGGCAAATTCCATAAGAAAAAACCCAACCTGCACGCTGCATTTAGTTTTTATTACAGTTAATGGCAAAATTCATATTGACTTGAATGGATGCAACATCACACACTACACACATGGCAATTCGTTAAGCTAGTAAATTTGAATTTAAAAACTAGATACACTTCCATACTGAAGAAGAGGTTAGGTTAATTCATTTGTTCATTCATTCATTTCTTCTGTCTTTTTTTTTTTCATTCCCCCCCCCCCTTCTTACCGACTACCTAACTAATTATGTCTTAATAAAATTAATTTTGTGTTCCTAAAGGTCCCACAGGTGGCATTCCACCACACACCTCTTCTGCAGAAGAGACTGCAGTTTCAAGGAGCCAGCCCAGGAGGATTTATCAATCATTACATACTGCGTCTGCATCCGAAATGATGAAGAATGTATTACCACAGCTGATGGTCAAGGAGACCTCATCTGACATTGCTGAATTAAATTTGCTAATGTTTAGTTGTAGAAATTCCTTACAACTGTGTCTTGCTCCAATACAGCAAGGCACTGTAAAATCACTGGAGAGGTAGTAACTGAAGGAAATGCAATAAGATACGTGTAATACAGTGTATTGTGTTCTGGCCAGGGAGCTTAATTACTTCACCTCCTTTCTAACAGCCTACCTTCATTTCTCACCCCTGCTAATAGAAGATTAAAACTGTAAAAGCAATATTACAAACTTTACCTTCTGAAATACTGATTATGACTTTAGGCTTTATTGCAGGAAAATTTGTTTGTTTGCAAGAAGAGACAAAAAAATGATGGGTTTGGATTTATTTTTTTTTTCCCTCTTTGAATTGATTCTAATGTTAGGATTTATTAATAGAAGGAGACTGAAATGTGAGAGTCTAAAAAGGCAATATGGAAGAGCTCAACAAGCTATAGAAAGAATGAATAACAAACCGTATATTTTTCCTGCCGTGACAGGGCACTGCATAAAAACACCAGGGGATGGATGCAAACAATGTGCTGGTGAGAGTGACAATAAAACAGGGATGACAGCATAAAGAGAGAATGATGAATGTATTAATGCAGGTAATAGAGTTAGATAAAAGATCGCAGGGAATAGTACAAAATTCACTCTAAGCAGATCTTGAATAGTCTAACAGGAAATAGTGCTGCTGTTAGATGTGGGTTTGATAGGGAATGCAGTGACAACAGAGAGTGAGAGAATCTAGGAGTTTATATGGAGAGATTTATATTTATGCCTCTGGATATACATTTATAGATATTTATACTAAATATATATTTTGATATCCCTGTAATAAATTTCTATAACCATATGATAAACTGTATTTACTGTAGTTAACACCCTTTGCCTGCCTTACCTGCGCTACATTCTCTTTTTCTTTTCAGCTGGTGATTTCTCTAAGCAGCTCAGAACTGCTGTCAGAATTGTTGAAAGCTGCCAGAATTTTTTTTCTCCTTTCTTCCCAAACACCTCCAGAATTTTTTTACCTTTCTTCCCAAACACTTCCAGAGATGGGGAATTCTCCTCCTCTGCTGCATTCTGCTTTGACATACCTGCGTTTAATTACCCCATTTTGGATAAGTTTAGGTTTAAAGGTCCAATTTCTCTTCTCTCTCAAGGATGAGAGAGGAACAGGGGAATTGAGGCTCTTATAATAAAAGAAAAACTGACATTAATGTAATAGGCTGATTTGATAAATATGTTGTTCCTAAAAAGTTGAAAGACATTAGTCTACCAAATAAAGTTACAAAACCAACTTATTTTTTGTTTATGTCTTGATTTTCATTTCAAAAGATTTGTAACAATAAATCTATTGAAGTTATATATTTTTGACTAATAGCTACTTGCCCAGGAGTAGTCTCTAAGACTGTTGTTTTTCAACAGTTAAACCAGCAAAGAAGATGAAAAACCAATCGACTTCAGTAAGCTTTATATTGGGCCCTTAGATGCAAATAGTTCACCATAATTTTATTTTATTGCTTGTTAGCACTCTCATGTTTCACCTCTTATGGTCGCTCAATGAGTGGCTCTTTTTAAAACCTTTCTCTTTATGTCATTACTTTCCATAGAGTAATATGTAGATGTAGAGATCCCTGATTGCCTTTTTCAAAATGCATGTCATGTATTTGGGGCATTTGTTTGACGTTGAATGAAACACAGCAGCACTACCTAGAAATCTAGGAGAAGAACTGAAGAACACCAATTTCTTCTGATGCTGTAAGCAGCTTTTAGAGAGGTTACTCAAAGAGGAAGAAAAAAATTACCAAACTGAACCCCATCACACATACCAATGCAGAAATTAGACAAAATTTGCTGTGACATTTTCAGGATTGCCAAACATTTTTCAGGGTTGCAGATTTTTGTTTTATATTTTCCCTCTCATCAGCATTTTCAATATTATAGGTCAAAATTTCATCATTCAATGGCATTAATTTCTTAACAGTGATTCAGTAGACAAACCCTGTCTGGTGAGTCATGAGTGAGAGATATCATATTTACACAAAATTACTTGGCTGAAATGATCAGTCTGAGACAGATTAAAACTAGGCATTATTCACCTGTAAGTCTAAGCATGAGAAAAGGGAGCCTGAAAAACCCCAGAATTTGTGTATTACGATATGAATGGAAGTTTCAGAAGACTAGTCAGAAAGGATTACTCTACAAAAGATAATGTTTGTCTTGGAGACTTTTTTATTGACCTATGATATGCTTCTGGCTTGAAAGACACGTTAAACAAAGAGAGTTCCAGTCTTTCAAAAGTCTCACAGCTCTATAAATAACTCCACATAAAATGTACAGTATGTATAAACAGCATGACAAAGATTTTCTGAAAGGATTTTCTCTGCAGTAAAATGAAAGTCAAAACATCCCATTGATGGCAGCTATTTTGAAGAATTCCTAAGAATATGAGTGCTTACGAACTGGCAAACTCTCCATGAAGTGAGAGTGAGTATAAACAATGAACTTTTATGAGCTCGTAGCCATCCCAGCAAGATCCAAATGCAGCTTGAATGGATCTTAGCCAAGAAGTGACTGCTCAGCATTTAGTAAAGCTTCAGCTAAGGGAACCGCAGAAAAAAACAAACTGTTCCAGCAGTAGAAGTATCTGCCAGCAATGTTTTGAGAGTTCACCATCTGGGTGTGCAGCCATCAATCAGACTGAATGTGTCACTCCAGCTGTTCTTCAAGGCTCCTCTGGTCAAGGTAGAGCAGTTGTGAGAAAATAAAACAGAAAAATTGAGAGAGCACAAACAGCTGTTGAAAGCTCGAGTAAGTGAGCAGGCAAATAACTCCCGAGTATTAAATGGCACTCAATTGCTTCACTATTTTGCGGAATTCAGATTGTCCACTTGCATATCTGAAAATATCAGTTTTCCATATCGTTATTTTATTTGCCTGTTGTGTCAGAAATAAAAGCCAGAGCCATAAGTAAGACTGTGAAAATTCAGGGGCGGGGTGGGGGGAAAGTGACTTGGTTTAGTAAATTGGAGAAACCAGAGAAAAGTTTCAGAGACTTCAGTGGAAAGTTGAAGAGGCAAGGAAATGAATGGATATCTGCTGCATTTTTAAAATGGAATTATAGGGGAATAAAGTGGGTTTTCTTTTCTGTCCAAATATGGTTGATTTCTTTTTCTATCTGTTTCATTGCAAAATACTTCTAATATTTCTTGGACATTTTTTTGAGGTTTCAAATGTCTGTATGGTGGATACAATTTTTTTTTTTTTTTTTAAATAATTGACTTTGCTTTATCAATGGTTTAAATAAAAAGATGTACTGGCATTCAAGGTTTGTTCTACTGTGCAATTTAAATGTAATCATCTCCATATGATGGCTTTACTTAATGTCCAACTATAAATAGCCTGGCCCTGGAGCAGGAAAAGAGTGTTTTGTAAAATTGAAATTTAATTTTGATTACTATTTCTTTTTTTAAGATATTAGCATGATAGGGTCTTTGGTTTATTTTCCTATTTAGCTTTTACAGAGATTTATTTTATTACAATTATTCAGTACTCGGTTTCTACAAAACTGAGTTGCAGATGGTAGAAACTGTGTTCAACATCCTCTATTCCAGGTGTTTTAAACAAATGTTTCTGTTTCAGGACTTTTCAGTAAGAAAATGATAATCACACAATCACCGAATCATTTGGGTTGGAAGGGACCTCTTGACATCATCTAGTCTAACTCTGGTACACAGGACTGTACCATTTTTGTGCCATTGTTTCACATACTGCAAAAGAAACTCAGGGCTTTAAGGTGAGGATAGAATAAGAGAATGAGAATGACACAAATTTGGGGGGCTCATTAGAAATTCAGTAATCCCTACTAAAGATTTGATTTGAAGCAGAAGTTAATCTAAGCTTTATAAAAGTCTCTAGCTGCATTTCTCTTGAGGCAGTTTAACAAGCAAGAAGCCTTAAAGTGCTGTATAATAGTGTGCCTTTTTAAGAAAGCTCATCGATGTTCTAGTAACTATCACACAGAACAGAAGTTCTGAAACCTGGGGCATTCGATCCAAAAAGTACTGAAACATGGAGTAGGCAATTGGAAGCAAAATGCTGGCAATGAAATTATGATCAATAACTTCAGTGAGGCCAAAACTTGAACCCGAACTGCCTCAGGAACTTCTCTGGGGAAAAAACCCAACCAGCCAACCAAAAAACAACCAACCAACCAACCAACCAACAACAAAAAATACCCCACCCCAAAACCAAAACACCAAACCCACGAAAGTTATCAAAGCCCTTTACATGAGAGATCTAGACCTCAGCTTCAGTGCAGCACTCCACCAGCAGAGACTAGGATGCTCAGATACATCAGAAGATCTAGACTGAGAAGGAGAATGAGAAATGGGAAAAGAGAAATGTAGGAGAGGAGGATGGCAAAGTTCCAGTGGTCTGATGTTGCAGGTGGCCACGTCATAGCCTTTCTTTTGCAAACTTTCACAAAACCTTTGGAGGTCTGGGCACACAGAGGAGATCAGCCTGTAGCTCATACCAAATGAGATTTTAAAGGTGACGTGACTAGGTGTTCACCTGAGTTTGCAAGGGAAAGCTAAAGAACATTGGGTGTTACAACTTCAATTACTTTTTGGTAAAATATGGTAAACCAACTGAAATGCACAGGGCTTTTAAAAAAAAATAATAGACCTCTGTTTTAAATACACTTCCAAAAACATTATCATCACTCAAACTTGTCAGAAAAAGAATATGCTGCAAAAACTCACATGACATTTCAAATGGATTGGCTACTTTCATGAAGCTGTGATTTAGTCTATCATCACTGTTAACTGGTGTCTCACCTAGGTACTTACTGGAGAGCAGAGGGATTCAATATCATTTAAAAGACAGTTTGGAACAGCAATAACTTTTGCACACAAGTCATTTAGCATTGGCCAAGAGATTTTGTAATGTCTTTCCTACATCTGTGTGGTCTTTAGAATAAAAGTGGAAAATGCTTTTGGCAAAAACAAGCAATAAAAAACCCTCCCTCGCTATATAGCAAATGAACAGAAAAGGCTCTTTCAGTAAGAGCCGTACAAGCACTTTACACGAGGAGGCATATGTACTATTGCATTTCGACTGAGTATCATAGCTTTTGCCCACTGCAAAGCTTATATGCCTTGTGCTTCAATATCACAAATATTGACATCCTGATCAAAGTAATTGGGCTATATTCTGCCCAGTTGTGGCTGTTACCAGAGAGTAAAGTGTACTTTTCATTGATTCCTGCTGATTTCATGCCAATATGAAAGCATGACATAGAAATAATGACAATGCAGCGTATTTTTATTTTGAAAAGAACAATCTGTCCACTGTTGTTCCCTCTGGGGTGGAATAGTAACTAGTGCATCCAAATATAGAGGAGAAGATGGCGCTAAATGAGTTTACATGTTAAACGGCATTCTACTTTGTCAGATTCCTCCACAAGTCATTAACTGTTGTGCTCTCCCTCATAGTTACTAACCCAGTCCCTGCAAAGAAAACAGCGTATCTATTCAGTGAAGGAAAATGCAGGCTAACACGTACATTCAAAAATTGCCTGAAATATTTCTTTACCATATTATATATAAAGCATACACAGCATTGCGGGCATTAGTCTTGCACATGAACACAGAAGTTACAAGAATTACTGTAGTTAAATCCCAAATCAGAGCTAATTCTTTAAAATACTACTCTTCCCTTTTAATTCTTTAAAATACTACTCTTTCCTTTTAATTTAATTAAATACAAGCTTCATGACTCTCCTACGAGTCAAGATAATTAAAGAAAGACCTATATTTGTGAGTGAATCTCAGAAATGTTCTAATGAGTGGATAAGAACCATTTGTAATTAACATGCTAATTGCTTGTATGCAAACGGCCTGTTGTTCGAGTGGTTTAAAAAGTGCTTGAAAACAGTTTGTTTGCCTTCCCTCTTAAGCAGACTAAACATTCCCACTTGCAGTCTTATTTACATTATTAATTTGCTTAGCAAATATTTTTTTAATAGCTTGTGCAAATAGAAGGAGTGAAAGCCTTGTTTAGAGAGCTCTTGTGAGGAGTGCTATTTGCTCCAGTTCAAGCAGATGAGCAGACAATCAGGCTGAAATGTGAGTTTTTCAGGCACATAATAGACCCTTGGCTTATCAAAACCTCTTATCTGATTGGAAAAAAATCAAAGGTAAACTTCACAGCTCATGGAATTAAAAGACAAATGAGATGTCATAATTATCAAAGTGCCTAATTTAGAAAATTAAGCCATTCACATAGGTGACATAATTGCTTGTCACAATCACTCTTTTTCTCATTAGCCCTCTCTTCAGCACCTACCATACAGTGGAACATTCTTTAGTCTTGGAAAATATTGCCTATACTGTAATCCTTTAATAGCATAGCCCCTGAAATTAATGCAAAAATATACTTAATGGCTTCATTGATATGATATATTTGTGTGATTCTCTGTTTGATCACGTCCCATACTGTAAAATTTGGTATTTTGAATTTTGAGTATTTTATTTGGTCTTTTTCTAGCTTCTTTTAAAATTACACAATTTAAAATTAATCAGTTAATTATGATGGGGGACTTAATAAGCCAGCATGCCATATGCAATTCTTTTGACAGGATTATGCTTTTCATCACATAAGGTGGCTTTAACATATAAGGATTATGAGGTACATAATTATTGTGGCTAGAAGATTAAGTTGTCCTAAATTGTGAATGTATAGGAAAAATATTTTTATCCTCTATAGAATAATGTGTCTTTCTAATATTTAATGTTTCATTTTATGTTTGCTTTCAGTCAATTTAAAGTAACACCCCAAATAATATTCCATGTAAGAAAGTAATTTTCAGGAAGTAGTTACGCTTCCCTGACAATCACATTGTTTATGAGTCAGCAAGTACAGAAATTATTAAAGACAATTTCTAAGAAAGGAAATGAGTCTGGTTTGCTATGCGAGTTTCAAGGCATGACATTGTAAATGGGCAAGGTTAAACATTTTGGATTAAAAACATGACTGTGAGATTGATTAGGGTCCTACAGTCTTGTAAAGTTGGTAGAACATAGCTGACATGACTTATAGTTTGCTGAATTCAGAGAGATTACATTGATGTCATTCATTTGAAGAGATAGTTCATCCTGGATGCATATAGTGAAGCTGTCATCCGTGCGTTTCACAAATATTCATGTGACTAACATGTTTTGATTAGACTAACACTGAACCACACCATTGAATGGGTCATGTGTCTGAAGCGCTGTGACATGCTAAAATCAAAGTGTGTGTTTAAAAGCAAGGAACAAAACCTCAAAATAAAATAAAGCCAAATACCCCAACTTATCTTCTGAAGCTTTCTGTATGCCACTCCTCTGAATATTTGACATACTTAACGTATGTAGTACTGAAACTCATATCTTATAGCAAGCAATTAGGCTTCTGACTATAATAAAAGAAAGTTAATATATCATTAGCTTAATTATGAACAATATTGAATTTGCCCTGTATGAACAGAGTCCTATACAGTTCTGCATGAATGTGCTTATTTAGAAATAGGGTCCATCCTGCCCTTTCTTCTCAACCCATAGTTGAGCAAGATTTCAACCCAGCACTCCCAGAAAGGAATTGGCTTCAGCTGGCAATTCCTCAAAAGTGAATGAAAAGCAAGAGGCTCTACATCCAAGAGAAGCACCTTCTTAAATGAGCTGCAGCAGGCTTCAGAACAACTTCTTATTTTAGAAAATGATGTTAGGACTGGTGCTTCTGAGTTTATTGAGCCTGACAGCACCCTGGTTGCATGCCCCTGGCTATCAGTGCTCTTCAGCCTTCCTGCCCAGAAGGGGTAGGAGGTGCTCCAGTCCCATTTGTCCCCGAACAAGTGTTGGCGCTATCCCTTCCCCCAATCTGCTCTGTAGTTTGCTACCTTCTCACTAGGATTGGGTTTTTTTCTGTCTTTCAGTTCATTCACAACAAAGAAAGCAAGCTTTCTGAACTAACATTTTTAAACGCATTCCCACTGTTCATATGCAAAAAGAGCTATTTACAGTTCCATACCAAGGTAGCAAAATCTACACAGAAAACATTTGGTTTAATTTCCTCTTCACTGTGGAAGTCCTCTGACTTTCCCACACTTTTTTTATCCCCACATCCTTTTGATCCCCACAGTCTTATCTGCTCCTCAACTGCAGGTTCTCTCTCCCTGCCCAGACCCCTCCTTCTTTAGTTTAGATCCCCCGGCCTCAAGAGCCAAGACAGTACTCTCATTTTAAACAGCTCTTTTTAAAACAACTTTTTTAATTCTTTCCTGCTTTGAGTTGTTGGTTGTATCCAGCTGACCAACCAGCTACGCTCTCAATCCCAAGGGCAGGCATGACATGTTAACTCCCATGCCAGCTAATACCCACAGCTATCTCCACGACTTGCTCAGTCTTTTGCCATACTCATTGTTTTCCAAGGCACTTATCCCATGCTAACCACTTTTTCAGTTGTCCTCTAGCTGCCTCTGGATAAAGTATGTGATACATGACATAGACTCTGCCAGAAAATCTCAACATTGACGGTTATAGTTACATGAAGGTTTCATAAAGTCAGAATTTGTAAGTTATGCATAAATTTCCAGACTGTCACAGGGAAGAATAAATATTAAGCATCTGCTATTTTTCTAGAAGGCATTTTCTTACAATAAATATTTCCCATAGCTATCTGTCTGGTTTGAGGGAGAAGGAAAGGACATTGAAGATTCAAGGCTGTTCTGTTATCCTATCCTTCCATCACCTGCCATGAGGAGGGTTAGGTTCTGATCTCATTTATCGCATTGCAAATTTCTGGTGCAATTTCCTTGAAGCAGCTCAGCCTCCACTGGTTTAACAGATTGTGGACACTGGCCAGCAGTGTTAGATTTGAAAATATCAACAGTGACCCTCAGAAGTGTCACTTCATTCAATGGCAGGCACAAAACGGTTTTGTGACAGACATAAGTGACAGTCAGCCACCATAGGAAGTGGAAAACATCTAATCTTTTTCCTTTGATATAGCATTCAGTATTGGGAGCAAGCTTTCATCTTCAGCTTAAAAAAAATGCTGACTTGAACATCTGCAAATGATTTACAGAAAAACCAGGCCTAAATAATCAATAAGGACACACTTTGTGATTTGGTGACTTGTTTTGGCCCTGTTCCTGTAATATTTTTGGATCAAAAAAAAAAAAAAAAAAGCATTTAGATGGCACTGGGGTTGTGATTTTGGTAGAAGATGGATATTGGCATCATGAGAGTGCATGTAAACTGAAGATTAAATAAGTATTTTGTTTTATCTGTCCTTTTAGAGTAACAAATAACATAAGTATATTTTACAGGGATCACAGAATTATCACCTAAGGAAATGAAGACTAAAGTCACGACTGAAAATGGTGACTGATTATCACTATGCTATTAGCATTGTTCCCAAATACACAGTGTTGTCCTCTAGAGGCCGTGTTTAATACTAAATAGCCCACAGTTCATTAACTAATAGGTTAATTCAGTAATTCATCTTGTGGGAGAGCTGATTCCAAGAACAAGAATACCTCCATGTGTACCTATAAGGTAATCCATATGGTGATAACATCCAAACAAAAGGGTAAGCTGTCTCATGCTGGCCATCGAGGAAAAAACATACACATCTTGCATGTCTGTGACTCTGCTAACTCATGTTTGCATTTCTATATTTTGCACCAGATCAGCCACACTCAATTTTTTCTCAAAATACTTTTGCGAGAGAGCTGGCAGCAGCAAAAAGCAGATGTTTCCCCTACTTCCTTTCTTCCCCCAAACTTCTCTATCAAAGTATTTAGGGTATTCGAGAGGTATGCCATACACCTGACTTGGTAGCTGGCCTTTCAGAGCTCACTCTGCTAGCTTCTCCCTCCTCTTAACAAGTATTTTTTAATTACTGAGCTAAGTCTACTTTCATGTATGCTAGTATATACCTGAATTAACTTTGCTAAATACATTGCACCGCTCTGGTGACCTCTGAATCACTGAAATTATTGAACACAAACATAGCAACAGTGTTTGGAGGGAAAGATGACTCAACTGCACTGCAGTCGACTCTGCACCACAAATACGATACCATACTCCATAACTTTTTTGCATGTAATCTCCTAACAAATCCCACAGTAGGAATGAAAGATGGACTTAGATGAATAACAGAAGCAAAGATGGGAAACAAAGGGCCCGTGGAATCCTTTCACTGACACTGAAGGCTTGTGTACACTGAGGTACAGCTCATTATTGTTATGCTTATTATGAGTGAAACTGCCCTAAGACTGGACAGGATTTGGAGGTCATTTACATTTCTCAAAGAACTGGAGTTGCCGACAGGACTGAGGAGCTGAAATGTTACATATTTCCCAATGAAGGTTCACCATACAGTATGAAGTGATGGACAGACCACTACTTGAAGTACTCGGGAAGAGGAGCTGGAAAACTGCATTGTTCCAAAAAGGTTGCAGGTACCTTAGGAAGTTGGAAGAAACAGGCAGCTTTTGGAAGGAGGAATGCAATAAACGTGACCTCTCTGCTGTCTTTTAGCTTTTTGCCAGCTACAACCTGATTACTCAGAATATTTCGTCCCTTCTTACCAGGTAAGTTTCCTTTGCATGTATTTTTTATCACCTGTTTGTTCGTTATGGGTAAAATGCAGCACTTGCCCTAACACAGCTCAGACTGGTAACAATCAAACTTCCCATGGGCTGCTAACGTAGATCTCCAGTCTTTTGACATTCTTTTCTCTGTTGGAAAAAAATCTCAAGCAAATCAATGGTCAGCAAGAATCTGGAAGCAGGCATCGATTTCCTCCTCTTCCAATGTCAGAAATTATCATCTAGGTGGTATCTTGTCTACAGAGCTCCAAGAGTTATCATTTTTCTCTTCCACTAGACCTGCAGCGAGACAAGGTCAGTTGGAGGAGTACGTGCACCACACGCACTGATCCTAGGTGAGGACGCTTGGCTTCACAGGCAGGACTGTTTAAAGAGCTGGACCCAAAAAGTTATAAACAACTAAAGTTCATAGGTCTGTGGTTAAGTGAGGGAGGCTTGTGGAATGCTGAATGAGAAAGTCGTCAGAAGTATCTGTGGAGACACTGAAGCTGATGAAAAGCTAAGTGAAAAAACCGTGCCTCCTGTTCACCCTTTCCCAAAGCCCAGAAGAGGGTACTTTGGACAAATTTCCTGATGAATAGGACAGCTTTCAGAACAGTGCAGAAACTTGCCCTTGGCATTGCACAAATCAGAAGGAGACGTCTTCTGTGTAAATACTGTTCTCTGGTCTTTGTTTTGACATTTACTCCAGTTTAATCAACTAGGTTTTAAAGCACATTTGCTTTGATTAAATCTGGGATTGGCCTTGCAATAAAGATAGTCTCTCCAGTGGCTCATTTTGGAAAACCCCTGAACAGTGATCAGATATATTTATGATGCCCTTTAGCTGTGTGTTTGATTTCCTTGACATAAAAAGGGGGATGGGAGGGAAAAAAAAGGAAAAGCTCCTGACTCATTAAAGGTTTCTGTGGCTGTTATTGCTGGCCTGCAGCCACACATTCTCTTACATGGGGGATCAAAGACACCAACACTGTGAGAGCTAGTCGATATAATACAGGCACTACTTAAACATATTGCTTAAAACATCCCTTTTTTTTTTTTTTTTTAAGGGTCACATTCTGGGGAGAGTTTATCTTATTACTTCAATGAAACACAGTGATTTTATGTACTCTGACATGTCCTTGCATTTTTTTCCTGAGGAAAAAAAGGAAGCTTTGATAGCATCCTAAATATGAGTGAATAAAATAGTTAAGTACATTGTGTTTTATTAACTGTCTCTGTTGTAGTTACATGAATCTGGTTTTTTCCCCCACCTTGCTCATTCCCGACATTATGATGTATAAAGCTGGAGATCACAAAGAGTTAAATAGTAGCCTATGCTGGGTCCTTATTTAGAAGGAAAAGGTAGTTGTTTTGACGTAGGTCTCTTAGCAACTAGAAATTTAGCTCTTTGTTTATTATAAAACACTTCAATTTTGAAGGAAAGAATTTACATTTCTCGTTTCAGTTCCTCTCCTTGTCTTCCTCACCATCTGCCTTGTTGGAGCCTAAAACAAACAAAAAAAAAGTTGCTTCCAAATATGAGTTACAATATTTTTGAGTGACAAGAAAATCCTAATACTTACTATTAAGAGATTTTTTTTTTTGTTAATGGTAGTTTAAAGGATCAGTGCCTCCAATGTCTAGCACTTTCAAAAAAGAAAAATATTATTTTTGTTGCTAAATAAATTTTACAATTTATGTTTTGTAGTGATTTAGATTTAGTATAAGCTACTATTTTAAGGTATGATTGATAAAATTAATGAAGGCAAAGTATCTTAGTGCACAAAATTACGCAATTAAGACAATAAACTCTGTTATTTTCTATTGAGCCTTCAAACAGGTTAGAGTACTGGCATGTTTAAACACTTGATGAAATTTTATCCTAAATGGAACCCTGCATATGAGCTAATATATCTTCCTGATGCAGTAAAGACTGCCTTTGTGTTTGAAACTATCATTTTGATAGAAAATTATTATTTCATTTTGCAGAAAAATCCACTTATATTTTTTGACCAGTAAAGCCAAGAGTTGAACTTATACTTTCTTCCATTGAGATGAGATGTTCTATTCATTTTTTCAGCTGAAGGAAGTGAACAATAATTTCATGTGAGGGTAACTTACAAAAAAGTGCATAAAATATAAGAGGGATGGGAGAGAGAAACGAAAATGAAAAAAGAAGTAAAACTCACGGGTTGAGATAAAGGAGTTTCATAGGACAGAAAAGGAAGATGATGATGGTGATGATGATGATGATGATGATGATGATAGAATATACAAAACAAGTGATGCACAGCACAACTGCTCACCACCCGAAGCCGATGCTCAGCTAGTTCCTCAGCTGCCCTGCCTTCCAGCCAATCCCCCCAAGTTATATACAGAGCATGACATTTTATGGTATGGAATATCCCCTTGGCCAGTCTGGGTCAACTGTCCTGGCTGTGTCCCCTCCCAGATTCTTGGATGCCCCCCACCTTCTCGTTGGCAGGCTGATATGAGAAGCTGAAAAGTCCTTGACTGCTTGGCAACAACTAAAACATCAGTGTGTTATCAGCATTATTCTCATCCTAAATCCAAAACACAGCACTATACCAGCTGCTAGGTAGAAAATTAACTCTATCCCTGCTGAAAATAGGACAGCATACAATAAAACTTGGGGGTTTATATTATAATATTGAAAATATTACATTCTAAGGCTTAATAAACTTATGATAAAAATTTTAAAAAATATGTAGTTGCCATTGATCATCTACTGCAAAGTTACGGTGTGCGTGTGCTTGATCAAGCAAACATTTACCTGAGTAACCATAATTAGTCCCATTAGTCCATTATTTTCATACTCTTGAAGGTGGAAAATTGACATAAATAGAGTTTTGGGGACTGGGTCTAGTATTGGTGTTCATACTGATCTGTTTTTCAGAAACGTAAGCCATTAAGAAGAATAATATGTGGACATAGTACTAGAGTTTTTATTATTTCATTATTTGTTTGTTTGTTTGTTTGTTTTTAATTAGAGGATATTATGACCATGTTATTAAAACAAGCTCTATTAATGAACAATTTAAATTGTTTTATGATTTTTTAATCAGAAAATGTATATTTAGTAATAATAACATCTCTGAAATTTTCACATAACCTTTCTAGAAAACTTATATTTCCTAAAACTAAATTAAAGTCAAATTGATTGAAATATTTGAATAGATTATATGGTATTATAGAAATCAATAGAAGCCATAATGACAGTTGCACTCTCGATACACAATTTCAGACACAGCTTGTGGAGATGCATTTCTTCTATTTTGCCATTCATTTACTTGTTTGCATGACAAATCAAATGCTTCCAGAATTTCCATCTTCCTTATGAAGATTTTTATGGTAATTTAGAGATATTGGCTATGGGTCATGTTCCTGAAAGAAAAAACATCTGCTGGTACCTTATTTTTGTAATAAGGGGAATTTGGGGAGGGACCATTTATCAGGGAGTGTGGTGATAGGATAAGAGGTAATGGGTTTAAGCTAAAAGAGGGTAGATTTAGGTTAGATATTAGGAAGAAATTCTTCACTGTAAGGTTGGTGAGGCACTGGAACAGGTTGCCCTGGAAGTGTTTAAGGCCAGGTTGGATGGGGCTTTGGGCAACCTGGTCTAGTGGAGGGTGTCCCTGCCCGTAGCAGGGGGGTTGGAACTAGATGATCTTTGAGGTCCCTTCCAGCCCAAACCATTCTATGGTTCTGTGATATGATTCTATGAACGTGATCAGGGATATGTGAGTTGGGTTTGAAAGGTGCAGGAAAGACTGAATTTCCTAATAAAAAGGGAAAATAGCAACAGGATTTCTCTTGTGTCCCACTGTCTTCTGCTCCAATTGAAACATTGCTTGTGGGATACTTCAATACTTGGGTGATGTCTCCGGTTTGGAAAAGTCAGCTTGAGGCTGTCAACACACAAATCTAAGTGTGTGCACAGCCATTGATTTCCTTTGCAACTGAATCCTAACGCTCCTTATATCATAAGGATTAGACTATCCCAAGGGAAAAAAGCAAAATCTGGCTTTCCCAATGAATACCTGATTAGGTGTTACACTTCTCTTTCCTAGATAATTAACCCAATCGGGAAGTTTGTTTGGCACATTCTCTACCTGGCAAGACTGGGTGCTCTAGAAAAGGAAAACGCTATTAGTTTGAGAGACTGTGTGATACAAAAGGAATTAAAAATTACCAAGCAAACATAGATATAGCAAAGAGCGAACTCCACTGCAACAAAAATGTCAGAGGCATGTGACAAACACCTCCCGCCATCTGCTCCCCATGACCAGATTTAAATCTGTTTTGGCCAACAATATGACCAGTTAACCTTCTGGCCAAGCTATTTTCAGCCAATGGCAAGTTGCCTCAGTGGGACTGAAGGGTACCACAGGCCAGCTGCGGAAGCATGGGTCTGTCCTGCACCATGGGTGAGGGCATTTCAGCTTTGAGTCCTAAACAGGCTCCCAAAAATCACGTCTTAGTATTAACATCGTATCACCTAATGCTTGTCTAAGTGTTGTTTTACAGAGCATAGCACAGAGTAGCTTTAGCTTGTTGACATTAAACAAAACCTACTCCATCTGTATTTCTCATTCAGTGAAAGGAAGACAAATGGTGTAATCTGTTTCCAGTTGCTAAAAGATCTTGGTTAATTATATTCCTCCAAAATGTAAATTAAACGTGCAATAATGACTCTGACAAATGAAAGTAAAGAATTTTATCTTTTCAATAATTTTATCATCAGGTATGTCCACATAAGTTTAATCTAATATGCAATTAATTCATTCATATATCTGTGCAATTAATTAATTTGTATATGCAGTTTTCAGACTCTTCATCAATAACCTCTAGGAGGTCTATGTCTAGGTTTCTGTTATTGAAATATGAGCAAAATGAAAACTGTGATGCTTACTGAAGTCTTCATGACAATGACTGATAACCCACCAGATTGATACAGCAGTGAAAATGGAGACATGCAGCCTTCATAGGGGGACTTTCATCTCCCAGCTATGCTGGGAGTTCAATGCAAGTGTGCAGATTTTGTAGGCAGTGCTCATTTAGAAAGGCAAGGTATGTCATACATGGCTAAATCAAACCCAGCTCTAATATCCTGTCATCTCCTGTTGAAAGATGTAGAATTTGATTCTACCCTGGAAGTTGTTTTTCTACTACTTCTTTTAAAACTGAATGTCTGCCACATTGAAGTTCCTAGGCACCTTCTTGAGTTTTTTCAGCTTTGGTTGGTGGAAATGGTTGAAACACATGATTAAAAAGTAAGTTGATCATGTTCTTTTAAGTACTCAACTGCTGTCTTCATGCTTTGCATTTCTTATTTAGAATAAATTATATCACAATTAGGCCTCATCTTATCACTTTACCATATAATTTATTTGTCCTATTACTAGCTTTCTGATCTGTTGGACACTTGTACTTACTTAAAGTTAACTGTCAGTCTTCCAGTGAGTAATGGAATTAATGAATTAATATGATAGAATACTGTTTAAAGGGACAACCTGTGTGTTTCTTCTATGACTACCATATTTTACACACACTGCACATTCATCTGAACCATTACAGATTAACTGGTTCCCTCTTACATTAGGTCATTGATGATGCAAGATATGCTTTCATACAAATAAAGAAGTGCCAGACAAATGGGAGAAATCATGGCCCTTGCAATCCTTCTGATGTTAACAGGCCAACATTTCACCCTTAATGACTCTGCAAAATTCACACCTAAACTGCTTATCTTTGCAGGAATAGGTATGGCTTACGTAGTACAAATGACCGAAGTGATCCAAAAGCTCTGTGGTTGGTACTCATGTTGCTGAAATTTTTGGTGACTTGTGTCTATCTTCTAACTTGATGAAGTTGTTTCTCCTACACTTTTCAGACGAATGCTAGGTGAATCAAAGGCAGCCCTTAAAACACAGTGAATCTCACAGAGTAGCCAGCTGTTATTCAGCATTATTTACTCAATTAAAATACTGAATGCATAGTCATGTCACTTTTGTGCAAACAGCCATTCTCCTGAAAATCTCTTAGCATTCACTACTTGTTAGTCCCTATCTCTTCTAAAGAGCTTTAGAAAAAGAAATATGATATGTGGGCAATGAATCACACACATCCATTAGGATAATAGACAAGATTAGTGAATAATTCACCCAATGGACTGAAGTATATTACCATAAACTCTGGCAAATAGTGACAAACAATACAAAATAAATAAAAGAAACAGAAAAAATATCTGGAAAAATTTATTCTTTTATACAGGAACGGAAGTTCTGTGACCTCAGAAGTATCTTTATTTTATTATTCCTCCAAGAAGAACAAGGAGTATCTCTGACACTATACAATCATAATAACAGTCTGAAATGCTTTTAAAATGACAATCAGTTTTTAAAGCAAGCTGTGAGATAAGCAATTATCTTCCTTTACAGATGGGTAAACTAAGGCACAGAGGAATTAAATAATGGCTCAGCTTCATCCACCATCACTCCAGTTCTCTTTCCTACAGAAAAACACAAAGAAAGCAGTTTTGTTCCACATTGCCACATATTATACACAACCAAAATTGCATGCTTGGTGCAGGGTTAATTTTTAAAATGTTCATAAAATCTAACAAAGGACGCAATGTTATGCATACACATTTCTGTATTTCATATGAATCCTCATTCTAATACTTCAAAATACCCTGAGAGCAAAAGGCAGACTCAGAAAACCTATGTAGCTTCACAACCTACAACTTTGTGATTTGAAGCATCTTAGCGTACAGAATAAGAGTCTCCCCCAGTCTAGGAAACCTCACTCCAATCAGAACTGGATTGGGGTACACTTAGAATTCATTAATTAGAAATTTGAAAGCCCAAAGCACTCTTACAATGCTAAATTTCATCTAATGACTCTTCCTAATGACCAACCACACATTAGTTTCGGGGGAGTTCCCGGGACAAAGCGGATTCTCAGACTTTAATCCTTTGTCTAAACCATGAAAGTTTAGCAAATACTGTAAAAATAGGAGCTTCAGATTGACTTTGGTTCCAGCACCAGTGGGCTTCTGTCTTCCCAGGAGAAAAATTGTAAGATATGACTGTCTTTTATTGGTAAAGCTCCTTTCTTCTTGTTAATGTACTAAATTACTAGGGCTACGGAGTTGAAACCTGGGACATGTCTGCACCTTCCTATGTCTTTGTTGGTTAATATTATGAGGAAACACATTCAATGTCTGATTAACTGGTCATTAATCGTTGATGAGTGTGAAACTCATTCTTCTAGTAGTGCATTGCCTCCTCTATTTCATGTGTGATAATAATATTCTAAATCCCGACACAGTTGAAGTATAGACAATTTGTATACGTCCATATAAGTAGAGATACACATGCTAAAGATGAGCCTGTTGTTTATGTGCTAGAACTAGCGATGAGTTATGGCTCCTAAGAAACAGAATGTCATGTTTCTTTCTCCAAAGAATAGGATTGGCACAGACCTTTGTAATACAGGAACCTATTTCTCATGAAATGAAAATGGATAATTTACAGCATCCCTAATCACACAGAAAATGCCTTGTGTGAAATGCCCCGTATGTGTTAAGAGATTATGGATTTGATAGTGTCAATCTATGAACAGGCACAAAAAATATAGTGACTTCATTCAAGGACTTTACACAGAGAGAGAGAGAAAAAACCCCAAGCATTGTAAGATAAAACCTTGCTATATGCACAGTTTGAAGTGAACAGGGTTTTACATGACAGAAACTTGAAAACGCTTGCATTTAGAAATTTGAGAGGTTTCAAGAAAAGGCTAAAACATATTTTAGTGTTAATGTACTAAACTGCAGTTGAAATTTAAGTGAAATTATGGAATTATGTTATTTTCATTTGGTTTGCCTTACTAAATGACAGACTTCATCTTACCTTGCTGAAAGACTTCCCAGCATTTGACTCTTTTGGGTGAATGAGAACAAGATTTACAATTCAGCATAAAGACTATTTCTAGTTTAACAGACACATTTCACTCCTTTCAGCTGACTTTTTTTTTCCTGATTTGGGGTTCATTCAAAATGTAAACTCAGTGAAAACAGGAATGGGAAATGTTTTATTCAAGCCCACACAAGACACAAGAGCCCCAAGGAGAAACCATGCCAGTTCTGAGCCTGACATCGTTCTGACATTATGATGAATTCTGAATTTATTTAATCATACCCAGAATTTCCAAGTATGTCTTTACTAGTTAGTAAGAAATATTTTCTTCAAACCACCCGCAGTGGTTTTATACACAGTCCTACTCGCTGTGGGTAGTTTTCATAGCAAAATCTAGAATGTGTAGATAAGAAGACTTCTTACCCTTTAAAAATCTCAGTCAGTGCATTTGATTTATTTCATGAAGTCTTTTGTTTTACTGCCCTCCACCTCACAAGACGGCCGTGAAATCAGTCTGCTGTGAATGAGTTAGTTGTTAGCAAAAGCATTCTAAAAGTAAGTGGTAAGCATTAATGTTGCACACATTAATATTCGTACAAACATAAAGTAGAAAAGGAAGGAGAGAGGAAATAAATTAACTGACATCCAGATCAACTGGTTTTGATCTTGATGAGTTTATGAAATGAATTACAATTCTTCATTTGCAAGATTATTTAAGATCAATCTTTCTGGACATAATTACCATGTGATTAATATGAATAAACTAAGCAGAAGAACAGACATGATAATTTCCTTTCATTCTATTACATGGATGATCATTGTTTCAATGTCAAACAAAATTAAGCTTTGGCCTTAAAAAACTACATAGCAATCTTAGGATGCATTTAGGATGATAATTTTATGGGGTTTGTTTGGCTGATGGTTCATTTTTAAATAATGTCATGTGCATCTTTAATATCTTGTGAAAACCTTGATGACAAATATCGACACTAGGCTGTGCTTTAATACTGTCAGATTTTTAATTTCAGAAAGTGTAAACATTGCCAAGTTTTGAAGGTCTGGACCAAGGATACTGACATAATTTTCAAAGGCATGGGTTATACCTCAGCACCTCCCTTCGACATAAAACCCAGGGGTTTGACACAAGCAAACCTCTCTATAATCCACTTCATGCATAACAATTCTGTCACACATCCTTCCTGATTATTTGTGAATCCACAGGCCGAATTGTGTTTTGCATATGAGGTTCTGGTGATGTATTTTATCGCTGATACTGTTTCACCTGTATTTAGTTCTAGTGACATGGAAAACACTGGAGCCAATTGTCCTTATTACAGTCCCTATGTATTTCTCCCCAGCACACTTGCACAGGGGGAAGATGTGAGCATGGAGTGTACTTAACTGCCAGGCTGAATGGCTCTGTAATGTAGCTTCAGCATGGCATAAATTAAGCTGTCATTTTTTTGGCAGCAAGTGCAGAGAGGCGATTTTCCTGTACTGTAACATTTGAAACAACAATTTTCTGGCTCCAGTAGTAACTGACAGTTCTGTGTGATACATGCTCAACGTTTGTGCTTCAGGGGCTGCAGCTGGAAAAAACCTCTGGGGTAAGGTATTGTCTTTATTAGCAAATCGAGCTTGCAGTCGCAGAACACTAGCATTTCCTAACTCTTTTCAAAGAGCCTGTCACTCATACCCTAAAAAATTGTCCTTAACATTTACTAGGCTCCATCAAGGTATTTAACTGTGTTGCTTACATGCAAAACGCTATGTTTGATAATGACTTCAGACCTAGTTTCATTAGGAAGATTGCTTACGCAGAGCAATTTCTGGCCACCGGCATTTTATTGGCGACGTGTACCAAGATGATGGCTTGAAGGACAGCCAGGTTTGGAAATGATCTTGGAATGCTTGGCCGCATTCAGGCTGGTGAAGAAGGAGGACGCTGACGGTACTGGGGAAGGAGGGAAGCAGCCCTTTTCCAGCACGCCGCTAACATGGACTCTGAACATACCCTGCCACAAGCCACGAGGCAAGCCTCCCTTTGCTGTCTGGCAAGATGTAAGGGTATGCAAGGTCATTTCACAGAGGAGAGGGAGAGAAGGAAATTAAGGAGTCACCGGCACCAGCAAAAAGACATTTTATTAAATGTATGAATTTTGCAGCGTTCTGTTTCGGAAGTGCGGTCAATTTTGACATCACTCTTTTAAGGATCCGGAGACACATTCTGCTTTTCTGGTACAATGGTGAAATCAGGGGAATTGCACTAGATTTGCAGTTGTACAAGTCAAGGTAGGAATCAGCTCAGTATATTACACAGTCACTTTTCTACCATTGCTAAAAAATACTTGCAGCGTTCCTTAAGCATTCAGATATTTTGACACCTGTATATACTTTCATTGCTTCCAGCCCGAATTACTGCTGTTCCTGTTAACAGGGACCCTGGCAGCCCCTGTCAGCAGACTTTACTACGTGATCCCAGTCCCTCATTGTTGTCCGTTTCAAATATTTTGGCCATAATGTTTACATTTTTAAGTCTTTCCTTCAATGTCTAAATTCATGCTGTTATTGATTTTGAGATGTGGCTCTTAACTTTAAAGCGCTATTGAATCCAGAGCTATAAACTGTGTAAAAATCCACACACTTTCATTGTCCCTCCCGGTCTCCACTTTCTTGGGTCTTGGCTGAGTTTCTCAAAACTATCTAAGAGACTTGGATGGCCAGTTTCCACTGAAACAAAAGCTTTCTAGTGGTGCTTTGGGAAGGCTTGGCTTCGGTAGCTGTACGCATGGGAGATTTCAATCTTTGTCTGTTCGGGTCAAAAGAGGAGGAAGAGAAAATATGTTTTAAAACATTCATCAATGAGCTCAATTTCTGGGATCACTGCTGCCAAGGAAGTGAAATTACCTCCTCTGATTTTTATGTGAGATCTAAATACGCTGCTGCCTTATCAAGTTTGCCATTGTTCACATTCATGTTTAAGTTCATGTGTGTGTTAAGTTCAAGATGTAGTAATAGGAATTGGCACCTGGCTTTTATTGTAGAGACACTCAGTCTTATTCATATAATTAAGGGTCCATAAGTGCTTTCATTACAGACTCAGATTTAGGAAGTTTAAAACTCAGCCATAAAAATCACTTTTGATTAAGGCTTGGCAGACATGATCTTTTTCCAGGATTTCACTTTAAAATCTTACTTTTCTGAGGCATTTCTCAGGGAAAGTGAGGAACCTCTGCACTTGGCTTTGTGATGACTATCCAGCAGATTTTCTGAGCATTCATAATAATGACTGTTATCAGCAGAACTATATGCTTATTGTACAGTCACCAGGGAGTACAGCAGAAATTGTCTTCCTTCATGCCTTTACCGAAAACAAGACTTTAGCTTTAACATTAAAGCCTTTAGGTTTTCCTTGGTTCCCCACAATCTAGATTTCCCTTTTTATGATGTATTCCATACCCAATAAAAGTCACTTGAGTGCATACAAAACTGGACGGGGACCACCTCCATCTGGTGAAGCCTGGAGAAGACTTGTGCTGCTCAGACTTACAGAAGGTTTAGTGAATCAAGGCACTATGGTGCACCTGCTTGTGTTCCTCTGTTTTTCATGTGTGGAAAGTATTTTATTTCAGGAGAGAATCTGATCTGGAAGCTTTTGGCTCTTAAATTCTGATAAACTGTCTACGAATGGTTATATATTCTGTGACTAAAAGGTTGAAAAATCTATTTTTCCATCAGGTATAAGACTTGCTATTCCCTCTCCCATAAAAAGTTAAACTTCTTAGGTTATTATCATCTCTGCCCAGCCAAAGAAATGCTGAAATATTTTGTTATCTTTAGTATAGTATGTTATCTTTTAGTATAAAGATGTGCAGAGCAATGCCACAGCTGTACGCATCTGGAGAGGAGGAGAAGTGAGCAAATGAAATGAAATGAGTCCAATAGCTATGTCCATGGTGTGAGGAGCATGGGAGTATCCCTAATTTAAAGCTAGTTAGGTATATTCTTAAGTACTGCTGAAGTTGGTGAGATGGAAATGTATACCTAGCAGGCACCTTTATGTTTATGAGAGTTTTTTGAACGAGAACCTAAACTGATTTCCTCAAGGATATGTGACCCTCATATACTCACATGTGTCAAAGTAATGGTACCTATGATACAGGAGTGCACATCGTGATGATTTTTAAAAGTGTGGTTTGCTTAAGGCTTGGAAAGCTCCTCACCTCAATCATTGTGTCATTTTCTTTGCCTTAATTTCAAGCAGAGGGCACAATAGCAAAAAGAAGTGTTTCTAGGTGATTTTTTTTTTTTCCTTAACAGTTAGCGTTAGATCATAGCGCTTCCAAATTTAAGGTTCTGGAACAAGCTGCACAAAATAAGAATAGTGGGATTTCATGCTTAGTTGGGTTTTAGGTTAATCAAATAGGCTGGAACTCACATAATTTTAATGAATGAGAGGTGCTTTTCTCTAAATGCACCAAGGGGACTGCCAATTACATACATTACATACATATGCGCACTTACCCTTCCAAAAGAAAAGTATGGACGATGCACACAGAAATAAAATTAATATGGAAACTTAGACTCCAGCAATACAAGCTTTGTACTCCAACGCGTTAACTGTAGCTTTACTTAAAGCTAATTTACAAACTAATATTTATTCTTGCCTCTGAAAGATAAACAAAATCTGTTTGCCAGGTCTAGAGTATCAGATTATGCTGCTGCAGCTTTTATGTGAAGTTTTAATACAAATCTGTTTAATGCATAGTTTTCTATCTTTTTACAGCTCCGAATCACAGGAACAGTATTTTCAAAAGTCGTGTTATGCATCTATCTGATTATTCCATTGTCTTTTAACTGGTCTCTTTACCCCAGGAGTATGAAGTATGCTGGTTTAAACTGAATTGCCAAGTATCTGCTATTTTCCTCCATATGATCAGCACTGCTGGGCTTTAGTATTACCATGCTTTGTCAATGTTAATATAATGGCAAATGATGAAGATGCCCTTTTGGCAGGAAACATTGCTAGCCCTTAATAATAAACAATTTCTGCACCTCAAATTGCTGCTATACATGAGCAAGTTTAGTCAACCCCTGAAGAGAACCTGTACCTTCTCATTACAGGGCAGCAGTAGTGAGAAAGCAATTCACCAAGCCATAGGGTTGGCAATCACCCATATTTTCTGCTATGAGTAAATAACTCCAATTGATTTAATCATAAAAGAATAACAGGAAAACTACATTGATTTCCAAATCCCTAATGTGAACATCAGAATATATTGACTAAGTTGCATGTAAAAAGGTTGTATCCATTTGTATGAACTGAAGAAATATCAATATTTGATCATTACTCTAACAAAAAATATGACAATTTGCAGTCATCTCAAAATGCACTGAGGTAGCATTATGCAGTGCTATGGTTCAGTTTACAGGGGTGAAAGTGATAATACTCTGTAGTATTCATAGGCTAAGAAGAGAAAATTCCATATTTTCAGACAAATGCACCTCCTATTAATTGTGATCAGCTACTTACATAATCCTATAGCACTGGTAAATACTACAGCATTGTTTTTATTAAAGAAATCAACTAGCAATAAAAGACTCACTGTTAGTCCTGCAACTGTGCTCACCACAGCAGGTGATCAGTGCTAGCCAAACCAAACTGCATCAAAACAGTAAAATAAGAATATAACTGGGTTTTGGTTTTTGGTTGTTTGTTGTTTTTTTTTTTTTTTTAAATCTAATATTTTCCTGGTGGAGATGCTGAAACAATGATATTTCAGCTCATATAATACCCTAAATTGATCTTAATTTGCAGTGAAAGACTCAAGATCAAAATCTGCTTAAAAGTGCTAAGAAACTGATACCACCTTGACAAGACTAACCAGTCTATTTAATTTCTTCTGTTGTTTTTCTTTTTCTTTTTCTTTTTTAAATTTAGGGTGGGTGTCAGGGCTGTAGTGCTTTTTAGTGTCACTTCTTATCAACTGGAAGTGAGAAGAGCAAGATGTCTGTGGCCAGTCAGTTCTTAGCAGACAATTGTTAGAGAAGGAATGCTAAGCTGCACAGAAGGTGACATTTTTTCCCGTTTAAGCCAACAGAAATTTTGCTCTTTCCTTCAAAGACAAGTTTCACCTGGAAATATCAATTGAAAATCCTACAAAACACTAGTGATGTAGTGAGCTGGTGCAGGATCTTTTTTAGTGGAAATTTGCCTCGTATCTATAGGAGTCTGGCAACACGTGCTTGAATCTACGGCTATTGCAACCCAAATCATTTCCCCCTTGGTGGAAGCAAGGTTGAAGTCACACACAGGGGCACCATGCAGAGCATCCAACATGCAAAGTAGAGCCAATGTCCTCCAGCAGCTAGCACTGTACGCATGCCTGGGACCAGTGGCCAAAGCAAACTCCATTGCCAGTAAAGCTATGAGGCAGACATGAGGTCCTGGATTCAGTGGCCTGCAGCAAATCAAACCCTACTCCTTCCTGCTACGTATTTCACCAGTTAGCAGTGTAGACATTTGCACATATCTTCTTTACGATCTGTTACAGCTTTGCTGGGGATTTTAAACATCACTCCAGAGCACAGGAACACTCAAGTGTAGCTAGAGGAAATAACAAGATGTAACGGTGCACTTAAGGACACAAAATAGCCAGCAGAAGTTGTTCCAAAATCCAAAGTTTCTGTCCTTTAGGAATCATCAGAGAAAATGTTCCTCTACTACCAGAATTAGCAGCTTGCTCTGCTGGACAAAATTTGCTGAAAGTAGATAAACAAATTTCAGGAGCAACTTGACACTATAGCTAACCTAACACAAAAGTCCCTTGGAGGAGGGTTGTGAAATAGGAAAAAAACAAATGGGGAAAATAACCACTCAAGCTGTTTGGCACAGAAAACCAAATACAGGACAGCTAAAAGTTCTGAGAAATGAAGACAGCAAAGTTATGTGAATTGGCCCAATATGTATGTGAGTCCAATCGTCTGGAAAATGGCAAGTTCAGTTAGAACTCAGATTCGAAGCCCTTGAAGTCACTGGAAAGATTCTCATTGATTTCATTGACTTTGAATTAATTTGAAAAAACTTTGTTCAACAAAAAATTGTTGTAACATTAAATAGGAACTGCAGTATCCAACATGTTGGGTGTCTTTTAGCTGGAGCATTGCAAGTACCTGTCATACATTGTGTCATTCTTAAAACTGTTGAGATGTATGATTTTTCATAAATAGATCTTCAAAACATCTGGACTTTATAAACTTTTTCAAGTATAATTGGTAGCTATAGGTGTGTTCATGAACAGGAGAAGATTTTGTATCACAGTTCTGTAGGAGAACAAAATGATCATTGCTTCAGTCAGCAATATTCAAACTGCAATTGTGTTTATGATGGTGGTGTAGCAACACACTCCCATTCGGTGCTACATGTGGATGCGTGTGCGATGGGCTATAGGACGGTGAACTGATTATACCTTAATTGTGAGCAATGTATTCATTTTTTTCCAATGTTTTATAGAAAATTTTGTGATTGTGATTTGGAATATTATGAAGAAGGTTGTAGCCTAAAGACACGTTTTCTTTAATGCAGTAAATAGACACCCAAAAAGCTGTAAAATCAAGAAATCTCTGTTATTCACTATAGATGATGAAAATCTCTTGTTTCAGTGCTGCTTAATATTCTATATGTAGATAGTCTTGAGCAATACATAATTATTATATTAATTTTGATGACTAATAGCAACTTAAAAGACACATTAGATATGCTAACCTGTCATCTTTAGATGTAGGAATTGAACAGAGTATATAATTCATGGGAGGTGTGCATTGAGAATTAATTAATAGTAACCCTAATAATTCTTTTTGCTATGGCTATGCTAATCTTAGCAAACTGAAGCCTTTACCTTTTTAGCTGATTTCTTCAGGGGAGCCATTCATGTGAAATCCAGTTTTGGTCCTTCATCCCTGAAATTCATCTGAGTTTGGGGCAGAGTCTTATGACAGGTAAGTCATGACAGTTCTCCACCAGTCATTTGAGAGGTAACAGCTTTCTCTCTCTCTTGCCTTCTCTCTAACTTCAAACATAACTTTGTTTACTATGTGTTAAGATGGTTACATCCTCAATTGGTTATAGAAAGTAAAGATTATGGAATTTAATTGATAGAGCCAGTGTAAATTTCAGTTTTCATTTAAAAATCTCATTTAAATTGCAGTATAAACCCAGATTTATGAAAAACATGGAAGGGAGACAACTTTTCAACTTTCAATAGAGAAACTGAAAAATGGATCATTGAGCTATTTCCTAAGTTCTCTATAGGGAATCATCTGGCAGAGATGGAGAATTTAGAATGAGAAAGACCTGCTGAAGCACTTATTTCATGTCCTGAAAGTAGAGCTCTCCAGAAGAGCATCAAAGTGCTTTGCCCAGCTAGGATCCACAGGGATGAGGTGCAAAAATTACAGAGAAAAGTGGTACAGTCAGCAGTGCTGTGGAGCTGTCGTGTTTTGTGGGAACCACAGGTAGTTGCAGCATGATGCTTAGCAAGAGCATGCAGCTGAACTGTGTGGAAATGGCTGCATAAAGCATCTGTATGCTCTGTGATACGAACCTATCACTGCTAGAAATAATGATTGCAATTATTTAATCTCCATATTTCCTAATGGATTTCTGCCTGGAAATACAGTAGCTCCTACACATGCACAGCAATCACTGCAGAATACCATTCCAGCTGAAATCACTCAGTCAGGGTGATTCCAGAGAAAGTCACTGCAGATATTTGTTACAGTCAGTGTTTGGACAGAACATTAGGACCATTAGAACAATTCATGGGTGTTTCCATGGTCAGTGCCATGGTGTGAAAGAGAGTGCCATTTCAGTTTGCCAATGACACAAAACATGAAGCAGCACTGTTGATTAATTATCTACAGAAGGGGCAAATGCTGTCCACTAAAGCTCCAAACTTTTTTTCTTAAATCCATTGCAAAGAAACCCAAAATAATTAAAAAAATCATCTGATGTCATGTCTGACTGCCATATTGAACCAGCACTGATTTAAAATTACAAGCTTCTTCAAAAAAAATGAAGCATTGAGAAAATATTTATCACAAAACCCTGTTGTAACTGGTACAGTATATCATCACATGCCAACTTCTTTTGGAAGTTGTGGTTTTTGTAGCCCAGCTTCTAATCCATTGGATATTAGGAAACTGGTGCTCCAGAGTCCTTTAAGATTTATATATGAAAAATACTTGGAAATGAAGTTTGATTGATCGCTTACTAGACACAAATTCAAATTTTTGAAAAACAAACCTACTTACTTACATTTAAGTGCCACAAAGCTATTATATATTTGGTTAAATAAGAGCAATAAAGAACCCTAAAGGACTGTAACACTAATTTCCATGTTTGTTGCACTGTTTTAGCACTGTCATAAACCTGTAATAGCTTTAACAGAAATACAATCTGCTGCAGCATATTTTATTTCCAATGTTAAAATAGGAAAGGCAAAACAGGCAGAGCAGGGTAAGTCTTCAATTTTTTTTCATGAGGTATTCTGAAATATCTGATCATTAATGCATTTCACATCCCCTTTTTAACTGAAACTATTTTGGCAGCTGGGACACCTCACATTTATTTCTTGGACTCCGGCTGTGGGAGCTAGAGCCGCAGGCTGCTGACCGGGCTCATTGCTGTGTCTCTGAGCCAGTCTTTTCCACATCCTGATGCTCAGCTTTTTCCAAATGAGAATTTGCTTTTTAATTAACAGGGAAATAAACAAAGGAGGCTGTTTGTTCTAGAACAAGGAGTGCCTGTTGGTCAGCGTCTTAGGACAGCTGGTGCAGGGTGGAGAAGAAAGAATTTAATATGGAATTGAGTTTGCTTTCAGATATTGATCTCTTGGTGAGTCCCTCCACAGGACAGCTGGCCACAGCAGAGCCCGTGGGCTGGCCTAGGGGAGCCACCTGACTTTGCTTTTGGCAGCATTTCCCACAGCGATGTGGAAACTGCAAGCTCTCCAGCGATCTGCTGCTCTGCGCGGTAGGACACGTCCCTTCTACTCTGCTATCAGGTGACATCTTCCCATGGTGAAGTGGCCACAGCCAGACCTGTGTTAGCATGCTCTACAGCAACCATTTTCAATCCAGCTTGTGAGCAGCAGAACATCTTAAAAAACTGCCAGGAGACATAACTCTGCAGGCAGTTACATTGACCTACACAAGACTGTTGCTTACCCTGCAGCATTGCAGCAATGTGGTGCCCCCAGGGGAACTGCAATAGCCAAAAGGAGCATGAAAGAGGGTAGTTTAACTACCTCTTCTGTCAGCTGATCCCAAAAATCCTCTAGGGATGTGCCAATAGCAGAAATTTTCCCAGGATAATTGCATCGTCCGAGAGCCTTATATTGTGCCAGAAAAAATTGTGGTTTATGTCCAGTTCAGATTTTTAGTATTCTCTATTCTATCAGTGAAAATTTCGCTCTAGGAACTTCACCTTCACTTTAGCACTTTTATCATGGAATCGTAGAATCATAGAATGTTTGGGGTTGGAAGGAATCTTAAAGATCACCTAGTTCCAACTCCCCAACTCCATTCTCTCTGCTAGAATGGGTTGCCCAAAGCCCCATCCAACCTGGCCTTGAACACTTCCAGGGAGGGGGCATCCACAACTCTGCTGGACAACCTGTTCCAGTGCCTCAACACCCTCAGAGAGAAGTATTTTTTCCTAATATCTAATCTAAATTGACCCTCCTTCAACTTAAACCCATTACCCCTTGTCCTATCACTCCATGCCCTTGTAAACAGCCCCTCTCCAGCTTTCTTGTAGGCCCTCTTCAGGTACTGGAAGGCTGCAATAAGGTCTCCCTGGAGCCTTCTCTTCTCCAGGCTGAACAACCCCAACTTTCTCAGCCCATCCCCATAGGAGAGGTGTTCCAGCCCTCTGATCAACTTCGTGGCCCTCCTCTGGACATGCTCCAACAGCTCCATGTCTTTCTTCTACTGAGGACCCCAGAGTTGGATGCAGTACTCCAGGTGAGGTCTGATGAGAGCAGAGGGTAGAATCACCTCCCTTGACCTGCTGGTCATGCTTCTTTTGATGCAGCCCAGGATACGTTTGGCATTGGCAGATCATGTTGAGCTCCTCTTCCACCAACACCCCCAAGTCCTTCTCCTCAGGGCTCTCAATCCATTCTTTGCCCAGCCTGTATTTGTGTTTGGAATTGCCCCAGCCCATGTGGAGGACCTTGCACTTGGCCTTGTTGAACTTCATGAAGTTCACACTGGCCCACCTCTGAAGCTTGTGAAGGTTCCTGTGGATGGCATCCCTTCCCTCCAGCGTGTCGACCGCACCACACAGCTTGGTGTTGTTGGCAGACTCAATCCAATCCCAGTGTCCATGTCACCAACAAAGATAATATTTAAGGGTGGCTCAAGCTCTCTTCTGGAACGGGTTGTTTATGTGGAGTAAAAACCAGCTTACCTGAATAAATACCCCATGTTTAAATTACATTTGAATGTGACTTCACAAATTTGAAACAGTTAAATTGGCTAATAGATAATCTCAGTATTTATTCCTTGGTGCAGTCTTGTGCTTCTGTTACCTCTCTGAGAACATTACATTGCCTGGAGAATTGAGATGTCACGTTCACCAAATTTGTTTAATAGCTACTCTAGTTACCACATGGGTGATAAACGGGCCACGTGTCCCCCAGGAGTGCGTTGGCTATGAGGCAGTGCAATACCAGCACTCTGTGGCGACAAAGCACTTGCTAAGGTTGCAGTAGTTCAGAAAAGGACTACAGTGGGTTTTTCTCAGCGCTGCCTGCCTTTCTTACCTCTTCACATCCCACTCTATCACAGCCGTGTCAGCAGAGAAGGAGAGTCATGTAAATGTGACCTCCAGGTTTATCATTTTAAACACAGCGGCACACTTACATTTATATAGTCCTGCAGTGCCAAAGCACTTATATTGCCGTAAAGACGGTTAGTCTAGAATAAATATTCCCACAAGTCAAATAAGCTAAACCAGTATAAAATATCTTGATGTTAGCATAACTGCATCTACTACTAGTCTTGATATAACACTTCCAAACAAATTATTTATGCTGGCACAAGATCTGTGCATTCCCAGGCCTTATTTTTCTTGAATACAGGACTTTGAGGGCAGGATATTCTTTGAATAACTGCAACGCACTGAAAAACAAATGGCAAGCTCAAAACAAGAGAGGGGTGGTAAATGTAAAATGCATGTGTGGCTTCCGTAAGCGGTAACAGTTTGAAGAAGCAATCTTTAGCAGACTTATTATTAGCTGGTAGGCTATTGAATAGAATCTCTTTACACAAGCCATTTAAATGACACTTAAACTAAGTGAAAAAACAAAAAAATGAGTGAAACCCCCCTCAGTTTACAAAGCTTCTAAGGGCAAATTTTCACTGTACTAGTCATAATCATGAGTAACTGCAAATGTAAGATAATTCATACAAATTCAATACAAATAATCTTCCTTTGGGAAAAAAGTGCTGGTCTGAGTAAACTTGATTTGAAAATGTTTTCCCTCACTTTGCTTCTATCCTACATTCAATTTTCTGCTATAGACAATACAACATGAGGGCTTGTCTAGCAGAGTTACTTATTTTTAAATAACTCAGATCAAGTAGAGTCTCTTTAATTTGAGAGGCAAGTGACTGGATCCCTTTCTGTTTATGTGATTGCGCTGCTTTTCCTCCTACATGCTGTCTTCCCAAGTTGTAAAAATTCATTCATGGCAGGGAACGCAGTAGCCTTACCTGTCTTTAATTTATGCAGCATTTTAAATCGTACCATCATTGCAGGTGTGGCTAGGCTTTTGTTGAGGCTTCTTGAAAAAAAAAATAAAAAATTCTGATCTACCTGCTTGAATCTGTCAAGAGCCCATTTGTATGCACGCAGCTAATGTGCTAGAAATAAAAGCCGCAACCTGTCAAATAAACTCCTGCACCTGTATGAAGCAGTTAAATTGTTCCATCTACCATTATTCTCAGAGATCAAAGGGCCCTCACTGTGAGGGGCTCTGAAGAAATAAAGAAAATGATAGACCTACTTGTCCTTGAGCTAAAAAAGAAGGGGTGGGGGAAAGAAAGAAAAGTGGACTAGTTCAACTACCTGAAGGAGCTTTTGTTTGGTATAGGCACAACATGAACGCATTCTTTCACATTAAGACCCAAGAGGAAGAAATTCATTCACCCTCATTATAGTGATGTAGCTGTGGCATTGATGTGTTTTTAACCTTGAATAATTGTTGTCTCTAAAGCTCCAAACAAGTTTTATCCTGTCCACAGGTCAGTTTTGTTACAAAGGCCAATTAGTGGTGCTACCTTAGCCTGCAGCAAAAAGCCAAGTAATGGTGGGGCATGCCCCATCCAGAGGTGATGAATAGCCTGTAGAGCTATAATTTGAGAAGGGGGGAGGGGGGCTTTGAAGCATTTACCTTACATGGAACTCCATTGTCACTGCAGGCTGTTTGATCTTTAAATAATTTACTTAATGATCTCACCATGGGAGCAATTGGCAGAGCAAGATTAGGTTGTAAGGGCCTAATGGACATGGGAAAACTTAAAATTACTAGAGGAGAGGTATGTACAGGACTGAATTTTTTTCTGTGTAGATTCATGATTTATATGGGGAGGGGGGAAGCTATAAATTATAGTATTTGCTTGATGTGTTCTGGCAGAGGAAACAAGAAGAAATTCTGCGTTTAGTGAATGTTTCAGGGAATTTTAATCCTTACTCTTTTAATCTTTGTGGTTTTGTTTTGTTTCTTAAAAAAAGGAGGCCGATGGAAATTATTGTTTTATAATAGATTAATAGGTCAGCAATAAAAACCTTTGGCCACTGTGAATAGGCTGTTGTTAAAAGGTTATGGTTAGCATAATTTTTCATAAATAAAGTGTTGGAAAGTCTGGGGCTGAGGCTTGTGAATGGGAAAAGTGTAGCATGACCCCTTTTACTCAGTAAATATTGTAAAATATGAATTATTAGCTCACTTTGTAATTGCCCACAAAAACTATGCACCATTTTCTGGATATAGAATTTGGGATATTCTACAGTATCCTGAAGATATAACATTAGTTACGAAGGCACCCTTTAATTACTTGCAGATAACAATTGCTGTGTTCCTGTGGTATTACACTCATTTGCATGGGGAATACTAAAAGTACAAAAGAAAAGTTAATTAGACCTACATTTTAATATAGACCACTATATAATCATTTAATATCTGCCTTTGCAGATGGATACCTTTATGTGAAACCAAAAGCATTAGGAAAAGTTTGAGATTTATCCGCCTAACACATGCAGTTTCTAAAGCTCTCTATTTTAGATCATTAAGGCCAAGCATTTAAAATGTCTATATAAATGCAAATAAAAAGGGCAACAGTCTTATCTGCTTTGTACATATGAATAGCTTTATAAAAGTTCTTACAAGATGAGCGGTTTCTGGCCCTCAATCAGGAAGCAAGTGACACAGTATCTCTTACTGCTTTGGATTCATATGTGAATTTAGAACATTACCTTTATTACTAAAGGTGATCCAACCTCTTTTGAGAAATTTTGAAACTTCATTTCTTCAAGGTTCCTTCACTTTCAGTTGTTCTTTCCCTTTTTTCAGTCCTCTCCTTCCTCTTCCAGACCTTACACTGAAAACAGAAAAAGGGGTAGGGCTCAATAAAGTGCAGTGGACTACAATGAGGAAAGGTGACTTGTGAGGAGGGCGGAAAACAAGAAAACCACCCCACCCCTGCAATTTTTCAAAAATATTTCCGAGAAACAACATTTACTGCAATAAGTTCTGCAATAAGAGGATTCTACTGGGGGAGAGTGGGAGTGTTTTTGACAGATATAAAGCTGTTGCCTGATGCAATTCTTTGGCATGTGCCTTCACTGCAGATCTAAGCTGTGCCCTTACCAGTGTTTAATTAAAATTGGGGTCTTCATGGTAGTAACTCTGGAAGCTTGTTATTGAGAAAAATGTTAAAACCTCAGGGTGTAAGATGCCAAGGACAAGTCTGATGATAGTCCCTGTCCGTCTGCTTCTACTGCGAGAGCTATGGACTTCTTGGTTGACTTCTTGGTTGATCCTTCATTTTTGAATTTTAGAAGAAGAACAGTCTGACAAATATGTTGGTAGAGTTGAGGACATCTCAACAACAGTGAAAGCATAGGAGCTGGAACAAGTCATGGAACAAGTCCATCAGGACAGTCCTGCCCCAAAACTACACACATTTCAAGTGGGTTTGGAGGAAAAGAAACATTGGAATTGGTGCCACAGCTAAGTGAGAAAAGTAGGGTTTGTTAATTTACAAGCAAAATTGCAGCATTGGTGGAAATGTATTTTACACTGTTGACTTCAGTCACTGACATTGGAAAATACATGATCTTTAGGTATGATAGGTTTACCTTTTTTTTAAGTTGCAGACTCAACTGATGATAGTCTAAATATGTCAATTTTATGGTCCCCTCTTCTATTTCATTCATTACATATTTGATCTAAGATACAGTCCAAGCCAGAGGTAAAAAATATAGCTAGAATTAACAATTAATTCAAAGTAATATTTAACAGATTAGTACTAATTAATTGTTCTAAAACTGGAATTATGAGTTTTGCAAGCATGAAAATGCAATTTTTAAATTAATCTATGCATTTCTAAGGTATTTAAATTATGTATGGTGTTAAGTCAAATTTCTTAAGCTGCTCTGACACATCAAGATTATTATGACCTCAGTGATCCCTGTCCCACTCTCCCAAGTACACAACCAAACTTTTCCCTGTTAAAAGAGCTAAATAAATGTTAAATACTTATGAAACTTTTTGAGCAGTAATGGATAGGTGTCCTGAGTTGAAATAAAAACTTGCTAAGCAGAAAAAAGGACTGGTAACTTAAAAGGAATGGTCGAAGAAACAATATTCTTGCCTCATATGAGGTCATGAGAATGGTTAGAATTCATATTGGATGGAAGTAGATAAATATATCACTGTTTAGTGCTGCTGCGACATGAACATAAAGTCATGAATACAAACTCAGTATGCTCTTTCATTGTCAGAAGAAAGGGAATAAAAGGGAAAGAGCAAATAGTGTAGAGTGTCCAAAGCATATCCAAACATGGAGGGAGCAGGGGTGAAGGAAGTAGAAGAGGACGTTGGCCAGCTGCTGTGTTTTTGACAGGGAGGAGACTGCACACTGCAGCACAAATGCTATCCCCAGCCCCCAGAGCTGGCACAGTTCACCTGCAGATATATACCTTGGAAGGAGTTGAAGCAAACAGAAGACTGCTCCATACAGAGCTCTTTATTTGTTGCCAGACTAATAACAAATAACACAGATGCTTGGGAAGAACAGATACCTTCCAGCAGAGCACACCACAGAATGGTCCATACAGTATCTCAGCTTTGGGGAGAAACCCAAAAGCATGATACATCAGCAAACATGTGCACCAAAACCTCTCTGTGCTGCACCGGGTACATGACTGATTTCTGGTGGTGAAGCTGTCCCTGAAATCCTCCCCCTCCACAGCAAATGCAGAAAAGTCTGGTAGAGATGGCTTAAACAGCAGCTCAGATATCCCTTTTCCACGCTAGTCTGGCACTTTTCTGTGTGGTTGTCTGCAGGCATCGTAAATGAAAGGATTTAGAGGACTGTCCTGTTTCAGTGCAGGAGGTCGTGGTCAGAAGAGCAGAAGTCCTGCTGCAGTAGTAGGTTTTGAGCAGGAAAACACAAGACAAGCTTGCATCCTTCAATTCCTTTTTCTTTCCTTCCCCATATTGTGACATTTGATCCAGGCACCGTGGAGGGCATGACTCTATATCCATCCTGAACATAAAGTCAGGACATAAATCTGTGAAAGTTAGGTAGATCTAAGTTTCAGTTACTTTATGTTGTTAATGGGGAAAAAAAGATTAAAAGTATCAAAATCAAAAAGATGCTTTTGGAGAATATGTTTTTTAACCTGTCCATTCACTGATATTCCAAGAATTTCCAATGAATATGGACAATCAGGAAGAGACTCTTGTTTTTCTCTTCCGAGGAAAAATATTGAATCTTGGTACATTGAATCTATCTATCTATCTATCTATCTATATACACACACCTGTAATGTACAAATAAAAGGCTGAAGGATCACAGTGTAAGGGAATTCTGGGTAAACACAAACACTTGTTGATACAAGACTGGGACACAAAGTCTCGTGTGCATCAACTGATAAACTCTCCTTGAAACAAGTAGGGGTTTTGCAAACTTATACGTAGTTGCCAAGCCTTGCATGGAGCCGGGTGACATTTTATTCAGTTTAGCTAATGAGATGTTTGCCTATGTGCAAAAAATGTATTCATGGTAAACTGCCTCTTTAAATAGTTGTGTGGTTTTAGTAATAATGAGAGGCATCACCAGACAGCCTTCATGGCTGATATCCTCTGGATTTTGAAAGAAGGCAGTCTGGTAAGCTTAACAAACACTAACAAACCCCGACAGCATACCTGGGGTGGAAGATTTCCTCCAGGGGCAAAAAGGGTAGATCAGACTCAATAGATCAGCCGCCATTTGGCCTCTTCACTGAATCTGCCAATTAGTGCAGAGCATTATGGCATGTTTGTGTTGTGGCAGCTAGAGAAAGAGACCTGCCAAACTCATTCTATACAGAACCCCAAACATCCATTAGATGCAAGATGCTTTTCATCCTGATGAGTTGGCTTCAGTTCAAACTAATGGCCAACTGATGAGAAAGTTCATTAACTCTGAAGCATTCAGTCCCTCAGGAGGTGTAAACTAAAAAGTGGGGTCCTACAGATATACACAACATAACAAAAATGATGTTAAAATATTGAAATTACAAAGCCAAACATTTTAATGATAGAATTAAATTTACTCTTCAAATTTTCATGTTGTCTCCTTTTGCACACGCACTATAATACAGTCTTTAATTACAGTCTGTCGTTTCTGGTTTTTCTCACGTGTATCGGAAGGCCACAAATCCTCAGAATCAACCTCTTCCATTGAAAGGGATAAGTGAATGAGACATAGCTCTCTATTATTAAAGATCCATGTTCTTCCATTGCTGGATATCTAGTTTATGGTATCAGTGGAAAAGACACTGTATGGAAGCTGAAGATATGCAGATGTGTAGATAACCATGTGATTTCCATTAAAACGGAAGGCATTTACTGCAGACATGCACAAATAGAAAAAGAAAGCCCATGGATATATGGGTTTTTCTCCTTTTCTTCACATCTGTTTATTACCAGATACCGAGGAACACCTGCTTAAGTTCACTTGCTTTTCAGTTGTGTTTCTCCACTGCTGTACACCCATTTATTTTGGAGTGTAACTGTTAGGTGGGTCCGAGAGAAACCAGAATCCTAAAAACAACCATTCCTTTTGGAAACCCTTGTAAATAAAGGTGGTAAATAAAACAATCTTTACAGACAGCAGATGGCAATTCTGTGCCTATGTCTGTTTGCTTTATCAGGAGGTTCAAGGGCTTGAACAATGCACCACAGAGTTAGGCAACTCTCTTTGGTCAACAAATGCTCCCTGGCCTTAATGAATCGGTCCTTTAGTGCTAGGTTTAAGATGAAATAAATCCTTTCTACTCTGATGTGGATGTAGATGTCAAGTGCTACTTATCCAAAACACAAAGAGGGTGTGCACAGTCTCGGGGCACAGGCAGCACAGCAGACAGCATCCATGCATTCGAGTCACAGGAAAAGGCAGAAGAAAAGAAGAGTGGGATGAAAAAGGAGGAGCAGGTCATCAAGTTACTGGGCCACCCCAGGCCACCCCATGGCCTCCCGGCAGCCCTGGGACTGCCCGTCCCAGATAGGGCTCACCCCACCAGATCTTTCCTCTGCCCCAGGAGATGCAAACTCTACACGTGCATTTCTAAACTCATAAACTTAACTGAAATACACTCACTTCATAGACCTTCTCTGCCATGCAAATATGCCATTCCTTGACCTTTGGTTTGTCTCCATCTCTATTTTCATATGTATACATTTTTTGCTGTATCAGTGAACCATATTTTCATGTTATTTGACAAAACACAAAGTGTAGTCCTCAGTCACTAGACACATGAAAGCTTTGTTTGTCAGCTTTAAGGGATGTTTGTAGAGTTTATCAAGGAAAGCTGAAGGTTATTAGAAATCAAAGATGAATGTCCTTTTCTCTCATTAAGGTCTACCAAACCATGACAAGGATTTTGTCAAGAGTGACACACTGGATGTTTCTAAATTCAGGCTTATTTATATTTGTCAACCGTCTACCAGGGAGTTAGTAATTTCTGGGTTTGATTTCTCAGAAATTATTTTTTATATTTTAAAAATATATATTTAAAAAAATATTTTTGTTAGGTTAAATAAAATCTTGACAGATTAATAAGGCAAATATTCTCTGATTTGTGTGCTTGTGGATGGGCATTGTTAGACATAGTAGAGTCCTGACCTGCAGAAAGTATGATGATGCTGTTCTATATTCTTCTTTCCATCCTGATTTGATTCCAGCCCATACGAAGCTGATTTTGTACAGCTCAGCATTTTTTACATCTTCCTGTCTTTTGCTTCTTGCTAGATCTCCACACAATGAATTTTTTTTTTCTATCTATCTTGTTTGGCGTAAGAGATAAAGAATCTAAAGTGTTGCAAGTTTTGCATCACATTCATTATGACTGACTAATCTGAACTTTTATACTGATGTAAGAAGCGGCGCAGTGTGGGATGTACCCTCTTGTGGGCAAAGAGAATTTTACAGTCTTCCCTGGCATGTGCAGACTCCAGCTTGGTTTCATTTGGACTCTCTCAGTGATAAAAAAATCACACCAATATTCAGGGTTTAGGACAGCATTTTCAAACTGTGGTGTCTAAACCTGTGCACCCATTGAGCATTGCTGGAGGAATCCATACAAGGTCTTAAGAGCTGTGATGCACAGCACTGCAAGAGCTAAGGGGGCTATGAGGCTACTGGCCAAAAGCTTTTAGAAAACTATTTTATAGGGAGACCCTTGTATAGGAAGGGATGTTTGGTTGGGCATTAGACAGAGGGATGAAGCTGCTCAGAGGGGCTTCAGCTCCTCTGTTATTCCTGTCTCCCGATTGCAATACCCTGCCTGTACTCCCTAGCTCCACAGCCCTGTGGGGACCTAATCAGCCCACCAGCCAGCTTGGCACATTGTGCCGGATCTGCAGGTGTGAGAGAGACTGCTGCAGTTGGGTAGTGTGGGCTTTTCTCTGTTGGGACTGTGGCACATTGAACCCCAATCCCATTGCACAGAGCCCCAGCCCTGTCATGTCATGTCCCAACCCCATCACATTGAGTCCAAATCCCATTGCCTACAGACCCAGTGTTGTTGCACAGAGCCTCAGTCTCATCGTGTAGAGCCTCAACCCCATCTCATAGATCCCATCAGGTAACACCAAGCAGGAAGATGCTCTCTGTCCTGCGATCCAACACTGTGAGATGCTCCCCTAACCCTCGATGGGTGATAGGTGGTGCAATTCCCATGAGGGTCCTACCTGAGCTCTCGCATCACCCGGAGAATGAAGGGGTAGGCAAGTCCTTTTGTATCACACGGTAACTCCAGCTTCTGAAAAGCGGCCAAGTAGCATCATGGATCCTGCTCCACAGGCTTGTTTAGGCATCTACCTTGAACAACAGAATCTTTAAATGTTATACATTGTGCTCCAATATATACTTACCATGAGTTGTATTGTATTAAAAAAATCATTTGTATTTTTTATTCTATTATGTAACAAAAAGATTTTAAAATTGTGTTACAATTTAAAATGATACAAGGAAACACAGGGCATAGAGGGGTAGTTAAGTATAATTATATTTTCCAAATTCTACTAATCTGCCTTTCTAGATTAAATCATGCAATTAATACTATTTCCATAAGTTTTCTTTAATTTGCACTGGAACGGCTTATAATTTTATTTCTAAGCCACTAAACTCCATGATCTTAAACTAATCATCTCTCTTTGATTGAAGGTACCTTTTAACACATGAAAATATTTAGCTTCATTTCACAATCTTTGTAGTAAATCTAAGAGAAATAGATATGGAATATTAATCATGTTTGATTAAACACAGCTATACATTTTTTCATGAATTTAAATTTATGCTGCCATTATCTTTATTGAACTGAAGTATCAGTCTAAATAAAAACAACTCCAGTAAAGTACTTGTAATTTAACAAATTTGAACTAACACAAATAATATAAGATCTGTACATTTCAGTTCCTTCTCCTTTATAATTGCTTGCTCCTAACATAGCTAAAATCTCACAGAATCCCAGAATCACAGAGTGGATGAGTCTGGAAGGCATCTCTGGAGATCAGCTAGTCCAACTCGCTGCTGAGAGCAGGGTCAGCCAAAACAAGTTGCCAAGGACCATGCAGAGTTGGGTTTTAAATACCATTTTTGAAGGATGGAGACTCTACAACTTCTCTGGGCAACCTGTTCTGGTGTTCAATCACCATCACAGTAAAACTTTTAATCTTGTTTTTAAATGTAGTTTCCTTTATTTCAGCTGGCACCCACTGATTCCTATTGTGTCACTGAGCACCACTGAGAAGAGCCTGGCTCTGTCTTTACTCCCTCCCATCAGGTATTTATTGACATTGGTAAGATCCCCCCGAGTCTTTTCTTCTCCAGGCTGAACAGTCCCAGCTCTCTCAGCCTCTATCTATTTGACAGGTGCTCCAGTTCCTTCAGGGTCTATGAGGCCTTCGTTGAGCTCACTCCAGTTTGTCCATGTCTCTCTTGTATTGGTGATCCCAGTACTGGACAAAGCAGTCTGGATGTGTTTCACCAGTACTGAGTAGAGTGGAAGGATCATATCACTTGATCTGCTGGCAACACACTGCCTAACACAGCCTGCTTTGCTGCAGGAGCGCATTGCTGGTTCATGTTCAACTTAGTGTCCACCAGGACAGCCAGGTCCTTTTCTGCAGAGGTACTTAGCTGCTTGTCCCCCAGCATGTGCTGGTGACTGAGATTGGTTCTCTTCAGGTACAGGACTTTGCACTTCCTTTTGCTGAACTTCACCAGGTTTCTGTCAGACCGTTTCTTCCTTTCTGAATAGCAGCACACCTGTCTGGTGGATCAACCACTCCTCCCAGTTTTATATTATCTGCAGACTTGCTGAGGGTACACCCTGTACCATCGTCCAGGTGATCAATGAAGATGTTAAACAGTACTAGTGCCAGTATTGTCCCTGGTGCATGCACTACAGGAGAATGGTCTCCAGCTGGACTTTGTGCCACTGAGCACAACCCTGTGAGCCTAGCTGCTTAACTGGTCTCCAGACCTCCTCACTGTTCACTTATCTAGTCAGTACTTGAGTCGGAGCAAGAATTAGATGGAGGAGGTTCATGTTGAAGGGGTTGGTGACAAGGACCTGGCAGGTAGGTCAGCAACCATGGGACCCCTCTCTTCCAGAGACCAGAGGGGAATCTGAGATTTCTAAGTCTGCTACCAGAAAAAAGACAAATTATTTCTTTTTTGTCTTTTTGTCTCTGTTCCGCATACAAAATCAGGACTTCGGTTTGTATCGATTTCTTTTTCAGCCTGGTAACAAGTATACATGCACCATACTACCTGTCCCAGACAGGCAGCCATTACATGATGCGACATAATGGACTACCTGTTTTCTTCTAATTAGTTTTTATTTTAAACAATGGAAATAACACATTAATATCAATTTTATAAAGTGATGGCAATACCTAAATATTAACATGTTAGGAAATACATGCATTTAAATAATGCAGAGTTGTTCAGCATTATAAAATAAGAAACTCTGTGAAAAATCAGACTACAGGGATCTCAACTTGGACACTTTAAAATCAGAGACTTTATCCTGCATGAATATCTCTGTAGCTCAATTCCTCATTTGTAAAACAGAAAAAAAATTCAACTTGCCTCACAAGAGCACTGTGAGATAAATTCATTGTCATTTGTAAAGCACTCAAACATCACAGTGATGAGTACAACAAAAAAGAAAAACAGGAGAATATTAACAATTTGGTATTCAGAGCAAGGAGTGCAATAAACATGTCATAAGGCCACATGCTGAATAGAGATGAAATGTAATGCTGAATAGTGGCTTGTTAAGTGAGCATTGTCCATCCTGAATTCTGAAAAAGGCAGAAGGCCGGTGGCAAATACAATGTATCATCATATCATTAGTGATTGTGTTTTAGCGTGGAAATTAAAGTGGCCCAAATAAGGATTACACAGGAATCATGTAACTTTGAATGTTTAAGTTGGCAGCCTTGAACATATACAGTTACATTTACACTGTGCACATTAGCACACATAAATGTAACATCATTCTTAAAAAGACTGTCATTAATAATAATAAAAAAAACCAGGATCATGTTAAAAAACTCCAATCTTTCCAGGTTTCTGTAATTTTTTAGGAAATGTTAGGCTTAGAGGCGTTTTATTTTCTGCTTTGCATTGTGAATCTGATGTCATTTAAATACATAAGAGCCCTATTGTTCTGTCATTTATGCCCCGTGCACTTCTGCTTTTAGCATGATTAAACAAAAGAGACACATACCAAAGCTTTCTCGTTTGAATAATGCAACATCAATATTTTACATCTTGGGCTGCATTTCAATTTTTTCCTCAGCAAGGTGAATGCTTGAAAAGGAAGCAACCATTGCTTGCAAAAGTGTCAATTAAGTTACATTCTCCTCTTTTCCAAAAGAGATACGTGTCTCAAAAAATACACGTTATTGAGTAGTTGTCATTCTGCTATAAACCACTTCTCCAACTGATGTTCTTATTCTCCAGTAGCATAAAGCAAGCAATAATGTATTTACATAGCAATTCCATTCTTAACACTTTCAGTATGTTTTTCAGTGGGTGGATTGTGCTTTTACCTCCAGCAAGGAGAAGCAGCACTTTAGATGGAGGCACCTGAGTGTACCAAGACCACAACACATCATAGGGAGTGGAGGGGTTCAGTTGCATCTTCCACAAAGCACAGCTGCTCATGTTAGGGTTGGATTTGGCTACGGACCTGAAAGATTTTGGTTCTTCAATCTCCAGGAGTTAACATGATTTGGATCTTCGATAACAGCAGCATTTGGGTATGTTTCTTTCTTAATTGGGACCGGCTCTGCTGTCTGTAGAAGTGTTGCTGTTGTAAAGATACTCTCAACACCCATTTCACTAAGTGACCCAAGCCCTCCTCTTTAGCAAGAGCTATCTTCTGAGCAGCACACAGCTCCCTTGTGCTCTTTTACTTACCTTTGGAGGAGCTGCTTCCATGGATCTATCCATCTTCCCAAAGTAAGCATCTGCAGCTGGTTCCGCAACTGTGGCTCCATCATTTCCACCAGATGCATCCTTCTGTGATGTCTTCTGTGACCCCAGAAATAAAATGCTGACAGCTACACTCCGATCTCTTGCATTGCAGTTAATGCATCCTTATATCAGACTCATGGGCTGGTAGATATTTACCAGTATGTCAAAAAGGAGTTTCAGGGACATTAAGTGTGCTGAGATTAAAAAATTATTATCTTCCCAAATACTGGGCCAGTCTCAAACATACAAATCAGTGCCGGTCTGGTTTCCTTTTGAGAAATGCCATTAATTCCCATCAGACACATACCTTTATGTACACACAACAGTACCTGACAGGACGTGCCCTATAATATAACAACATTCTGCCACCGTTTTGCCTCCAAAGCCTGCAACGCTCCAGCCTGCAGCCAGCAGATTAGGTGCTTAATGCCACCGCAATTAAGTGACACTTCCCACATTTTTGCAACCGGACTCGAAAACAAGTAATCTTCTTGTTAAGTCTTCCCCCACTCAACATTAAACTTTTACACCTCTATTTTACAGTCCTTTTCCAGGATAATGAAATAACGCTATTTCTGTATGCTGGATCATTTCTTCATGTTACTCTAGTACTTTGTGCAGAAAGTTCATTATGATTTCTAATACTCTTTGGAAATTAAAGACTGTGGCAGGCCTATCTAAGTGATAAATTGGTGCTTGTTTGTCAAAGCTTAAAAATATGAAAGCAAAACTCACAAAATGACAATATAGTTTAGAGGAACAGAAACTATATAGGATGTAACTTTGTAATACGCAATTAATTCCATTTGGTTAATAATACAGTATTTGCAAAGATTCATTCCTACCTCTGTCATAAAGCACCTACAATTTTGGAACTGAACAGGCTCATTATTAGTATTTAGTGTTTAATATTTCATATTTAGCATTTAGTGTTTAGTATTTAATATTTAGTATTTAGGTTTTGTTATTCAGACACATTTATTCTTTATGCCAGAGAGGATAAGACTGGTTTCTGGCATATACATAAACAAATTCCCGTTGACTTTTTAGAAAGGTTCACAGAATACCACAAGGACCCATAAAATTCCCTTTCGTTGTCCAGGATCAACAGCTTTTTTTTTTTTTTTTTCCTCCCTTTTCCCCCCTCTTTCTTATTGTGTGCAGTTAACAGTAAAATAGAGACAAATACACAAATAAAAAATATATGTAACTATAACTTGTCAAATATGTCTGTCTCTTACTGCCTACCTGTCATGAGGCATTATCTTGATAAATATGTATATATACCAGAGACTGTATTTTATTACAGTTGGTTCTATTGTCAAAGTCTTTTGCATTACACAGCCAGAAATCCTTGAAGTTAAATGTCCAGTCTTTTGAAACTTAGAATAAAAGATGTTTAAATACTTTTCCATTTATTGAAGTGTTTTAACACCTCTCATATTACTCAGAGAAATGAATTGCTTGAGAATGAGGTTAATGCTCTACAAAAAATCTGCTTTTTAAAACCCTATAAGAGGGGTCAAAGACCAGGAAATGCTCTCACTATAATTCTCATTTTCAGCTGAATTGGCCATGGCAACTGCACTAAGAATGCAAGTTTGAATTTCATTATGTTCCAGAAACCTGTAACTTTGCATTATAATGACTCATGCAATAACAGAAGGAAATTGCAAGCATTTTTGATGTAGCATACTTTAATTTATAATTTAATAAAGTAGTATTTTAAGTTAAGTAGTTACTTTCAAATACAACAAAAAAATGTTCATTTGATAGCTACTAAATGCATCCCTTTACATTTTACCTGTAAAATGCTCTGTGTTTTGTGACAGGCTAAATGTATACCATACACAGGGAGCCAACATTTGTCTTTGTAATACCACAGCAGCCATAGCAATTTTAGCAGCATTCGTATTATTTTAAGCCGTCTCCATTGTCTTCTAAAGACCATAATTAGAAGCTGAAACTTAAGGCAACCAAACTCAATAAGCTCTCATTATGAACAAAAATATTCTACTGTTGCTCAACAAGTGACCGTATGTAGCCCAACATGATAATGCATTTTTCCTCAATTATGTCTCTATAGATCCAATATTAAGTCATTTCTCAAACAAAACTTTCATTAATTGCAATGGAAGTTTTGCCTGAGTGATGCTGCAGCACTAGCCTTTTAGATAATTCCTTTTGTTTAGCCATAACTGTTCTCTAAATGCTTCTTATAGCAAGTTTTTTGTTATGACGGCTTTCAAGAATACCCTTCATTTCGTGGGGAAATAACAAGGGAGCACGTCTTTAGTTAAGACTGTTGCCTTACAAGCAGCTTAAGCAACTGACTGAAAAACAGTAAATGCTCAGGAGTCGGAGGATGAGAATGAGATGATACTTTACAACTGTGGAGCAAAATTGAGTAGTTCTGGCATGCTTGGAGATGCATAGTATTGCTAGTGCTATGGGCAGATCCATCTGCACAACTACTTTTAACAGAATTGAGATTTAACATACCTTTTAAATTTCAAAGTACACTGCAAGGAAGTTGCAAAGGCTGAGCTTTTCCCCCAAAAAAGCTATGCAACTGCCGCTACACAGCTGCTCCTCTAACCGCAAGCTCGGAATAGCCTTCTGCTATTTCCAGCTCGGTGCGATGTTCAGAAGTTTTCCTCCGGCTGGAACGCTCCCAGGTTCTTGCAGGTGGTCTGCAGCAACCTAGTATCTCAGCCAGAAAAAATGACAGTGAGAGAAACAGAACTTAATTTCACCTGGAAATGCTGCAAACAACTTGTGTGTTTATTAAGGTTAGCTGGGCTTTGTAGCAGGTGTATTGTGCAAGCAAGAGAAAGCGCCTCGGGCTGGATCTGCAGAGTTTAGATGGAATGAAGTGCCTCGTCAAACCATCCCCTACATCCCACATGCCCGAGAGCGGTTTTAGCCTCAAGCCATGTCACTGCCAGCCCCACGTTTTGCTGAGAACATGTATCCTGTCAACACGCGTCCCCTCTAGTATTCTGTTCCCAGCCTAATGGTTATACCAAGTGTTTGCATGCCCAGAGTTGAAGGAGGCAAATGTGGCCTCCATCAGGGACACAGCAGGTAAAAGCAGCAAATTTGTCTGGGCGTAACACACCCCACCAGACACTCCTCTTAGGGACCTGCTATCCCCTCTTGGACATGTGGGCTCAGAGAACCTCTTGATGCTAAAAAGCAAAAAGGGCACATTTCAGCCTGACAGGTGCAGCCTATTTTCCCAATCCGGTGAGATTTATAGGGAAAAAGCAGAGCAGACAGTACCCTTAATCTCCCAGGTACAAATCACATATGCAACCTGAAAATAACAAAGGGCTAGTCCCGCTGCTCTTATTCGAAGGTGTTAAAAAGGCCTGGGGTATGTGATTACAGCCACTGAACCTCCTCCAAAAACCAGCTACAGGTAAAGAGAAGTATTTGTTGTGTGGGAATTTACTTTCTTTTCAGGGAGATTGAGGTTTAGACAATTTATGGCTGCTTAATAGAAACTATATCTAGGGAATCAAGTGGTCTGAAACCAGCCTTCTCTCTCCCCAAGGGGCATTTATGCAGTCCAAGAGATGCTTCGTTGTTAGGGAGAGATGATTTCTGGCTAGACGCTCTTGGGAAGAGCCTCACATCAGTGAAATAGGCTCCTGCTGTGGCACAGCACTTCCTCTCTTGTGTTCAGGGTACGCTGGCGGCAGCATTGATTTGTTAACCTTTGAGGAGATTAGCCTAATGGCCAATGCAGGGCAAAACTTATTTGTATTAAGAATAGTGTCTGGTACGGAGAATTAGTTGAAATTTGTATGTGGTCTAGTAACGTTGAAAATGAGTTCGTGCTTCAGAGCTTCTGAAAGGTATTTTTATTAGGATAAATTAAAGTTATAAATATCAGTATTACTTAAAATTATATTAACACAGTGTACCAATTCTTGGAGGTATGTAGGAAAAAAAGAGCAAATTTCAGCAACTCTAGGACAATCTGGCTTTCATTTATGAAAGCACGTTCAGCTCCCATGCTTTCTATTTTCATAGTGATGATTTTGCACAAGATCGAACGATATCTTCCTTTCAATTTTTCTTTCAAAATACCCTTATCCCTTGGAAACAGAACAGAAAGTGAAGTAGTAAAGCTGATGCTAGTGCTTTTCTCTCTTTGACTTGATCTCCGAGAATGTCAGTGAGAATGATAAAGAATTGTGAATGCACGTGAAACTGTGAAAGAGTGGCACCAAACACGGTGCCTTAGCATTTTCCGTGGGAAACTTGAAGCAGAGGTATCTACTGGGTTTCTGATTTGCAGCCATCCTCTGGCCTTGTGTTTGTTAAGTGCTGGAAAGAAAAAAAAAACCTAGCCGGAGAATCAAAGGCAGAAAGATATTCTGTAAAGTGGCAATATCTAAAAGCCTGATGTTGTAAACGTTCAGAGTTTGGAGCTCCCTTTGAAGTGACATGGAATGCGTATGATACCTGCCTATTCATTTAGCCACTGATAAGGTCCTAATTAGCACAGCACTCAGAGCACCTCCCATATGATGAAGTATAGAAATAACCACGTCTTTTACTTCCTTCCTTCGCAGCTGTAAGAGAAACAGCTTTCGGGGTTTTTGTTTTTTGCCGATGTGTGTGTTCAGTGTACTTGTAAATACCTTGCTAAGCTAAAAAAACAACACCAAAACCAGTCGCAGAAAGAAAATCTTCTTTTATTCCTGGGAAGTGTTGGATTCAGCAGTCATGAGTCACGCGAGGGAATGAGTTCTGTGGTTTTAGGTCAAGCTCCGCTTACAAACTCTGGCCCATAGGCTAACGCCCTCCTCGGTTCAGTGCAATACAGCTGTCAATGCAAGTCACATTGCTTCTCCTTCCAGGATCAGGCCATCAAACCCTTAAATCCTAAAAATTACTTCAATGGAAATGTTCCAGCGCACAGCAGAAGTGCCTCCTGAAAGCAAAACTGCAGGATCAGGCCCTTCAATTTTAAAAAATGACATTTAATATGGACAGACAAAGGCACCGGAGAAGAACACACTGACTCTCTGTACACCTGGAGGAGGGATAGGAGTACAAAACAAGCTTTTCTTTAACCACAACGGCAATCTTCTAACAGCAGCACCCACTCAAAAGCATAGAACTCAGAGGTTGATAATCATCTTTCAGTTCAGGTTATTGCATGCAATTTTTCACATTCATTCAGTTTTCTTCATACAGCTCTTGGTAAAGTAACTCCCTTAACAATAAAAGCTTTTATGGCAGCCCATTACAGAGGAGAACTAACCACTCCTAGTTTTTTTATTGGCTTCTTGGAATATTTATAGCAGTCTTTGTTCTCTTTGCAAGCTTATGCATCTGGGTGTGTAGGGATATTTTTCTTTTTTTTTTTTTTTTTTTTTTTTTATCAATTGGGTTTGATGGTAAAGTACATATATTTTTACATTTGCAAGGTTTTAAAGTTTTATATTTGTTTTCCTCTATACATTGTTATTGGCACCAAAGGCAATATGTAGCCTGCTCCTCATTGTTTAGCGCTTGAATATTCACTGCTGGAGAATTTTCATTCCAAGTTGCCTGACACAAAACTTCATTTGCCACCATGCTACCTCTTCCTGATAAACTGGTTACTTTGGGCACACACAGATGTCTTGATATTTGGCTCCATGTTAACAAAGCAAAGAATTTGCTTGCTTTCTAAATGAACAGATTAAATTTCTACTTCAAGAATTTGATAGAAAAATCTCACATTAACACAATGGATTGGCATTCTTGTAGGAATCACCTCAGCAGTGACTGAAACTATCACGATGACTTATTTTTGCATAGCATTTTGGACCCAAAATGATCCTAAAACTTTTGCTACAACATAGAAGAAAAAATGGCCCTGAACAGGAATCTCTCTCTGAATACCTCTATCCTGGTTTTCAGATTTGTTCATTTAATTTTGTATTCTGTCCTTCGTAAAGAACAACCTGTTGTTTACACATCTTCACAAAACTCACGCTGAATATTTGAAGAGATGGAGGAATTCAAGATATGGCTTTTCTTTGTATTCCAGTGTAATGAAAGAAGAAATTGTAAAACTGGACTGATGGAACTGTTAAAATTAGAAGGAGAATTAATTTTTCATTTTTCATTTACAGCTCAGGAAATAATCTTTGTGCTAAGAGTTAAGGCAATGCAAATAATAAATAATAATAGTAATCATCTAGTAAATACCTTCCTGAATTTATTATACACATACTTACTGAATAAATAATAAATAATTGAAATGATCCCTTTCCTTGTGATCATAAAGATTAGAAAGCTATGCATTATTAAAGCAAAATAGAGATACAAATTATTGATATGAAGTTATGTTTTTGTAGTGTTTTAAATAAATACGGGAGTGTAGTAATAAATGCATTTTCTATGGTATCTTTCACGGAGACATATTTCCCTGAAGCTTTGCTGCCACCGGAATGCCACAAGGTAGGTGGAATCTCAATTTTCACTAATAGTACCAAGCAAGTTATTTGGGCCTTGATAATATACAAACTACGTTTTACCCTACTGACCTGGGTAACTTCTTTCAATGGCTTTATTAAGTGGGTATATCCTCCCTGCTGCGGGGCTACAAAAATACCTCATCCCACTGCAGAGACCGGTGGGTTTTAACAGGGGAATAGTGACTGTGCTGCTGTCACTAAATTCGGATTTGGGAAGGCCCCACTGGCACAGTCGGGGCAGTCCTTGGCCCTCCTAGAGATGAAGGTTACAGGCCATTTCTAGGGCTCCTCCCCTCCCTCACATCTTATATTGCCTGGGAAGGGACACCAGCCTTTTACGTGACATTCTTCATTTCCTACAAGCTGGGGGAGAGCCCTGCTCTGCCCTGGCCCTGCGAGCTCATGGTTCAGGTCTGGTGGCTGCTTCCTGGCATGGAGCTGAGCTTGGGGAAAGATCTCTCGTGATCCCCTGAGAGAGTCCCAGCATGTGCAAAGAGATGGAGTCCAAAGGAAATGGAGTCAGCAAGCACCACACACCTTCACTGGCCTCGTCCACCCACCAGAAGTTCACTTCTCCTGTGGAAAGCTTCTTGTTCCTGTTTCAAGACACAAATCACGTGGACAGGGTTCAACCAGACTTCATCACCACAAGACAGCAGATGCCACTCAGCTGTCAGAAAGAGCACAGAGTGGAAGTAGCTTTGGTGATGTGAGCCACCTCTGTGGCAATGAACAGAAGCCATGGGCTTTTGTCTCCTCACCTTGAATTTTGCTTGCAAACTACTACTGGCTTCTGTTTTCAAGAGCATTAGAGTAGCTGACACACCATATCTGTTTCACCATATCTAACTAGAGAGAAAAGGTGTGGGGTGTGAAAAAAGCCCTGAAAAACCCAACAGGAACCTCTCCCATAGAGCGAATCTTGTCCCTTATCTGCTCCAGTAAACACAGGAGACCTCACACCGTTGCAGATGTTTCAGACCTCGCTAAAAGCAATCTGCCAGTTACGTCTGGTAATGTGACACATTGCATACAAGGAGTCAGCACCTGTGTGAAGTAGGAAAGACATCAGCAAGATGAAGCTGATACTAGGAATACAAAAAGTAGAGAATATGGTAAGCTGTTTCATCTCTGAACAAACTACCATGTTATGTCAAGTCCTAGGTCCTATTGTTTAAGATCTTTACCAGTTCAGTCTCCAGCTGTGCTTATCCAGGACAATGTAGCTCAGAGCATAACAGATGGAGCACTTTTGCAAGATTACAAGACAAATTGTTGATGTTACAGTGTGACTTTTGGGGAAAATGAGACTGTGGAGACTTGCCACCACAATTGAAATGGGGAATGATGGTGAAAATTAAAACCAAAAAAAGGAATTGTATTATTCAGGCTTTCCCATTAGCAGGACTGGGTGACAATGACCTTTCTGAAGGACTCACAGGGGCTCCATGAAGTCTCTCAGTGTCACTTATTTGATGATGCAGTTTGTGTAGAAAGTATCTGGATCCTATGGTGATGGTAGTTGTAAAGAATAACTGTGAAACCCAAACCGGACAGCAGATCAGACAAATTGGCTTTGGGAGGAACAACCACCCCCACCTAAACCCAACATACCTTTTCTTCAGTCTGAAAGAACCCTATAAACAAAACTGTAGTTTGGATATCAGTATACAGATTAACTACAGGCATTTTCATGCTGCCATTGCACCACTCTTTATGCATTCAGCCAAACATTTCTAAACGGGCTGTGACTCCTCCTTGTTTGAATTAAAATTCCTAGAAATTCAGAATGCTAATACAGAGTAAAATTCAATAAGCTTTGCAAACTGCTTAAAATTATACTATAAATATTATTTAGACATATTTGTAGACTTATGCATAGTAAGTCTATGAAAACAATAGCAAAATACTGTTTTGTTCCTTCAAATATTTTTAATTTTCATTCAAAAATGCCACTGCATTTTTTGGACTGAAGTGAAACACAGAGACATATTTAAAGGAAACATAATTGGGCTTGTTTGAAATTGTTTCTCTGAGAGTTGAAAGAAAGAAAAGTCAAAGAATGCATTAGAAATCAGCGTTAGAAGGAAGTCAGGGAACACATAACCTTTCAAGATTTTAAAACGCGAGGTATAAATAATGTTTGTTTCCTGGTAAATAGCAATCATATGCATAAAACGAGAGCGAGCTGTAGAAATAAATAAGGAAAGAGAAAGTCTATTCAACTGAAATCCTAGGAACTTTAATGTTGCAGAACACTGTTGGACTGCTTCAGTTTTGCAAGCGCTTTATCTCAGCTGAAAGGTGAAATTAGCAGCTTTCTCAAAACCCTGGGAAGCTATTGTGTCAATGCTACACGCTGGAGCCCACTGTTTGATGCCAGTGCCACTGGTTTAGATGAGCACTGCAATCAGGAGTATTAAAAGTGAGTTGGTGAATTGTGTTGCATGAAGCAATGGAGCTGCTTACAGACAAAAGAGCTGAATGGGGTTTTATAGATGTCTATAGGAATATAACAATGTCAAATATACCAAACGATGCGGCTGAATTCAGCAAAATTAAAGTAACCAGGCTGGGAAAGAAGCTGGGGAGAGAGGGGAGGTGAGGGGAGGACATCCAAATAAAAGAATTAATTAATAAAATTAATTGTAAAATTCACAGACACAGCTGGACAACTCCCTGAAATAGTAATACTCTGAGGAATAACATATTAAACGTGTCTCTCAGAAGCTACTACTCATAGTTTTCTCCACTTTAACATGACACTGTTTGGTTTTTAATCTGTCAAGGTATTGCTTTAATTTGGGGAGGAGATTACCTCACCGCTCATTTTACCAGTGAGAAGACAGATGGCAATTTACCCAGTGTGGTCACTTTGCTTTCTTTTTTTCTTTCTTTCTTCTTCTTTTTTTTTTTTTTTTTTAATGTCAGCAAAGTATCTTCAGATAATTTATAATCTTGGACTAGCCTGTGGTCTTTGTTGCATTCATGTCAATCTAAAGTAACTTTGCTTACAGGTTCTGTAAGCAAAAACAGGTTCTGTTTTTCAAGCCACTTATAACTTTTACGTATTTTTTTTCTGACACAAAATAGCTGAAAGTATTCTGTGTAAACCAGATGAAAAGCCTGTGTTGCAATAATTATATTTTTGCTACTGTGTGAAGACAGAGGTATCATATTCTAAAGATCATTATCAGAAATGATGAGAAATAAAATAATCTTTCTGCTATGTGATGAGGGTTATGAGAATATCCCTAGACAATTCATTAGTTTTAAACTGACATGAAAATCAATTAATTTTAATAGGGAATAACAGATTATGTGTTTAATAATTCATCTAATTTCATGAGGCAAAGTGAATTAGACAATGCAATGTAAATCTAATAGCAGTTGTAACCACATAATTTGACTGTTTGTCAAGAGCAAAGCATAGTGAAATGATCAAGAATTACACAGAGAGAAAAACATTAATTGTGTGTAAACTGAGTGACAGTTTCTTGTAACCCTAAAAGCCTGTGAGTTCAGTGTAATTATTTCTATTAGATCTTTCCCTAAAATTGTCCTGTATCATTAATTATGTATTCATATTAAGTGGGCAAATTAATAAATAATACAAAATAACTTTCCCATGCTTTCAATTTAGAGATACTATTCAATTGCTGGAGATTTTATGGAGTGAAACTATGTGAAAATTGTTTTATCGTCTGCATTAATTAAACAATAATGACCCTGAAAGCAGGCATTTCTGCCTGTTAATGACCAGCTGGAAGAGTTGAAGACCTGACGTCGAGCAGGGGGCCCTTAACCTGGGCGGTCATTAACGTTGGGGAAATGCCCGACCCCCAGGTCACTGTTGCTGTTAATCGAAGCCATGATAATTGTTATGGTTTGGGTTTTTTTTTTTTCCTATGCACAGAGAGCAAGCATGTGCTTTCCATCTGGGTGCCATTTATTTCAGACTAAGGAAAGCAACAGAACAGGAAAGAACAAAAGTGAAGTCTCCCCGTGCCACACGGCGTCTGCCTTGCCGAGCAAAATGGCAGCTGCGGGCGGCCGCCTGCTATGAAAGTAGTGTGGAGATCGTGAGATCGTGGCAGTCACAGCTTACATGTCACAGGCCACATGATCATGTTAAAGCAGAAACATGATATAAAGGGATTGCCCTTGTATATGTTTGGAAATATACATGTTGAAATACGCGTTGCCATGGATACAGGTCTGTCTTTAGAGCAATGGTCTCTGCCTACTGGGTAATGACACTATAGTAACCTACAGAATCTAGGAGCATCACACTTCTGTGTGTTCATATGAAAAAAAAAATTAAAAAAAAGTCAGAAAGACTCAAAGGGCTTTTCTTTTTACAACAAAATACAGATGAATCATAACTTTGCTGGTGATTTTTCTTGTTTACAGACTGAAGAAAAAGTCTTGTTAGTGTAATTACAGCCAGAAAATAAGGCTCGACCTACAGCATGTGCGCTACCATCCCTCTTTTACCTTCGAGGCACACAGGCCAGCACAGGAGATGAAGCAGCTGCCAGGGCAGAGTGTGAAAATCCAGCAGTCACCTATGCCAAAGGAATGGAAGATGTCGATACTCCATATGCTCTACCAAGAGCAGTGAAAACCTCACCTCACCTTTGAGAAGGAGCTCAGACAGTAGTTTGGTAAACTGAACAGAAAGATAGAAGAAGCAGGGTCTGGACATCATTCTGGAATTGCAGATCCAGACAGGAGAGAACAATACTCACATCCAGGGCTGAAAGGGCTTCCTAGCAGTTCCCTAGCAAGGCAAGATGCCATCTCTTGTGAGTCCTCTCCTCTATATCCACTTCTCCCAGCAGCACTGCCTAACACCTGTGTAGGAAAGAGAAAGAGAACTATTTACACAATAGTTGCCTCTTCGGAGACGTGCACTGCTACAAAACCTAATGCTTGTATGTTCAATTAAGTGAAGAAAAAAACCCTTAAGTTTCCAGTCTTCTGCTAGTTCCCTTGGTTTTGGAGACACCAGAAGAGAAGAAACAAAACAGGACCCTCCTTGCCTGCACGCGTCCCGCAGTATGGTCTTCTGGGGTGTCGTTGTACAGGAGGAAGCACAGCACAAAGCTGAAAGAGGAAAGAGGTACGCACATAGGCTGAACAAAGAAGAAGGGGTAAATAGATGTCATGAAAGGAAAGCATATCTTCATCAGGTTGGAGAATGCATTGGTCTTCTCTAGCAAACCTGCCTGTTTTCCAGCCATCTGCCAAAGAGCATAGGAGAAATGAGTGCTTCTGAACTACACTCAAAGGCTCATCAACATGGGTGTGCAGAGTCGATGCAGTTTCTTGCATGCTACTGCTTAAAACAGTGTACCTAGGTGCAGTGACTCAAAGCTGGCCCACGAATTTCTGTGGTAGTTGCCTGTGAAATACCAGCTTCACCAAAATTTTCATACCTGGTTCTTTGAAACTAGCTTGATGTTCCTGACACACCCTTTACCCAAAACATGCTTATCATCCAACTGATGCTTTCGGTTCAGGAAAGCCCCTTCACTAAGTGACCACAGCCAAGAAAACTTTCAGATTATGTAGGACCTCTGGCACCAAGATCCTGTTTTGGCTGATGACATTTCACTCAGCTTCTAGCACTGGTCTGCTGCACGCTGAGAGCATAGCGGCCTGCCTGATACAAAGAACTAATTCTCTGTTTCCATACATAGGAATTCAACGAGACTTCAATAAAAACTACAGTTCGGAAAAAATAAAGTAATATAAATGTGTTTTTAAAAAAGTTTCTCTGTCTAATAACCTCCGCTTTTTTGAAATTAAATGCCGTTTACTGACCTGTCATGTAATGCGGTGAGCTAACTAAAACCACATGTGTTCAAACTATGCCTGGCACTGTCTCAGAAACAATTTGTCTTAGCTAACTGAATGCACGAAACCAACTTCTCTATTAAGTGCCTGGCATTTGCATGCTTAAGGTATTCTTTCCCAAGTCTGTTAGTAAAACAAAAAATTGTTAAAGAGAAAATTGTTAGTATTTAGGCTGACAGTGTCAAAAACAGATATAGGAAATTTGGAAAATAGAAATACTTTACATTACAATAAGCCATAAATTCAAGCCCAAAGATTTTCATTAGAAAGGCAAAATATTTGATAATTAGCGTTTTGATTCGGTCCTTGCAACCTTTATGCCTTTCATCATTCTACAACCCAGCACGAGGGTACATACAGAAAATCTGAGTAAATTGTCTGAAAATCCTTAAGGAATTTAAAATAAATGCTTAAATGAATCTCTTATTACTGGCATGCAACAAATGCCAAGATGTATTCATAGCGATGCGCCCAATTAAGTTTAGAAGAATTGCATGAGGTCACTTTCAGCAGATTCCTATTGATTCTCCTAGTTAATAAAGAGTTAAAGGATGAAGTGAGTTTTTAAAAAATATAAGTGCTTTAAAGGTGCTAGAAAGGAAAAGCATAGTACTAAGTGGTCATGTGGCTAGTGCCATTCATCTTGGTAGTGACTATCTGTCAAAAGTGGCAAGAGCCCCTGTTAACAGCCCTGACCTGTGCTGTAATGAAGGGAGAGTGCACAGCAAAGTGTCCATTATCAGGCAGTTGGGAGCAGTAAATTGGTGCAGTTTGCCTCAATCTTGCAGCAAGTTGAGATGTAAGATAGGTGGGGATCAGCAAGCAGCAATTTTATCCTATGATCATTTTTGTCAGATCACATCAGAGTAGGAACTTAGTCAGATTCATGATTTCAATTAAATAAGTCCCCTCATAAAGTGACCGCTGCCATGAATGTTTTCTCTGGTCCTTTATTTATAATCATGTAAACACACCTGCTAATATTTGGACAGGGAGCAGTGATGGAGAAGCGGTAAGGTAAATGACACATTAAGATGATAGTCAGGTACAATCAAACGAATCTTGCACCCTCTCAACAGGGCTAACAGCTTGCAATAAAATAGGCCACCTATGTTACCCATACGCTAACCTACAGTGCTTACGGTTCTAACTAGGAAAATCCCATTCAGACTGTTTACTTAAAAAACCAAAATGCACAAGTAAAATTCCACTTGTGTTCAATCCCATGCAAATGAATTGACGCTAGTGACATTTTCCTGGGGAATAACCACAAAAATACAGGTGATACCCAATGCCCGCTCTCGGGTACACCGAGATGAAAACATGCTGGATGAACTCTGAAACTATCAGGCAGACTTAACCCTTAGGGACCTTCCAGTAAATTAGACAAGCAAACCGAAGACAAATGTACTTGTCACTGCCACTCATTTGCCCCTTCTCAGCAGAAAAAGCCTTTCAGATCAACCCATCTGCTTTCCAGACACTGGATCACACGCCATCCCTATTCCTACTCCATAACTTAAAGTAGGAATAACGTAAATGTAAATGTAAATGATGCAATTTCTGTTCAACACCTTATCACATTCCTCTGCCAAATCCTCCCCCTATTGCAAAACATGCCTGCCTTCTCTGCCAGCTCCCAGCCACACAGGTAGGTTGGATGATGGGCAGAGAGGTAAAGGTCACGTCCAAGTAGCGTTATATTGCAAATGGACACAGCTTTCTCCTGAGTAGTACCATTCCCCAAAGACCCACCCTGACAGTCCTACAGAACTGAATGGAAAATGCTTTTTTTTTTTTTTTTTTAAATAGGTGCATTACATCAAGTGTTGGGTGCCTTTTTATCTCTCTCAGTCTACGTCAGCAGTGTAATCTCCAGCTTCAGAAGGACACAGCTTTTGTTGCATGTTGTTAGAGACCAACTGGAAATACAATCTTCTGTATTAGAAAAAGGTTTTCCAACCTTTAAAATGTTACACTCATACCTTGCTTACCTCAGCAGGTTTTTGAAATTTGATAAGGGAGCAGGGAAATGTGCCTTGACTCTTCTTTTGTTGTTGTTTTTATGTTTTCGTTTAATGAAATTTAACTAACCATTTTCTAAGACAAAGTGTTGAAATTCGCTGCTTCCCTCCTGACATTTGTGCTCCTCTGAAAAGTTTGGGTAGCATGTCAAAAATATTTATAGAAAAACCAAACCCTTGATTACAAACTTCTGAGGACTGAATTTATTCAACTAACAAAGTCCTTATTACTAGCAGCTACTTCATCAGGAGCACATAAGGCCTGAGAGCTATAAAGATAAGCAGCGTTGATGATGTCATCTTGGGACGCTGCACCTAGCAAGTGCCACATTTCTTGCCTGGGCTCAGGGACACACGTAACTGAGCTTTTCCTTAGCAGGCACAGGTGTTTCTTGCCTCCTCCTATCTCCTACTTATATAGTTACCTTCTTATCAGGGGTAGCAGCATCTTCCTGCAGTGCTGCAGGGTTTATATCCTGCTGAGATGCCTGTTACAGAATATGCACCTCTATGCACACATACATACGCACAGATAAAGAAAAAAACAACTCTTGAAACAATAAATTTACATTAAACCTGAATGTGATCTTCTGTCTGTGACACTGTCAATAGTTAAATGGCTGGATAAAGAAATGCAACTTTGAGGTGCCACTTTCGCACTGGATGGACACAGAAGGGCACAGGATTAGGCCATTTTGTTAAATCTTGGCATTTCCAGCTTGAGAAAGCTTGATCAAGCCAGCCCAAATAATGTTCTTTGAACGCAGTCGGCAGTGAAGTGTGTTGTATGTCTGTACTAGGGTGTTTAACTCCTACAAAATCACGATTCCCATGTAAACAGAGACAAAGCTGTCTCCCCTTCTGCTTGTTAGCAGACAAAGAGCACAGAATGGAATCAGGACAGAACCTAGCTTGATAACTTTTCATCAACTTGGATATATTTCGGAAAGAAAAGCATCAGAGGAAGACTTCAGAGCTGGGGGAAGTGGAATATTTTGACCCTTTGGAGTCTCCACCAGCAAGTGAGCTGTGAGGTCCAGCTGTGAGGATCTGCAAGCTGGACCCATCCTGAGCTGGGGAAAGCAGAGACAGGAGTTTGGGAGGTGATAATAAATAGAGATGATAGAAGCAGGTAGAAGATGCATCGCTGCGAAAACGTAGAGTTTGCAGAACGTTGTGAAATGTGGAGCTCTTCCATAGCCCTGAAGTGTCCCTCCCAGACCGGCACTCCCCTGTGCTCGGAAGAGTGCTGGCACAAATCAAAAAGACTGCTGATATCCCTAAAAGCAAGTATGGGATATGCAGTGATGAAGTCAGAAGAGACTTAATAATGTTAACAGTTTTCTGGATATTTTGATACCCAGGTTTTAGAATACTTGATAGGAACAGGGTCTGTTTATCAATTTTAGATCTTTAACCCAAATTAATGGAAAAGAATTAAAAAAATGGTCAGTGACAGCTGTAACCTAGCCCAGGGTACAACACCAGGCTGAATCAGGTAACCACAGGATGAAAAATTTAGACTGAAATTCAGATTTAATCTGTCCAAAAGCAGGGTGAGAATTAATTTCCCTTGTCATATTAGCATAAGCGTAGCTATGTGCACTGAACTCATGTAGTTGGTGGGATTCCCACCTGCAGGTGCAATGAGATCTTTGCTTCATTTTTACTTTACTGTAAAGCTGCTAGCATTTCTCAACATCTTACAACTTATGTGTGCTAAGTATCAGGACTACCCAAGCAATAACTGGGATTTATATGTTATGACTAATCAGTCCATATAACACCTGCAGAAAAGGAGATTTAGTTTGTAAAAGGGGGCTGGTCTTTCGCATGGGCTATAGCGTACAACCAGAAATATAAAGTTAGAAGCACAATGGTAAAACATAAGTGATGAAATCACCACTGTTCACATAGCAGGTAAAAATTCATGTTGGAGGGGCTGGCACCATCTGTTACTACCAGTATAATGGCACTTCTTACAATTTATTGGCTAAAACAAGGATGTAAAGGGGGACAGAACCTGCTATTTGCACTGTGTGTCTTTGGGGGGGCAGCAGGAAGTGAAAGAAAATATAATTGTCCACATTAGTAGATACACAAGCAAAACTGTAATTTTGGAGGGGGGGTTGTGTTTGCCTTAAAAGCTGTGTAAATCAGCTGAAACTGAATTAAACAGGTGGCAAAACACCTGTACATAATGATTAACTGTGCTTACACAATAATTTATGTGAAAATGCTGTCAAACCCTGATAACATCACATCTGCTACTACTGTAGTATTGTGCAGTATATTTGTATGTATTATTTCTTTGAAAAAATAGTTATGTATTATCGACCTCTCTTCCCTGTGTATTGCATTGAGGTAAAGTGTTTGCACAGGAAAGCTTAGTATTCTGCCTGCTGGTGTTGGTTTTGAAGTATCTTATTTGTCCATACTTGGTCATATGAGCCAAAAATTCTGAAACTTCAAGTATTGCAAAGTACCTTAATTAGTGTGATAACTAATTCTATTTTTAACATTAAAAATGTTATTGAAACACTTTATTAGTTACAGGTATTTAAATTTACTACCCTGCTTATATTTAGAGTCATCATCATAATCATAATAGAATCATCACAGAATGGTTTGGGTTGGAAGGGACCTCAAAGATCATCTAGTTCCAACCCCCCTGCCATGGGCAGGGACAGCCTCCACTAGACCAGGTTGCCCAAAGCCCCATCCAACCTGGCCTTGAACACTTTCGGGGAGGGGGCATCCACAATTCTGCTGGACAACCTGCTGTTCTAGTGCCTCAACACCCTCAGAGAGGAGTATTTTTTCCTAATATCTAATCTAGATCTGCCCTCCTTCAGGTTAAAGCCTTTACACCTTGTCCTATCACTCCCTGCCCTTGTAACCAGTCCCTCTCCAGCTTTCCTGTAGTCCTCCTTTAGGTACTGGAAGGCTGCTATAAGGTCTCTCAGGAGCCTTCTCTTCTCCAAGCTGAACAATCCCAACTTTCTCAGCCTGTCCTCACAGGTCATACTGGAGTTTGCTTTACCTTTGAGAATATTATAAACAAAAAGTTTTGGGCTTTATTTAAATTCTATATTGTGCATGTGGAATCAAAGGCAGATTCTCGCCAGACACTTTTAAACAGACAGTACCCCTAAGTCTGTAAATTTACACTATTATAAACAGAAGCAAAATCAGAATCAGACTTCATGGCATGTGTTCCCATCCTGTGAAGGTATTTAAACCTGCACACGTAAGTACAGTGTTAACACAAGACTCATGAATTTTGGCTGATGTGACCTCCATGCCACTCATCCATTTGACCACTTAAGTGGCAGGCTATGAAAAAGCTCCAGAGTTCATACAGGTTTACAAAGGGGAAACTGAAATTCGGGTCAGTTTATTTTCATACATAGGGCTGAAAATAGCAATGATTTAGGATATGTTTCATGAACTTTTCAACCAGCCCTCTTGTTGGATGTGGCAGTCACCAGCTCATTGTCAGTTCAGCCACTCACTGGCAGCGTCCAGTTGTATCTAACATCCATCCCAGTGGGAGAATTCAAGTTTGGTGGCATTCTTACATAGCTTGCACAGCTGGGAGATACTACCAGATGCTTAGAAATGGCAAATCATATTCACTGGATTAGAAAAAATAGTAACAACTGTACATTTTCATGAACTTTTACCAACGGCCAATATTATCCCATTTAAAACATAGCAGCATGTTCAATTCATTGTACATTTACATAGGTGTAAGTGTCCAGGCAAGGTGTAGAGAATAGTAAAGTATTTTAATATTTGAAGTAACTAACCCAAAGACTTTCAGGTGACTGTCTCTTTAATGAGTTTTTGTAAAGCACCACATCTATGTATATGATTTCTTATTAAATAAATTTCAGTCACTGGAATGTTATTTAAAGGCCAGCAGAAAAAATGTATTTCCCTTGTAAACTGGTGACTAAACATACCAGTATATCTAGCCAGGGAAACCAAAACAGAGAAATTTGTATAACAAGGGAAATTATATTATAAACCAATGTGTAATTAGGCTTTTTAAAATATTTCACTATAAGCCTAAAATTACCTTTTTCATATATCTGCATATTCTCAGTCATCTTAAAGTGAAGCTGTTGGAGAATGAAGGTCAAACTAAGAAATGCCATAGGAATCCCTTTTATACAACACAAAGAACTTTTTTTCTGTATTCAAATCTGCGGGGACCCTTAGCAGTGAACATTGGAACTACCTATGGATATTTTTTTTTTTAATGTATGTATCATGCATTTGTGAATGATTGGCTAATAGCATACCTTTATGTATCTTTAGTTTAATATGTGTAAATGGCATATCTATAGTAGGGAACAGTACAGTTGCACTACTTACTACGTTGGTTTTGTGCTAATTGCATTTTCCCATAGCTAGTCTCCATGGGCAACATAACTCTTAGCTAGGATTATCCTGGCTATTTCAGCTTTGACTGCATGCCATGACATTGGAGCTGAAACGATAGCCCTGCTTCCTGATGTCCACGTAGCTGCCTGCCCTGAGGGAGCTGGGCTTGCTGACCCATGGGGCTCCTCATGGTCCCCTGCTCTTGTTTTTCTTCAACAGTTCTTTAAAAGTAGGATTTGCCTCTTCCCTTCCAGATCAAACCCACTTTGTTAGCTAAACTGTAATATAGGGAATGGTTTTAAAAACCTTACAATCACCATCTTTACAGTTTTCACAATTACAACAGTACAAAGGATTTGAGGAATGTGCAAGAGTAGAAGATGTCACAATTTTTTCAAAGTTTTATTTAGGGGTTGATCTTTCAGTGCATAAAAGGGAAGGTTGGGCAACAGGTGAGAATTAGGTCCAAACTTCAAGCCTTTAAGAATCGTCATAGTAGTTTAAATCATGCCTTGGGCAGAAGCAGCAGCATCATTTGCAAATTTAGCTGCAGCAGTTCAGGCTATTACCTGTTTTGGCTGTCCTCTGCCCCACACACCTCTGCTAGAGGTTACCCTCAAGAAGCAGGAACACCAAACAGACTACCTGACTCTCACTATCTCAGTTCACAGCCTCAAAGGTTAACGCAATCTCACTTGTATTATGGGTTTAAACTTACATACCACACCCAACCGGGGTGGCTGTTTGAGGCACATGTTGCCTTCTAACATCCCTGCTGCAGGAGCGTCAACCTCTAGCTTGCAGGCTGGCTAGAGGGCTGACAAGTGGCATTTCCAAGTGCTGCCAAAATGTTTGCCAGCTTGTCTAACAGAGACATCACATGAAAGTAATTTCATGTATTTGGGGTATTTAGCCAGCCCAAAGTTAAATGTCCGGTTTGATAGGCTTCTTAGGCACTCTCTGAAGAGAAAGACAGGCATTAGAGAAAAGATTTATCCTATGCTGTAGCATATATCTAAGACTATCCAAGATGAAGTGCCCTCTGGAGGTGCTTCTGTCTCTCCATTGCCTGTAGAAGGAGTCTAAATAAAAAGGTTAGAGTAGTAACACAATTTTTTGACAACCAAAATTAGGTGAGATTAATCCCACTGCCAGTGGGTGAATATCTGTGGGATGAGAACCCCTCTAACAGTGTGCCAGCTTAAATCAGGACAAGCTCCACCAAAGTTAGTAGATGGTCACAACTGTGAGCTATACTGAAATCCAGTGCATGTTTTGTCTTTTAGGGTGCATTCATGTTGCTGAGGACTTAATTTAAACCATTCTTGTGATGGTTTAGCTTTGAGAAATTGAACAATTGTATTGCCAAGCTAGCTTACAGAGATAAAAACTTCTCTTCAGTTGAACTTAATGTAATTTGAGAGCATCACAAAAAACTTTTGTAGACATTTATCTTCATTTATACATTACTTTCATACATGTCAAATAAGCATTAAAACTTTGAGAACAGCACTGTATTGAGCTCATAACATGATGGAGTTTAACGAAGCCCTTCGTGTTCTTTCTCTGCTGATTCTATTTTTTTCATGTAAGAAAAGATAAGGAAGAAAGGACCCATTAAAATAAACCTATCCTATTATGGTAATGAAATAATGTTATTACAAAGAAAGAAATCAGTGTATGAAACCCTCTGAAAATTAAAATTCTACTTGGAACTCCCACAAGATGTCACAGAGGCCCACAGAGGAGTTTTAATAGTTTCTCATGAAGAAAAAACATGCTTGAAATAAGAAATTCTATTGCAATGAGCTTTTGGGTAGCTTGGAGAGTGTATGAACAATATCCCAGTTTTACAGCTGACCCAACTGAGGGCAGACAGCTGCAGGGATGGAAGTATCTGGAATTACCATAATTCTTCCCACTTTGATTTTTCTTCCCTGATTTGTAGGCATAAGAAACTCCAGTGCACATAACATTCGGATGTTCAGTTTGGATATAAAACTAAGCTCAATTCACACAATTATTTGACCTTCCTTTACTGGGTGGTGGTGGTGGGGAAGTAAAAAAAAAAGTTCTGCAAGGTATTGCGACAAGAAAATAAAGAAAATATTCCTGTATCAGACTGAATGTTTTATATATTTTCTTGAAATTCTGTTTCATTGCAGAAGCCCCTAAGTCCTACCAAAGCTTTTTGTCAAGGACTTACACCCAGGACCTAGAGCAAGCCTTCGCAAGAAAGTTGAATCTCAGGCTTCATGAGCATGCAATAAATAGGTTCTCACTTTTTTCTTGAAGTTATTTCTTTTAATCTTGCAGTGGATCTATAAAAAAAATGTTCTTGGGGAGTCAGAGCTGCTTTATTATAAAAATTATGGGACAGAACATAAACATATGCCCACTGAAACTTCCAGTACAACATTGATTAAAGCCTCCTCGTATTCTGCAAGCCGACAAATGGAGTTAAATTATGAGAATATCAGTTCCTTTCTATCTGAAGTTCAACCTCAACCCATCAGTTTTCAAAATTTTCATTAACTATCCTAAAATCACAGTCTGAAGGTGAGTATAAAACTACGCTATTTGCCTATCTCTTGTCTTCATTGTAAAAAAATTAAAATCTCCAATAGCAGCCACGTTTCTTTTCCTTAAAAATGTGCGGAATAATTAAAGCTCTTCTGCTATACGGTGAGAAGATTGTTATGTCATTTTTCTAAATTAGTCCTGGTCATTAAGATTAGAATGCCAACACACAGATTCTTATCTGCACGTAGCCCTGGAGGCACCTCTCAGAGTGCTCTTTGAGCAATGACAAGAATACAAAGGAGATTGAATGTTTATGAGAAGGCTGCTGCAAACTCTCTGGGTTATCAGAACAGGGCCAGGAGTCTCCTTGATACCAGCATCCGTGAAGGAAGGATGCATACGTGCCACTGCATCAGGAGCAATACGCTTTCCATGTAGTTGCACGCGTGTGGCTGTGCCTGTCCTGTTATTCACAGCTCCTGTTTCTGTGTTGTTGGTTCTCTGCATTCACAGTAGAACAAATAGCATAACAATCAGTTAGGAGAACTTCAAATACCAATTGCAGTGGCAACGTTTCCAGTACGATTAAAATTCTAGCCTAACTCACATTTGATTTGGGGAGTCACTACTTCTTAACAGGATAAATGGAAGAATCCATTGAAAAAATACATAACATGTATTTTCTGTCTCCAGCTGAGCCTATATAGTCAGTTGGCCTCTGGACCCTTGGATTTTATATCTATCCCATCACTTTCCAAGCTATAATTCACTCCTTGTCTTTCAGCACTATGCTAACATGAACAGGCTTTTTTTTACAATACAAAATCCTCTGACAAATACATTTGATGACTCATAATTGTTCTGCTTTGTTTCTTGCAGGGATGCCAAGAGCATTATGTCCGTTGTACAGGAGTTGACTGAATTTATTAATGCTTATCATTAATATTAAGCATGTAATTTCTTTTTTAAAAAAAAAAAAATCACCACCTCCATTATGAAGTTTTTTGGGTTTGTGGTTTTTGGGGTTTTTTTTTTCATAAAAATGTAGAACAGATGTAAATCTAAAATAGTCCACTCAATCAAGTGTTCAGAAAAAGACAAGAAGAGGAGGCCTGCCATCCTCACTAAAACACTGTTTTGGAAGCCGTGGTTGCCCCAAAATGATGGCTCTGTCCCTTCTCTCTGTGGATGCCTCTACCTGTTCAGATTTTGGGGTGGAGGTTCCCTGAGGACATGAATTGCAGGTTGGGTCTCCTCTGAGATGATTTCTTTCTGTTACACAAAGGGGGGAGAAGGTCCTGCTACCTTGGCACTCCATGGCAGCCTCTAATTCATCCACAGTGTGCGAACTTGGCTCTTTTCTGCAAGCTAATAGAAGAGGTTAATAACTTGATGAATGCTCCTAACACCGAGCAACTGTGCTTGTACTCACATCATGTTCTCCCATAAAGATCCCCCTTTTCTCTCGAAACTGGCATGGGAAATCATTAACGGGCTGCATTTCAAAAAGCACAGCAAAAAACTGTGCTGATAGTGTAGCAACTCTTCTTGGTTAGAAAAGTATTCCATTCATTTAAATCTCCCATCTCTAGTACACTGTCCTTCCTTAAGAAAAAGTTCTTTGTATTTCCTCTCTTTTTTGTGTTATTATTGTCCGATTGATGTCAGAAGTTGTGCCGATGAGGAATATTGGCAATTCTGCTTTTTGATAGCATAGATGAGGGGTTTTTTTAATTTTTTTTCAACAAAGACAGAATTACAGTCCTTGTTTTCATCATGTCACAGATAACAAACACTTTTAGACTGTAGGATTTTGAAGCAGGACAGGGTCCAGAACACAGACACAGGCATCAAGTTACTGAAGTCCAGTCTCCTAGTTTGAAAATCTGTCTGTATGTACAACTGTGTGGGGCATTCGTTCCACCATCTCTGTCCTGACCATGAGTGGAATTCCTAAATCTGCAGTACCATACATACAATTACAGTTTAGTTCAGACATTGGCCAGGGTCCCTTTTTTTAACAGGGTTTTGGGTTTTTTTTTGGGGGGGGGGGTGGCCTCTATTTGGGATTTTATTTTTTTACACAGTATCTGGGCTCATCTCCTGTCTCCTCTTCTGGTGGCCATAAGAGCTGACACAGAGAAAACAAAGACAGGCTGATGTGGCTGCTCTCTGCACGATCCCTTTCCTCACCATCTCTGCGGGGCAGGTAGTCTGCATCGGAGTATGCACTGATTCCTGACAATTTAGTGTTAGAACAAAAATAGTACAAATGTTTAACATTCTTTTTATACATGCATATGCTTCTTGAGTTTACTACTATGTAATGGTAATAACTACATATGGCAAGGTATTACATGTTGACAAAAGATGATGTTAACTTCTTGGTGCTTGTGATATCAAGGCTAAAAAAAAAAAGTAACTACTAATTACACTGCACATCTTCAAATAAACATCAAAATACAAATGTTGGTCAAAAGTAACAATCAGGAAATGATGGAATTAACAATGGAAATAATAGCAGCCAGCTTTTGCGATCTGGTGCCTTAATTATTTTTTTCCAGACACTCCCAGCTCCTCAAAGCAGGATGTTGTGTAATAACCACAGCTGGCACTGAAACAAATATTTCTTTTATGAGATGAGATTCATCTCATCTGACTGTAGATGTCCCAGAGGTAGATGTTTAAGTCTACACCAGTTATTCCTGGTTTCATCTAAAGCTAGAGAAGATAAAGGGGAGCAATGGTCAGAGAAAGAATTTATTTCACGTAACTTAGACATTTTTCTTGGGTTGGAGTAAATCCCCACTGGAAGTGCCTTTTACTCCTCCTTGGCTATAAAGAGAGCTAAGAATGACAAGGGCAGACTTAGATACCCAGCTCTAGAGATGCCAAAGAGAGGAAAATAAATCCCCAAACTAAACTCCTAGTCCTAAAGGTTACAGAGTAATTCTGAGAAATATGAACCAAGTATCCCCTGAAGGATGAAAAGCTGGAGGCAAACCACAAATCAGTCTATTACACTTTTAGACATCTTCATCATTCTTGGAGGTCTTATGAAGAATTTCTTTCAAAATTTATTAAAATAGAGGTCTAGACTGAGGGCTGGTTTGAACAGCCAGAAGTCCCTGACAACTTGGACAATTACTCTGCCTTTCACTGGATGTTTAGCAGTAATTGTGTATTTTAAATCTGAGTGATTTCTTGATAACACATTTTAACATTTTTTTCTACAATGACCTTTTTAGCTAATGACTTATATCAGACATTTGTTTGCATTTGCTGCACTCATTGTTTTTCATAGTTGGTGACTAAGTTCCTGGTGTCAGCAGATGAGCTCCCTATCTGCATGTCCTTAATAAAAAGAGATTTAACAACAGATGTAGTTTAGTTCAGATATTTTCAATACTGCCTTTAGCATGCATTCACTCAATATTTAAAATCAGAAATTGAATGAGGCAAAGATACAGCAGCACTTGTTTTCTGGTTCTTCGTATACAAAAATTTCAGGACCAACTGCCTCACAAGCCTCTTGAACCAAAGACTTTAGTCCTTAAGCTTCTGTTTTTGAGTCTGCCTGTGAGCACCGGATTTACGGAGTCTTGTTAAGGAACTGTGAAAAACATTGCAATACATTGGTTAGGACAGAGGATCCTGAGGATCTTTTCCATTACTCTGTACTTCATTTGCAATAAATGGCAATGTACATACTGAATACCTCAGCTTCAGGCTACCTTTAGTTACTCAAAAAAAGTTTATTGCCCCATGCTCCTTCACCATGAATATTAGGCTTCAACTAATGTCACTTGAATCTGCTAATATTGCCACAAAGAGATACCTAAAGAGAAAATGCTCGATGCAGACATTATGCCTCCATTACAACTTGCTTCCTTTGCACCCTCAAAACAGCACTGTGTGCTACATGGCCTTTTAAGCAGAATTAAGCAGAAGTTCATTCCTCTGTGTGCAAAGACTGACTGATTTTTTGCACCCACATTTCTTGCTCTAAGCAGGAACACCTCATTTGTGCTTTCCTCCCTCTTTTGTCACTGATATGAGACTAAATTATCACCATGTTTTTCTCACCTATACTTTTTGGAAGGCACCTTCAACAAGGGAATTCAAACAGGCAGTGATCACCTATGTCTTTTATATGGGACAGAGTATTCATCCAGCTAAATCCTGGCTTCAGAGGGGATTGTCCTGAAAGGGTTAAAGAAATTGCTTTGTGAAAAAGATTGGAAATTGTTGCTTTGTGATAGTGCAGCTACAAAACTTCTGACCTTATGCATTAGGTATTGGAAAGACTGGCAAATATCTACAGATGTTGCTCACTAAAGTGATAAAATCTCTAAGAGTTAGAGACATATTTGAAGCACACAGTCCATGTCTTTTCTGCTTTGTTGTTTCATATAACTTTGCTTTATGGAGGTGTAATAGCGTTGGAGTTATCGAGTAGCAGACTTTCGGAAAATCAATTTTTCAAACATTTCTCAGGACCCTAGCTTTAGGCTTCCCATTTTGAACACCAGGCTCACAAAGTGATCTCTTTTTTGCTTGTGGGTGAACATGCATTGCTCTGGAGTATCGGGGAAGGTCTGTCCTACACAAGGACGTGTGGTGCACGGCATGCCATGCAAGCACTGGCCAGGGTACCCTGACACTAGGAGCAGGACTGCCTGTTGGTGGAGACCTGTGATCGCAGTTAGTGGGTCCGGCTGCAGGGCAGGTTTTTGTAAATCATATGATTAAGCACAGACAACTCACACAGTTTCTTGTGACGTTGAGAGTTACTCTGTCGCCTATTTTGCTTATGACAGAGACCAAAACACCCCAAGTTGGCTGACGCTGCTGAGGAAGGCGTCAAAGATGTGCTTCACCCTTGCAGCCTCCCTCAGTGCTGCCATGCCTCCATCCCCCCAGCGGCAACAGCAGGGCTCCCCTGCCAGTGCCCCCATTATCCAGACCTCTCCCCCCCGCCCAGGTCAGGAGCAGTCTGGCTCCCAGTCCCTGGGCTGCAGGGTTTGTCTGTGCCGATGAAACGCTCTGAGCCAGTCTTTCCAGAGCGAGTATCTCCGTACAGTGTTACCCTGTGCCGTGTACATGGCATGGATCTGTCGGGAATAAGCTTTACTGTGCAACGCAGAGACGTGCCCTCAAAGACACAAAGAGTTAACACAGTGTAATTTTCCTAATAAAACTAAAGGCAATGCATCATTTTTTTATAAGCTATGGCAGGCTGTGTGACACCATGTAATTTTTGAGGAATTTTATACTTTGCAAGGAAAACAACAATACCCTGTGTCTTTTTAAGACTGTTTTTTGCTGCCAAAAACATCCATTTGCTTTGTCCTGATTGCAGTAGTAAATATTGTGGTGAAGACATTTAATGATGGCTACAAAGATTCTTTTATTTTACCTTGTGAAGGGACATATCAGAAGTTTACCAAGCATATTCATCCGCATCTCAAGTAAATGAAAAATACTATGCACTGTATATTTGCTGAAGGAGACCTTACTGGAATACATGCGGCAGTGGGCAGCATTAACACAATGTTGGGACAACAGAACCACGAGCAGCATCCCTGAGGCTGATAGAGGAGAGACACCCACCTTGCAGACACTCAGGAAGGCATCCCAAAGAAAATCTTGTCTCTGCTTGGAAGCAGGATAATCCCTCTTTGCCACCCTAGCTGGGATAACGTGCCTATGCACCAATCCTTGCACGCAATCATGTGTAAAATTAGGCCCAGTATTATTAAAAGACAAAGCCAGGACTAAAAAGCACAGTGATCATCAAAACTCAACTTCTTTTGGGATTCTCTCTCACAAATGTAACATAACTCAGTCCCTGCTGCTTAGGTCAGGAAAGTTGAAACAAATGACCTTTTTAGTAAGTCAGTTTTCCTCATTTGGTTTAAATAAGAAAACTCTGGTCCCAGCTGTAGCAGTGAGAGGACTGGGAATAATATAGGGTGTTGATTTATGTGGGAGGAGGAGCTGACCCTTAGTCTGAGCTCAGAATGGGTGGGAGGGCCGTTGCCCTCTGCTGTGCTCTGCCAAGTTTGGAGGCAGAAGTTCGCTGCTGTTGTGCTGGCTGCTCCCGGGAAGCTGAGTGCCCTGGGAATTTCAGACTGCTCTTCCCAGTCACAGACACCCTCTGGCACCTTGAGCTTTAGCTCCCCGCCTAACGCAGGACCTCACGATCTTTGTGAGCAGCAGTCATCCAGGGGCCTGGAGATTGACGTTCACCACCGGCAGAGTTCAGGCAGGGTGTGAAACAACCTGCAGCTGGCCATCAGTCCCCAGAGCTGGCGCAGACCCTGACCCCAGGAGCTACAGCCTGATAATTGCTTTAGACCAAATGCTGCAGCCTATTCTCCAGCCACAGCTCTGCCACACGCTAGGAATGACTTCTTTACAGGCTCACTCCATGGTCACCTCCCCTTTGAAGGACCATCACAGCCTTGCTGCTCTGTAGTCCTCACATAACCTTCCTATGAGGGGAGAACATCTTATTTTTTTTTCAGCACACAATATCTCATCAGCTACTCTGAATTTTTCTTCTATCAAACTTATATTTTTTTCCCCCTACCCTCTCAGAAGCATAAACCTATTGTCTGGCTCTGTGTAACTGATGTAAATGCGTGCTTTTCTGAAGCACCATGCAATTTAATGGAATCCTTGACTACTACATATGCTAGTTATTGTTATTGCTACATTGTACTTAACTACATTTTTTAAAACTATTTTCTTATTGATGGGTATTTCAAACCATTCTTTCATAGCTATAAAGGACATAGTGAATTGTAATAGAAGTAATGTAAGATATATTTCATCTTTTTGAAAAAAAAGATAAGAAAGCACATTGCGATATATACTCAGATTTTGAAATGACGGAATATGAGAATTGGAGTCTCATGAACCTAAAGATTACTAATGGAAAGGCTATTTAGTTTTTAATGCAGTATTTTTCAAGATGATGTTGAAGGGGCAATATGCAGTAGGCATAGCCAGTGCTAGACACTTGGGAACAAAGTATAAGTGTCTATAAAGCTGGTTTGAGGGTTAAACAGAGAAACATGTTGCATGTGATTTAAAAGAAAAATCCAAAGTAGATTAAGCACGTCATTCCCCTATATTTTGGTGGCACTGAAGCATGTCTATAAATTCCAGTGGATATCTAATAGCATCTTTCCACATCCAAAGACATTTTGAAAACCTTACTTATCATGTTAACCTTGAAGAGGAAGTTATGATGCTAAATAGCAACAGGGAACTTTCAAGACCCTGCTCATCCTTCGCTGGGACATACTGAAGGACTGAATTAATAACAGAGAGTTTGAGATGGTATAGAAGGAAAAATGGGGAATACAATATAAGGTGAAGAATTCAGGCTTGTATGGGGCAGACTTTAAGTTCATATGAAAACCGGAATAGGATGAGTTTCACCTGACTGCATGCTTGATTGCAGGAATTCTTATAAATGAACCCTCGGGAGCTCAAAGCTGAAACGATGATCCATTTGCTACTTGCCATGTTGTCTCTGCTAAGCGGTGCAAATTAATATCAAATTTACTTCTGCATGGTTCCTGAAAATGACAAAACAGTTCTTACCTATCCATAGAATAAGAAAGACGATCCATAGTTACTAATGGTACTGACATGTAATCTTCTCTGACATTCTTCCTACAAGCATTTATTAGTAATTTGCTAAAGAGAGGACATATGACAAACTGGGGATCAGTTAGTCATTGAGTTTGGCTGAATTTCATGTTTGCGTGCTGTGAAAGGCTAACCTCTAACTAACTATGAAATATTTAAATTTAAAGTTATGATCACGAACGTCACCATATAAAAATAATCAGCTTTTGCTTATATCATGTATTTCCCAGTGTTCATAAACACTGCTTGAGCCCAAGCTCAAAAATTATGAATTTGTTTTCAAAACTTCAGGTAAAAAATGCCTTATAGTCCTTTTTGAATGTAAGAAACTCTGCAGACACCAAGGTCAGTGCAGAAGGAGGGGGAGGAGGTGCTCCAGGTGCCGGAACAGAGATCCCCCTGCAGCCCGTGGTGAAGACCATGGTGAAGCAGGCTGTCCCCCTGCAGCCCATGGAGGGAGGATGAGGGGGTGTAGAGATTCCACCTGCAGCCCGTGGAGGACCCCACACCGGAGCAGGTGGAGGCACCTGAAGGAGGCTGTGACCCCGTGGGAAGCCCACGCTGGAGCAAGCTCCTGGCAGGACCTGTGGATCCGTGGAGAGAGGAGCCCACGCCAGGGCAGGTTTGCTGGCAGGACTTGTGACCCCGTGGGGGACCCACGCTGGAGCAGTTTGCTCCTGAAGGTCTGCACCCCGTGGAGGAGACCCATGTTGGAGCAGTTCGTGAAGGACTGTAGCCCATGGGAAGGACTTATGTTGGTGAAGGTCGTGAAGGACTGTCTCCTGTGAGAGGGACTCCATGTTGGAGCAGGGGAACGATGAGAGGAGTCCTCCCCCTGAGGATGAAGAAGCGGCAGAAACACCGTGTGATGAACTGACCGTAACCCCCACTCCCCGTCCCCCTGTGCCACTGAGGGGGGTGGAGGTTGAAGCCGGGAGTGAAGTTGAGCCCGGGAAGATGGGAGGGGTGGGGGGAGGTGTTTTAAGATTTGGTTTTATTTCTCATTCCTCTACTCTGTTTTGCTTGGTAATAAATTAGATGAATTCCCTCTCTAAGTTCAGTCTGTTTTGCCCATGACAATAATTAGTGAGTGATCTCTCCCTGTCCTTATCTTGACCCAAAAGCCTTTCGTTATACTTTTTCTCCCCTGTCTAGTGAAGGAGGGGAGTGATAGAGCGGCTCTGGTGGGCACCTGGCCCTCAGCCAGGGTCAACCCACCACAACTACCTACAAGTATTTTCACCTAGTTCTTGTTCTGATCGTATGCAGCTGCCAGAGGAGGAGATGCAGGAAATTATTGCAACAGAAATCAATTTAATTCATTCCGTCTTGGAAAGAGCATTAATGTCGATAGCCCCTAAGGGCTATACCCACAAAAAGGACTGTAGGACCAATAAGAGTGGCTAGGTGGAGTGGAACAGTTGGTGCAGAGGACCTGAAGATCTCATTATATACAGTTCAGGGTTTTTGACATGCTCTAGTCTGGTCCTGTGATCTGCAGGCCCGCTCCAAAAGGAATTTGTCATGCACAGATTACATCTCAAGGTAAGCAAAGGCTCACTGACTGAGGACAGTGAGAACATCTGCTATACAAGCACACTCCAATTCCCAGCTAAAATGCCGATGTAACACACTCTGATCTGCTGTACAACTGGGAAAGTCCTGCTCATGACCTCAATTCTGAGAACTTTTATCATGAGTGATATTTGAAATACCAGGATTTCATCTGAGCGTTGGCCTTGCATTCCTGGGGAACTGGCCTTACACAGAAGAGACCTTTTCTCAAATGAATACATACCACCTTAGATTTTTTTTTTTTCATTTTTTATTTTGAGTATGAGCTTGAGTGCAAATTAAGGCACATGCAGCTAGGACAGAGAGCGTGGTGGAAGTGTCCAACGGGAATGGCCATCTTCCATTACTCTTCGCATGGTACTTTCATGGGTAATTACTGTAGGCTCATAACAAATGTTGGCTGACAGCACTGCTGTGAAGTGTTGCTCACAACATCCACGCAAGAAGTTTAATGCTCAGCACTACAACTAGTTGCAGACATTCAGCAGGACTTGTTCAAGCCTCCTCCAATGGTGATGGATGGATGGGCTTATATTGACAGACCTGAAGATCTCATTATATACATTTCAGGTCCTGTAAAGACAGGAGTTACAACAGTATGAAGTGTAGCATGCAAGTGCTTTAGATGGTCTTAAAGTCTTAGAGCAGTTTTTTAAATAATGTATGGGAAAAGAGATTTTCTAGAAATTATGGGAAAGTTTAGGAGTTTCACATCCTTCTGTCACAGACTGGGCCTTTCTACCACAGAGGTAGAAAGTAGTTGATGAGTAGCCTGATGTCATACAGCAGCTGAGGGGACCTGATCATGAAAACCTACTATCCTTGTGCCCAGAACTGCTGTGTTGTCTTCCTGAGTAGCCTGCTGGAGCTGACCGACCCTGCTCTGAGCAGGAGGTTGGACTAGATGATCTCCAGAGACATCTTCCAACCTCAACTACTTGGTGATTCTGTCACTGTTCCACCATTTTTCTCTGATCTGCGTTTTACCCACAGGCTTTATAATCCTGGAAGAAAAATGTGATAAAGATCTAACCATCCTTTAATTTGGGTTTTTAAAAGCTAAAAATACCATGTATCACTCCCCAGCAGTGTGCTGAGGCTATAGCCTTAGGCTCTTGAAAGTTACACACATACGAATATAAAAGAATTCATCTTCATGTGGGTTCTTATGGAGCCTATATTCACTGCCTAAAAGGAAATGTGTGTGCTTATGCATGCAAAGTGGCACCCTTTAGTGCTACAAAGTCTAGAAAACTTGTCAAGAAAATCTTTCTGATCTGCCAAGATCTGAGTTCAGAGACCTGCTTCACCTATCACAGATGAGGAGATCAGATGCTAAGTCAAGCAGGAGGAATAGTGATATTACTCATATATGTCACTATGTTCAACTCACGTGTCATGTGGTTAAGCCAAGAAGAACTGGGAAAGCTTTATGATTGCTAAAGGATATCCATGAGATAGAGACCGTAGTGTACATTAAGTTACTAACTTGGTTTCTTTGAAGGTGATATTTATTTTAAATAGTATTTACTTTTTGATTTATAGAGCAATCTATTTAGGTTGTGTATATGAATGAAGGTACGCAAAGCAATTTTTTTTGTCTACACTTTATTATTTCATGATCTGATTTAAATCTATTATGACTTATTAGTTCCTGGTTACATCCTATACATCATTGGCAATTGGTATAATCTAATGGATACAACTTCTCTGTGATTTTAAATAATTCTGAGATACTGCTTACATGATGTGGTAGTTCATGCTCTGGATAAGCTTGAGTTCTAGTCTGTATTCTGGTATCATAATTTTTTATTATAATTATTTTAATTATTATTGCCCTAATAAACAACTATACCTATTTGGAAGGAAAAATTACTTCTTTCCACTAGTGAAGAGAAACTAAACAAATGAGAAAGCATATGACAACTTTGTATTCACGGTCCTTCTATTTAATTTGAAAGAATGTCCCTTTTGCGCTATCGCTGAGGTTGTAAGTATTATAATTAAATGTTTTATTAACATGAGACTAGCCCACTATGGTAAACACTACCTTAGTAGGAGATTTTTGCAGGGTTAATCAGTTCTATGGTATTCCCTCTAACTCTACTCTTTTCATACCGACCCTACCTGTTTAACATTCTTTCCATTATTTCTATTCTTGCAACGTTACAGTTATTGTGTATGCTTTCACTCATTAATCTTAATAGAGTATTAAGAGAAAGTATCATTTTATGATGGCAGTATCTAATTCTGTCTCAACTACAGGTTTTTTTTATAGGCACCAGTACTCTGCCATGTTTTCCAAAACACATAGTCTAAGTAATTCTTGTTGCAGCTTATTTTTCACAACCAAGGAGCGAAAGGAGCGATACCAAATGCCCCTCTGCTCCTTTTTGCTGTACCACTGTGTAACAGAAAGCACCTGGAGAAGGAGCATCTGGATCTCTAATATATTTAAAGTGTTTCTTTGAACCTTTTTGAGATTGGCAAAATATTTCACATTTTTTACCAGTTAGTTAGACAACTTTGAGAGAAAGGAAATTGATTTGCTCACCTAAACAGTATGAAATTATCAAATACATCAATATAGAAATTGGACCTAGAGTCACCTTCTAAGGAGGTGACTAGATCCAGCTCCATGTCACGAAGATCCAAATGGCCCTTGGGAAGGTCAAACTGAGAACTGGGCTGCATCATTCAGGATCCGCTGCTCCTTCCACATAAGAAACACTCCAGAAATTCAAGACTAAATTAAATATGCTGTCCTAGTAATGCAAACAAATGGGTTTTGAAAGTTCTTGCTCTGGGAGTTAGCAGGAGGTGATGATCACTGGACAAGCTAAAAAAAACAGTGAGGCTCTCAAAGTGAATTTCCCTCTTAGGAGGTTGTTGCCTAAATAAATTCAGCAAGATTGAGAGGCATGAATTTTCAGACTCTGGAAATAGAAAGCACACAGTGAAAGGCATACCTGTTCAGATTAGGGAGCTCAATTCAGGGCTTGACTTTAAAAATCCTGAAAAACTCACTGGTTGCTACAATGGGCACCTAAACACGTTTGCCTGCACTGTCTGAAGCAGGACATCACCCCACAAAGTAGCTAAGGTGACAGATCTTCTATCTAAGAAGTTATGAATTGAATATTGCATTTTTTTTCCTAAAGTAAGATATTTCCTCAGTGTTTCTGTGTTCAAAAATAATTTCCCTTTCATACCAAAATTTAAAAAATACTGTAAGTTCTAAGAAATATAGTATTGAACCCCACTATGCTGTGTCTAAATGTCTCATATCTGCTGTCTTACTAATTAATATTGTACACACTATTGGGATTCCTCTTCCACTTAGTACATAACACGTGTTATTGCTGATGAGAGTCATAGTTACTTATTAAAGAAGAGTAGATCTCTATTCAAACTGTGGTTTGCAGTGCAGTGGGTTAAAAAATATAGCACAGTCTCAGCCTTAAATTTCATAGATGATATGCTGGCCATGTTGAAGTCAATTAAAATTTTTCTATTGATTTCCAATGGTGACAGTGTTCCACAATACAGGTTTGGACTGTAAAAGAAGTCAATATTATTTTAAGACATTTACTGGCTGAATTCTGTTTATTTTTAATTCCCTTGGTTCCTCCGTGTAGACCAAGAGAAATTCATTCAGAGGACTTTGTGGACTGATAGTTTAATGAATATGATTTAGACATGAGGCAACAGCCTAAATCATATGGCATTGCTTTCAGTTTTCAAACTTCCCTTTTACAGCTGAAGTGATTTTAGCATAGCAAAATGAAAAATTCACACACACTCCCACACAAACCCGGGACTATCAAACAAGCTAACCCAGACATCCCAAATATTTTGTTCATAGGATCTGATTTTGTGTGAACACACAATATACAGATGTGCTTTACATATATCTGCACTCTCCATCATTAGAAAATGACCAAAAGTGAGTCATTTTGCAAGAATGTTCAAGAAACTGTAGCACAGAAAATCAGTTTGCAGTCTGAAACCCTGCCTGCCCAGTTTTTGCCTAGAATCGCTTTCCCCAACAAAGTTAATAATCCCTGAAAATATTAGTTTAAGGGATACGCTGACATCATGTATCTGTATATGTACTTCATTAAGCTGCTATGAAATTGAACATGTATTTTTATTTTATAGTATACTAATTTTCAGATTTACAACATGCTTTAAAAAAAGCATAACAATTTAATGCCTATTTTCAATTAAAGGAGATTATTTAGTTTGCAATGTCATTGCAGCAAGCAGGTTGGTTAAGCTACTACATGGCATTTGATATGGTGAGATTACTTGAGCTGCTAGGTATTAATATGTATACGTGGGGTACAGTTTTAGAAAATTAAAAGGAGATTTAAAAAAAAATAAATTCAAGATATTTCTTGTATAGCTTTGCTTTTAGCTCTAGAAAGGCAGCCTGGCTATATGCATGTTTTGTAAAGTAGAAAGAAATTAATTTATCAGTATTAAATGCAGTGCAATATACTTTACATAATGACATACAGAGTAGGCACATGTGTGCTGTATTTTAGGCAACGTTGTTCTTGCATAATTTATCCACACGGTATATACAATTTTCCTCAGAGAGGGAACATATTCACAACACCCGTACGCTCCAAATATTTGGACCACTCTGAGATGTTAAGGGAGTTACTTCATGAGACAGATCACACGCTCTTGTTTCTCTGCGAAAATTAGGTGGTACCTTAATTAATGCTGAATCGCAGTGGAATTCCATGTGAGTACTTACGACATTCACAAGGCAACAGAATGAGTTAATTATGATCAGTGTTATTACAGTGAATACCAAATGAATTAATAATGCTGGCACACTTAAAATGAAGTGTTACCCGGGACTGTGGTAGACCACGTAAGGTTAAATATTATGTGATGAAAGGCATTATGCGCTCAGCGGGAAGAAGCAAAACTAAGTCTCTGTAGCTCCACACTGGCAAGCACAGGGTCTGCTAGCATCACGCACGCTTCATATTTGAACAAGTTGAATACACATTTTCCTGCAGGAACAAGTGTTCAGCAGCGCTAGTCACAGCTTAACTTTCCAGGGGGAGAAAACATACCCTGTAGAGAGGTGATATTTCGTAGCAGCGCTCTGAAGGTCTCCTTCTCCTACAGACGGAATTTTTCTGGGTATCCATAACATGAAAACAGTTCGCTGACAGGAAGCTGGAGACAGAACAAACACCTGAATCTCCTACAGCAAGCCGCCTTGAGTCACGCTGTCGCTTACCAGACACTGTGGGCTCTAGCTGGAATCAAACAGTGAAATACAACAACGTGACCGTACCTAATAAATAATTGCTTCGTAACCTTCCGAATATAACCTGCCTCAAATTCATTGTGAAATTTTTGTTTAGATATAATATATTGCAACAAGTCAACAATTCATATGTATTATAGATTTATAAGATGCGAAAGCATAAATGGATTTAATCAAACATAATTGTTTTTATGCCTGCAACTCAAAAATATGCAGCAATGAATTTATGGTTATTTGGCAGCCAGTGGGAACTGTGTTTATAAATGTTGAAACAGGTGTTGGCAAATGCAAGTGTTAAAGCAAGGAAAACAGCTTTTAACTTCTACTCGTCAGGTTTGCAATAAAGGAATCCTCGTTCCTTGCGAGGGCTAGGCTCTGATTCACACACGCTTCCAGCAGCTTCGCTGAAATCCCTCGGTTCATTCCGCACTCATAGGCACAACAAAGAGATAAGAATTTGCCCTCTAAACTTTGACTAGTTCTTCATTGGCTCTCTTGTTGTCCGTAACTACAAACACATTAAATGCAGTAAATCTCCGGGGGCGTAATATAGATGAATGGATAAAATGAGGACTTACGGCAATTTTCTCTGCCTTAACCCTTAGCATGTTATCTCCAGCTAGAGATGCCTGTACCGCCTAACGCATGTGCACCCACCTTCACGTGTGGATCACATGCTTGCAGGTTTTCTTGAAGAGAACCAAGCACACATTTAAAATTGTGTCGGTGCTTATATCCCATGTTGTCCGGGGCTAGCAAGCAGCATCGCTTTCCCAATTTGACTGTTAGGGTTTTTAGCAGGATTCTTCTACTTTATACAAATGCGTGCATGCTACCTTAATGTACGATAGCTCTCATAGTTTGGCTTCTATTTGAAAATTTGTTTACTTTTAAGTAATTTGCGAAGTTTTACATTGTACTGAGGAATTATTTTGTGTTACATCTTTATTAGATTACTCCGCTTTACTTCAGTGCAGTCTGGACAGATAGGTGAAAAATACCTCATTTTCTCTAAAGAAATTCCCCTTCGAGTTCTAGATTTAAATGCAATGATTTTTATTTGAAATAAGTGAACAACAGAAATCAAAATGGTCAGTAAAATCAATAACACAAGCTAGGCTGGTACCAGGAAACTAACCCATTTATGAACTGGAAGAAATAGCCTGTATGGAAGAGCAGTGGTATCTGACCTGTCTACACTTGTGATATTCAAAGTCATCATTTTTAAACAACCAGCAAGGGTGAAACTCACCATTACTGAGTAAGTACACTTTAACTCAGAGTATGTTACAACTTTTGCACATAATTTACAATTTTGAAGATGTAACTAAGAGCTGACTGTGTACATCACATGCTTAATCCTAGTATCTGACTTTATCAAATGACGGGGTTCTCTTTCATTCCTCTACTCTATGTTATTGTGGAAATCAGTAGCATTTCCAATAAATTATAGATTGACCAGTACTAAAGACTCTTCGAAAACCATACTCAGTCATCTCCTACTCAACCCTTTTAAGCTTCTATTAGACTCCTTTGAAAACCATAGAGTGCCCTCTGTTGATCAAAACATATTCCTTTAACATATTAAAGCTCTCACAGTAAATGTTAAGAGTTTCATCTTTTCCAATGCTTCAGTTAAAAAAAAAAAAAAAAAAAAAAAAGCTAATTTTGCAAAAGCGAAGGTATTCACTCAAGGGACGGTGTTAGAATACAGAAGTATAAAAAAACCCAACAAACCACAACCTACCGCATTATGAAATATTTACACATAATACTGGTGATTAGAAAGATACATACCTGGTGATGCTAGTTCAAAGCAATTTCTTTCCCTGCATGTGCATGGGTATGCACATGCTTGTTCATTGGTGCCTACCATCCCAGACATAGTTATACACATTTCTAGTACTATAAGGAAAAATAGTATTTTAAAAAACTTGATGCAAGCACAGATGCTAAATGCCACAGAATACAGTGAGCAACAAAAATTATGTAGTAAATGGTGATTGCTTAATCCCACCATGTTCTCCCAAAAAGCAAAACAGCTGAGTGCAGCTTTTAGCTCCCATGTTGTCTCTGCATGACACAGAAAAATTGATGGCCCAGCTTGCTAGTGAGTCTTTGAAACTAAGTTCCAGCAAACCTTGATAAAACAGTAAATTTTATTGCAATTTCTGAGCAGGAATTCATAGGAGGATGAGAATAATTCCTTTTTTTTTTTTTTTCCCCCTTCCCATCTTTTTTTCTTTTTTCCTTTCTCATCTGTTTGTTGGCTGACTGAAAGCATTGTTATACTTAGGACTGTTTCATATGTTAATTGATTGAGGATGTCAACACTGAAAGTGATTGATTTACATTAAAAATCTTACAAAATAACATATCCTCTTGTACATTTTATTGAAATGCTGAGAACAGATGCATACTTCATGGTGAATGTTGACACCAATAATAGTGTGTACTTAATATGTTAGTTAATTAAATAGTTCAATTTATCTTGTGTCTGTATCATTGTACAGATAATGATTCATTTGTAGAAGTAATTGTTCTGTGCTATTTTGTAATAAAGGAAGACTAATTTCCATTCTTCTGTAGCCACTTGAAGATGCAGTAAAAAAAAAAAAAAAGAGTTGTGTAGTTTAATTTCTTTTACTGTATTAGGACTTCAGTACCAAGTGTTGAAGAAACAAGTTCTAATGCTGAATGTCTGTGTGTTCAGAAATATGGTGGTAACTATAAAAGCATACAGACAATTCACCTTCTGAATCAGGATAAATTGTTAGTGAATACAGTAAATTAACATTAACTTCTTAATATAAAACATACAGACTTAAGACAGAAGTCTGGAAATTAAAGAGGAAAAATACAGAAACTGTTCTTCAATGATTTTGCCTCTTGCTTGCATTATATTTATTCTCCAAATGTGATTTTTTTTCTGATGGTATAATTAAAACATATATTCATGAAACTGAGGTTTTATTAAATTGAGAATATGGTAATACGTATTTTGTTTAAAGTACATTCATCAATACTATTTTTGCATATAATCTTCTTTTTGTCAGGTCCACAGATTAAACCCATTTCAGTTGTAAAATGAAATATCTCAAATATATTTTTGTAGAGAAGAAAAAAAGACAGAATAAACATCAAAAGAAAAACACAAGACTTTTTTTGAAAAATTAACAATATAGGTTAGCATTCATACTGACTGTCATTTATTTTCTTTGAAATCTTAATGATTCTATAGTGTCAGGCACATTTTTGGTAACTACTACTGAAAAGTAAAATATTTTTTAAAAATAATATTTAATAACATATAGGGGAAAAAAAGAGTAATCAGATTAATAGTCCATGCATTTTATTTTTTAAAGGACAATCTCACATTCATGAAAAATAATATAGTATTTTATTGCCAAACAGGAAAGAAAAATGCTTTGGTGTGTGCACATTTAAAATAAGTTTCGTTCGTCTTACCAGAATAGATTTTACAAATTCCCTCAGAAATAATGGAATTAATACATAGAAATAATTTCCAGTATAGAAGACTCTCATCGCAGAATATTTCCATGACAACACAAAATATTTGTTATATTCCTGGGTTTTCTGCCTGTCCTAGCAGCCACAAGAGGGCACTCTGCTTTTGGTTGTAACTTGGTTCAAATACTATCTGTAGTTTATGGCTTAGGTGTTTTACAAGTAATATTCAGTGTTTTTTCCCCTTTTTCTTCCTATTTCAAAGATGGTATATTTTACCACTGGATATTACGAACTCATGAAATGATAGGATCAAAAATCCTTGATGAGTCACTATACTTCTACAACTTGACTCACTGTGTCCAGGTACCCCTATTGCAATTGCACTACTGCAGCTCTCACAAACACATTTTGTTGTGTTGAGTATATGTGATACACCCAAACCCACCACAGATGAGATTTGTTTTATGGAGGGATTGAACTCTGAGGCAGTATTAAACAGAAGCAGGACTTGCTCTTCCAAGTCACATAGGCAGCAGGTGCAGACTTTCTGTAGTACCTGAGAAGGACTATGCTGAAGGAAGACGGTGTGGGTGTAATCACACCTCCGTAAAGTCTCAGTTTTGCTGGCAGGTTATGCCTTAACTGCAAAGTATTATACAGCCAACAGCTAATTGTAGGTTGTACTCCTTGTACCTGCCCCTAAAATATCTATTCTATTAGTCATTTTACAGGTGATACATAGTGGCTCAAACATAGCATTTTTTTCAATTTATATTTTCTACTGTAATATATAATATTTTCTGGTGTACATAATAAGTAAGGAACATTAACAAAAGTTAATAAGTGAGACACAGAAGGCTGCCTTGCTTTTTTCGGTATCCTAGACTATATATAGCTTTAGACTATGCAAGACTTATCTTCTTACTAGATTTCCAAGTAAGCTTTCCAAGAAAGCTGTCTAGGAAATGCACAGGGCAGACCTTTTTGCACCTATGCATCACTCCTTTTCAGAAGCACAGGGTGCTTTTCCCTGAGAGCTGCATCACAGTGAGAAGGACGCTGGTGTCTTCCACCTTTTCAGCCTTTCAGCCATCTGGAGGGCCTTTCTCCACACTTTGTCATTAACAAAACCACAAGTAAGCTCTGTCCCTTTAGCTGGGCCTTTACCAGACTGTTGTGGTTTAACCCCAGCTGGCAACTAAGCACCACGCAGCTGCTCGCTCACTCCCCCCCCGCCCCCCCAGCAGGGTGGGGGAGAAAATCAGAAGGGTAAAAGTGAGAAAACTCCTGGGTTGAGATAAAGACAGTTTAATAAATAAAGCAAAAGCCACACACACAAGCAAAGCAAGACAAGGAATTCATTCAGCACTTCCCATGGGCAGGCAGGTGTTCAGCCATCTCCAGGAAAGCAGGGCTCCATCACGCCTAACGGTTACTTGGGAAGACAAATGCCATCACTCCAAACATTTCCCCCTTCCTCCTCCTTCCCCCAGCTTTATATGCTGAGCATGACATCATATGGTGTGGGATATCCCTTTGGTCAGTTGGGGTCAGCTGTCCTGGCTGTGCCCCCTCCCAACTCCTTGTGCACCCCCAGCCCACTGGCTGGTGGGGTGGTGTGAGAAGCAGAAAAGGCCTTGGCTCTGTGCAAGCACTGCTCAGAAGTAACTGAAACATCCCTGTGTTATCAGCACAAATCCAAAACATAGCCCCATACCAGCTACTATGAAGAAAATTAACTCTATCCCAGCCAAAACCAGCAACTGACCCATACTGTGGGTCCTGGTATATGGTGTCATACATAAAGATGGATAACATTCACTCTATATTTATCCATGGCATATTTTAGATGTTAACTATCCACCAAACTTCAGTTCAGATGCTCAAGAAAGTGGGTAGGATTTCCCCCACGGAAACCTTCCCTCTGGAAACCTTCAAAGACATTTCCCTCTCCATGCTGATTGAAAAGCTCAAGCACTGCTTTTTTAACCTCAAATTGCTTAAATTTCAGTCTCAAGTTACGTGCCTGAACTAGGCGGATTCTGCATGCAAGAGTTTCTAGCACAAACTGCTAGAATAACACCCTATGGAGATCTGGAGGCGTAGGAAAGCTTTTTGTAAAACAAAGACAAGCAACCAAGAAACATGAATTTTATAATATAACTGGTGTTTTCTGCTTGGCAACATCCCTGGTGTGCTGCTAGAACTATATTGGAGACCTCAAATGTTCATAAACTATTAAAACATAAGTATGACACTTTCACAGCTCCCACAGGAGCTGTACTGTTCATTGCATGAATGGAGTAAAAAGTACTAAGAAGTTGGGGATATTCTAGTAATATCATAGTATGATACCTGTGATCAACCTAGTCATAAGAGATAAAGAATTAAAAGCATAGCCACTCAAACTGGAATGCAAAGAGTAGATTGCATAGCACTCGTTTTTCTTTTGTCTGTCTTCAGTTTCTTGAAGGAAGTGAGACACAAGCAAAGCAACAAGATACACTTAGTACAGCTGAGTGCAGAAACAAGTATGTTCCTCTGTATGGCCTCGGCAGGTATCACTTGATTATCTCCACCCTTGACCCTACTGCCAGTCTTTGCAGGTGTGCATCAGGCCACCATTTTTGTAAAGCCTTTCACAGTTAAAAGTTGATCACATAACTGGCAAAATAAACTACGGCATTCTTTTTTCCCTTTGGAGGGGGAGGAGAAAATGGATTATGGGTTTGATTTGGTTTGAGGGACATTTAGAGGGGTGAACCTATTTACAGCATCATAGATAGCTGTTAGAAAGTCAAATCATGTCAGTGGTTGCTGGATGAGACTAGATTCATCCAGATGTTCCTCTCTTTTTTTTTTAATTCCTTGGGGTCACTCTCCACCCAGCGAGTCAGCCATGACAGGAGATGACGAGTCCAACGCCTCCATCGGCAGTAGCTGCAGAGATGCAGACCCTCCACCCGCCGTGTGAGTCAGCAGCTGTGTGTTGGGTCATATTTCATGTTGGCAGCATTTCTTCCACCAGCTGCTGTCCCGGTCTGGTATCTGTGTTCCTCTTGTTTCAAAACTGACCCTTCTCTGAGTTATGGACAAAAAAGTACGAGCAACTTGCTTACTTGTAGTTAAATATGAGTGGCTCTGGAAAGAAAAGCAACCAGTGCTTGGAGAGGGAATAGGGGACGATCTGAAAGGCCACGTTCAAGCTTGAGTCCCCTTTCCTTCACTCCAATTATAGAAGATACAACAAGTGGAGGCTTGATTTCATTCGTTACAATGCTCATCACCTGCACTGAATAGAGAGGAATTTCCCCTGCTGTATTACCGCTGCATGTTTTTGTATAATTTTGTATTCTTTGATAGCAAAATTACCAGGAAAAGGAAAGGGCAGGCTCTCAGCAACAGCTACAGCATGGGTGGCAACTGCTGGAAATATGCTGAATTAGATGGACCAATCCGTTACTCTGGCAGATAAATCTTTTCTCTTGTTTGAAACTAGAAAACACAAAGTTGAAAATTGCTCCTGGCTCTAAGTAATGAAAACACAATATATTGTCTTCATGCTGAATCCATCAAAAGGTAAAAGTATATTAAGTCTCAAGTCAAATGACTTCCCAATTAGCCAGCCAGGTTTGTATCCATGAAAAATGCAAATTACAGATGAGCGATGAGATCTTGTATGTGTTACTGTTTTGCAGTCTCAGACCTTTTAGCTAGAACAGTAGTAATAAATAATGCTTCTGAGTGCTCGTGCTGTGAAATTGCTTGCTGTTGTGAATACATCTCTTTGCTACCTGCAGGTGCAGCAGTGAAAGTACAAGCACTGTTAATCACCCTAAAGTGCTGAAAGAGGAAAGAAAGGAAGATCCTTCCTGGTAATGTTTTTCTGAAAACCCAGTGAATCTAGACATTATGTTATGTTCAGGAACTCAGCAATGCACCTGGTTAGAGGCTGCACACGTCACATACTCTTCCCTCTGCTCTAATCCCCTCACTCCCCTCCTGCCTCTTAGAAAGGTCCTTATTTAAAACAGGAAAGAGGTCTGACCGTTTTTAGGATCAACAGGCAAAGTTGTTATCACAACTTTGTGAAGCGACCAGCCCTGCAAGTTCTAGGTAGTCCTTCCCAGCAGGGAGAGGGTGGTGGTGGCCACCACAGGGCTCAGAAGTAACCCCCCTCCTCAAGGGTACTGAAATGGCAGCCTCGAAATGTAGGTCTGCCTCCAATCTACACACATCACTTCTCAGGGTAAGAACTTTGCTTTGTTTCTTCTATCCATCTGACGCTTTGGTCTCACCACAACACTTGCCCAGAGGTTCAGCCCACGCCAGCGGAGTTTAAACTCAGCAACACATATTTGTGTTCTTTCAAATTCTGGACACTTCAAGGATGGTCACTGCCCCCACTGTTGTGTGCTGAATTGTGAACCACTGATTGTGTAATTGCATTTTAACACTATTTCTAGGAGATCTCTTAGAAGTAGTCCACTGACTCCCTGGGGAGCTGCAGGCCTTCTCAGATGATGTCTGCATCTATTACTGTTCTGTTTACTCTCCCCTGCAGAGTGAGGGTATCATGCAGAAGTTAGAGTCAATCTCGTTTACGATGCAGATATTTCTTATGTGACATAAAATGTTGCAAGATATCTAATGTGTTGTGGAAAACAGTTTCATATAAATAATTTTTGTCTTTAATCCCTTCAGCTGATGATGTCTGTCTGATTCTCCAGCTAATTTCACGCCATTGCGTAACCTACACCCTCTTATCTTGTGCCTGCTCTTAAAGCTGTCAAAGTGAACATTGTATTATGTCAGAATAATGTGTGCAAAGATGTTTGACAAAACAAATCTGACAGTTTTGTAAAGGGACAACACAGCTTAGAAAAACATCTAGCAGTGTGAACCTGAATATTTCCACCTATATTTTCCAGTTTTGCAAGGAAAAGTCATGTATCCTTTGCACAACTCAGTGGTTTGCCACTTTTATATGCCAACAACCTTCATCTAGACTGCTGCTACCAACCGTATATGGGACTTGCCAGGTTTCTTCACTCCAGATTTAGTGGAAGAGTATATCATTTTTATGCAACAATGTTCTGCTGCTTTGCTTTTTAAAGGGAGAGTGAGTGAATTGAAAAACACAGGAGAGTTGGTAAAACGCACGAGGAAGTTGAAATGGATGTTGGTTCTTCTGACTTTCATGCCTTCCACTTGGTAGCTCTGTTCTATAGTTCCCCATTCTGTAATATGGGACTGATAATATTATGAGCCTAACACATTGGTCTGATGAGTTTTATTTCACTCAGCCTTGCAAAGTGCTTTGAGAACCTTGCTGATGTCAGTGAAATACAAGAGAGGCTTTTTTCTCTCTCTCTTTGTTGTTATTGTGCCTGGAAATCATAATGTTTAAATAAAAATAATTTATATTCATGTTTCCTTTGAAAATAAAGAAAGGAATGGAGTATTTTGCAATTAAGATCGCTTTCCATTTGCAAAATTTGCCAGCAATCAATCCTCACACATAGAAAAAAATCATGTGACAGATCTATGACAGTTGCACAATGAAAAATCATTTAATTTATCTTGCACACAGTTATTGTTCTTCATTTAAATCACTTCTGTCAGCTGTATGCAATAACATCTCATGTCTATGTATATTGTGATAAAAGAAAAACCAAACTAGAGTGTGTACATTTCTATTACCTCAAGATCTGATATTTTTTTCAGCTCTTCTATTAAACAGAATAGGTCTGACTTAGCCACAGGATTAGGTGGCTCCATCAAAACACTTGTTACTGCAGCAGAGGATGTCCTGTCGTGCGCTGCATGCTCTTTTCTTCCTCAGTCAATGCTACCTTATTCTTCAAGTAACACCAAGATAGTGCTGCACAGCTTACGTGATAGACCTGTACTTGAGGTGCATTGTTTTGGGAAAGCTGCAGAACTGAAAGATTAACATCGTTTTTGGACATTCACAAAAGTCTAGAGATGGTTTTGAGTCTGATAATACAGGTATAACTTAACGGTGCTGACCTCATCTCCAGTTAGAGAATTCCATTCTGCGTCTCTTCATTACTTACTGGTTTCAACTGACTCCAGCTGCAGTTTTCAACATGCGAGCTGAGGAAACCTAAGCATGGACAGACTATTTCCAAGACTTCCAGAAAAGCTAAATAACAAAAGCAAAGTAATCACCATTAAGTTAGAATTCATTTTATAGACATCTACCTCTTCAGAGGAGGACACGGGGGTGCAAACTGAAAAGAGCTGAAAATCATTGCAATATGTTGGATCTAATTTAACAAAGTACTGGATCCAATTTAACTCACACTCTTTACAGAACATCTTTACCACTCCCAGAGGTAAGCAGAGGAGTGTGAGAGTACCTCAGAATAAAGTCCTGTAGATCCATCTGATTAAACAACCCCCATAATCAACCCATGGCAATTGCATTTCAATAATGTACACGTTTATTTAAGTGGGGATCATGCAAGTCTAGACCAAAGCTTCAAGATTAAAGTAGCATTTACAGCAGGAGTGTAATCTTACCATCTAACAATATTAAAATGGGTTTTGGCCTTAATCTTTATGTGTTAATCCTACTTATGAAAACTATTTTCCATGCTGTTTGCAATGAAGCTTGGTCATATCTCCTGAGAAAAAAGAGTAAATATTTATATATTTTATTTCAAGTGGATTGCCTCATGATTTTTCCGTTCTCTACAAAATTAAGAAATTTGACATTAAAAGCATGAATTTCTAAAATTTCAAAAATACACTGAAAACTAGAAGTACATTAAAACAGAGGTAGGATTGATGAGAAATGTTTGAAAGGTAGCACGGAGCTGCTAAGAGAGATTGTGTTATTGTCAAAAGCAGAAATTCTAAATCAGAACCTCATGACATTCAGTTAGTGAAAGTTCAGTTTAAAAGAACTCCAAACTTGCTGAATTAGGAAATATGAGATTGAAGCACTCAAATGGGTTGGGGTCTGCTCTACTGTGGCTTTTGGGGAGGGTTTCCATAACCTGGAGAATGTCATCTGCTGCTGCTTCTGCCAGATCAGATCTATGTTGCTATGTAAGGCTACACTTCATGAAAAACACTGTTTCTTCACAGCATCCAGTATGTTTACCTTCAGAATCGTCTTTTCAGAAGAACTGGAGGTATGTGGTCAGTAACACGCATTAAAACACTGAGTTACTGAGGAAAGCAAAATTGTAAAGAAGTTAAAAACTTTTCTTTTAGAGGCATATATTTGGCTACTTTTCAAAACTTCCGAGGAAAGTAACAAGTTTCAGTGATTTCTTTCAAAAAAACGGTTCCACACTTATTACAAAAAATTTTCTGGAGTGAGAGGAATAAGACAGGAAATCTGCAGATATTGTCAAAATTCTGTTTTAAAGCCATGAAAAGAATAAAATGAAGTAGTGCTGTCTTCTGTCAAACAAGACTTTTAAAAATATTAATTACAGGTTTCACCACCGTGAAGAACTTCAGGAGGTATGGCTGATTACCTACATTTCACAGGTAGCAACAGTCCTAGGAGGGCACACAGAAGACAAAGCTTTGCCAGTTTTGAAAGGCAGACGTGGAGGCTGGAAGAGATCTGTCTTGAAGATGCGACTGTGCTGCCTTTGATACATGAATCAGATAAAGATTTGTCTTTTACTCAGATCTTTTCAGAATTTCTCTTCTTTGCTTGGCGGCAAGGAAATATTCATGGAAGAGAGAGAAGGGGAAGGAAGAATACTAGTAGAGGGTGGTAATGATCAGCCAAACTCAGCATTTTCTCATAGGTTGTGTATAGGGCACTTGGGTGTATCGCTATGGGAAAAGCAAGGCCCTACAAAGGGTTGTCCACAGTGAAAGAGGAAGGAGACCTTTGCTTACCTTGCCATTACCGTGTACGTAGCCGTACGCACAGAGGCAGATGGTGGGGAACAGCTGAAAGTATGATTTACGCTTGTTTGGGTGGGTGGCTTCTGAGTCTCACTTCGTGCCTCGCTGTCGCTGCTGAAAACACAAGAGTCTCACTCCCCATTTGAATCAATTTTCTTTTTAAAAATTATTTTAATTGGTCTTGCTTAAGACCTGGCTGCATGGCAAAGTTAACGTGAAACACGCAAAGCTTTGGTTTTCAACTGGAAAATATAGCCTGCTTATAGCAACTCTCATTTGACCTCGATATTATCTTTTTTGCAGCATTAAAAGTATATTTCTTGGAACTAGATCTTGCTAACCTTTAAAAAAAATTATTGAGGTTATATCTAAATTTTATGAAATGTGAGATACAAAACCTCAATGCTCACTCTCTTAACTGACCAGAAATCAGATGACTGTACCAAAGTAACACCAACTTCAAACAACCATGCCCTGCTGCTCAGCTCCAAGCAGTGGTACCTAGTAGGATTTTATATTTAGACTCTGCGTGTTGTGAATGAAGTCACATAGCTTTTGGTCATCTCAGTAGAGTACCTACAACTGATTCCTTGCTATCTTTAGATCACTCATTTCTAAGATGACAAGCTGCTTTAGAATCTCAGTTAACTCTTTAAATCTATAAAACTACAAAAAAAGCGTTTGCTTTTCAGGAACTGATGATGCAAATACAGGTGTACAGTAGCATCATTTTCAGGTTTTTGCATTTTAGTATTTTAGTCAGTATGCTAAATAACCAAATGAACTGCAGCTCTTAATAAGGGAATTTCATTTCACTGAAATACCTGTCAGTATTTTCTATATGATTTAAACAAGCTGTTCAGTAACTTGCATGAGAAGTTAAGTATGGTGGATTATAGTGTCCTCTAAGTGCTTGCTTTCTGGAGGGAAATAGATTCAAAAAATCAGGAGGTTAGTAACACACAGGAAGCAAAACATGTGGATCAATTCTGAATAATCTTGATACTGATTAAAGTTTGCCATCTAGATGCTGGGGAAAAAAGCGAATTCCATTTGCATCCTGAAAACTGAAACGTTAACCCAGTAATCACTCCTTGGAAATACAAATAATGGTGTTTGAGTCTTTTAACTGTCTTGCATCCAAGACTTCAGTTCATACTTTCTCCCGTTAGGTCTAGCCCAAATATGTCAGCCTGAATAAACTGATTAATATAAAAATCACTTACACTACCAGTATTGCTCATGATGTTAGCTGTCAAGAATATGAAAAGTCAACAAAATTTAAATTTGTTTTCCTTACAGAATGTTTCTTTGGTATGTCAATAATATCAGATACTTTATGTACATGGATATTTATTTAAATTATCATATATCTAAGATGTTAATTCATATTCCTAATTTTTTATATTTTTAACTCTTTACAGAATAAGGGATGATAATTTTCTTTTGCTATGGTTTGGACCAACTATACTTGAATGAAAACGAAGTTTCATTTAAAAATGACCCCAAACAGAACCTGAGAAAGTTAACTCAAGGTATGCATATACAAAAGGAGGGGAGGAAAAGTTCAGTACAACACAGCATATTGTTCTCTGATTTATCAAATCAAGCATCATGTAATTGAGAAGTCCCTTTTTCAGCATGTCCTTCAGGATTTTAGAGTTAGTAAATCCAATCTTTCTTTCACTTTCTGCAGGTAGAAAGAGGATAATGACATCATTACTGCTTGCTCTGTCAGATTTTCAGCTTTGCATGAACTACTCATTAAATCGCCCCAGTATAATATTCCCTCTGTTTCCATGGGAGAGGCTGCAGCTGTCCAAAGCCGGCTTGGTGTCTCGGCAAAGATGCGTCTCCATGTGCTCACCCAGTGCTGTTTACAATTCCACGCTTCGGACGATTTAGAAACGTTGGCACCAAACGCACGCTGCTGTCAGCTACTGAGCGGCAGGCTATCTCCCTGTGGGTAAGCTGTGCCACGGATAGGACGATTGAGAAGGACTCCAGCCAGGCTTCAGACATGAGGTTTCCTAGCCCTGGCCGGCGCAGAGTTCCCCTGCACGGCTCCAGCAGGGCACGCCGGGGGCTGGCAGCTCTGCGGGACCGAGAGGCTGAGCCCCCCGCACCTGCAGCCTCTGGCCAGCCACCGGCAGAGCCAGCCCAAACGCCTCTAACACGGGAGCCTGGCTTGAAGCGTATTCATTGAACGCAATATCGCGAGCGCACACGTAGAGCCACTGCTAACTTTCAATTCATAAACGTGCCACCGGCGTGCAGAGGCACCGAGCAGCAGTTGTGTTGGGTCTGGGCGAGCCTATGAGTTTCAGCTCGGCAGTGGTCCTGCTGGACCTGAGCTGCCAGGAGCAGTCTCATCATCGCTACCTGGAATATCCTAGCCTCCATGTATCTCTTAGAGATTGTACATCTTTCAAGCTTAATTTAGAATATGTCTAGACAGTACTAAAAAGGCATCATAGTTTTGAATTTAAGCAACTGCAAAAGTTATTATTTTCTATATTTTTACATCATCGCTTGTTATAAATACTAGCAAAAGGTTACTCCACCTATTTAGGCTTCTACACCTTTCTGATCACATTCTGACTACTGTGTGCAACACAGATTAATCATTAAGGCACAGAAGAAAAGGCCTCTATGAGGGGCTGGTGTCATACAACTCTGGGGCCCTACTGTCATCCATTAAATGAATGACCTGCAGAGACAAACAGAGTTGTCACATACATAGCTACACTTTCCCATTAATGAAGAAAGATCTTCCAGTAGCACAAATGTACGTTATCTTTAAGGTACTTCAGCAAGGCTCCCTAGAAGTGACTCGCAGACAGATCTTACAACAAATCTGAAAAGGATTCCAAAGATCAGTCTCAGGCTGGGAATATGCTAAATACAAAGGATTCCAGGTGACCCAAATGAGATTTTATCATTTTTAAACCTCCCATAGTTGTATTTCTAGAGTCAAAGGTTTGACTTGTGATCTGTATAACACATAAAATACTTAATACATGCTCTGGTTTGGGGGTTTTTTGTGTGTTTTCTTTTTTAAAGGCAGCTCATAAATTTATTGCAGTCTTATGGCGTACCATTCGGATTGATTTATGGGGCACAGCTCAGATTTCTTATAGTTGAATTACCAAGCACAAACCAGGTACACCATCCCATTAAAAATGAATTTACTATGTGAACTGCACATTGAAAGTTAAATAATGGCTTGATTTTCAAACTGAAACTGAAATATTTGCTTTTCTGCCAACTAATCCAAAACAATCTATGAATAATTGCATTACCTTTGCTTTCAAAATGTTATTTATTTTCACTGAAGGTCATAGTCTTTGGGGAAAGATTACAGAATAATGAGCATTATTTTACACACTCTGACCTGTAGTGTCACCACTGTCACACCTTTGCATTGAAAGGTATGCTTATCTTGGCAAAAGAACTCAGGTTGCTGGTTTTTTAAAAAGGTATGTTTATTTTATTTTAAAGGAAATTTTACATATGTATACATACACATGAATAGCTTCAATTCATATGAACTCCAAAGTCATGAATGAGTTCCAGAGCAACAAAATCTAGAACAAAAAAGTTCTTAATCCCAGAGCACATCATCACAAGTCACATTTAGCTCACATTTCATAGGAAGTAATATTTTAGTAAATGTCCTAAAGAATAAGGATAAATAAATGTGTGAGGTTCTCTTTTTCGTGTTCTTTCTCCCACCAGTCTGACTTACTATCATAAATTCAACTGTACAGACCTTTAAAGGAGAGATAAATGATCATAACAGAATGTAAAATGGTATAAGAATGACCCAATGTAGGTGTTTCTCAATGTTTCTATTCTGCAGTCTACAAGGATAAAAGCAAATTCCCTAAAACAGTGAAAAGACAGGTTTCTAACCTGACCAGCAGATACAGTCCTTATTTTTATTTCTAAAATTTTCTGAATGTTAACTTTATGATGTGCTTAGGATTGAAGAGAACAGTCACTTTGAAAAGAAGTCTTATATAGAATTTTTCATCAGATTGTATGGAAACCTTGCCTAACAAACCAGGAGTGATAAAATATTTCTTTGGGGGACCATCTGAACTTGTAAACAAGTTATGACAATAACTGAGCATTTGAACTGCTGTCCATGCTGCTAGGTGAGGTGACCAGTTGACCCAAGTCAACAAGGTTGAATCCTGCCTAACGTACTTACTCATTATGTAATCTCTTGTGACCTGGAAAGGAGTCCCTGGTCTTCATCTAGAACCTCACTTTGCTCATGGTCATGAAGCCTTGGAAGACCAGAGGAACTAACTATGTGGCTATACTTACTTTAACACACAGGTAGTATGTATTTTGATTTGGTTTTCCCCTGTAGACTTCCTCCTGTATTCTGTTTCTTAAGCACAGGGGTTCATTTATCCACATGTGACCCAAAGCCCCCACCATAAACTCCTCCTACACCGTTTTCAAGCACACAGTGCCCACTGACAGTTTACAAAGTGGAGCAGGTGCTGACTGAATGCAAAAGAACAAGTTGCCTTCCCAATTTGGTGCAATAGAGCTGAATTATACTAAAATTTCCATAACCAGGTGAGTGACGTCCTTACATACTCTTGCTGTGCACTGCTGGCCTTTGGAGGAAGTGTTTGCATGTCACAGAAGTACTTGTTTGATTCCACTTTTTCTCTATCTGTCATACATCCATGCAAGATCCAAGTCATCTATCTGGCGTAACAGTATGCTTTGCGTGTAGAAAATAATCACCATGTTATATGTAGAAAGAACAATTAGTTTCTGTGGGTTTTGTCTCATTTGAAAGATTTGTAGTAAAAATATGCAGAATCAGCATTGCCTGATCAAGCCATGACTCTCCTTCATCCCGGTTTTCTTCACTTTTGGTCTGGAGTGGTCCCATTCAGCTGTACATTTGGAAAGCATTCTGGATTACCCCGTGTCTATGGCAAATGCTCTGCAGTCCTGCTGCCAGGTACTGTATTGCCAGAAAGGCATTTGGTCTGATCTTCCTAATGCATGGCATGGAACAGAATTTGTGCTAGGTGACCTGCACATCATGTTGAAAGGAAACTGTGAAAACAAGGGCCAAAAGTGGAAAAAATTTTGTGATAAAAGACTAGGACAGACAGAGCTGCTAGACAACGAACTCCATAAAGAGGCACATCTGTATTTATCTATAAGTGATACAGTGTACAAAAGAACATTTATAAAAAGTGCAAGTGTGATGTGCATGCAGAGTACTGAGTGCTTCTAACCCATTGATTTATTATACCATTTGACAGCAGTTTCCCAGTAATGGATCATAGCTGCTAATGATGATTTTAAAGTGCAATTGGAATGAAAACAGGACTTCTACTCTTTAATCTGTTATGTGTGACACACTATGGTAGATGTGATGTACTACTTGTGTTGTGAAATACCATGATTGGCCAGTGGTACAGAATGTGCTATAAAAAGATGGCATAGAGCTAAGTTATTTCATACCCTCCTTTCTAGCTTTCCAGCTGTGTTGGCAAGGCTTGCTTTTATATGTACATATTCTTTTTAGAGATACTAATTGCTTGATTTTTATTTCCTGAGCAATTAATGACATTAAATAAATGTAAAAAACTTTATACAACACTGGGTATGTCAGCATTTATAATTTATGACAGCTTAGGCTTTAAAAATGTTGCCTCACATTCTCCGCTAGTTATAAAACACTTCGCTTAGACAGAAATTGTAAATGACTCTTTCATAATGCTTAACAATAGGCATCTGAATCATCTACTTGGTGAACCTGATGCAGTTCTTGGGGAATTTGGGGCCTTCAGAATCAAGTGTACTGAAGAGACTGTCAGTGGGCTCAAGCAAGTAATGTCAGATAATCAGTGACAAAGGTCAGGGACCACACCAACCGCCGTGCAAACAAAGGCTTAATTCATGCTCTGTTTTCTCAACTTCCCTCTCTAAGATTTGCACAAGTACTGAGGAGGAAATCTCAAAGAACAGCTGGTGGGAGAAGAGAGAGGAGAATGTCTTTCGGAAAAAGACTGGATTCCAAGTTCAAAGTTCCTTGGAATAGCATGGTTTTGTATGTCCAAAGATGGAAAGGACTTTCAGGTATTTCATTTTGTCTTTCTATCATTGTTCTCACAAACACTAGCCTGGAAGAAGCTGGAGAACTCACCTTGTGTACTCAGAAAAGGCAGTAAGCTCATTTCAGAATTATGTATATAAATATTCATCCCAAATCTCAGTCTCACCTTGTACCTTCCATCATTAACCCATAACATTCTTACTTTTAAAATTTTCCTTACCTTATGAGAACAAAGTTCAACTTAAGCAAAGTTGATGGCAGCAGAGATCAGCAAAAGAGGAGACTGGGCACAATATTCTGGACACAGAATTTATGTTTAGAAAATGAAAGAAGAGATCGCTTTTGGAGGACTAACATGACACACAACCAAGTTGCATAAGAGAGTATTTCACCCACTCACCTTCTTTCCTGGTACCATTTTGGTAGCTATTTTTCCTAAATGGGTCCATCTTTCTTTGCAGGTTTCACCTCATTTTCTGAGCAGCAGCCAATTATTTCTCCACAACTCAATTTTACATTCACAGCCACCAGTCATGTGAGAAAGAGCTCACCTACCTTGGGATATGCCAAGTATCTGTTCTTCTAGGTATCTCTTTCTATTGGATAAAGAAGAAATACAGTGACAGTCTCTAGTATGGGATGTGGGGGAGAAAAATAGTAAATTACTGCCCAAATCTCTGCTCACTTCCTCAATCAGAGGAAGAGGGTGACCTTGTTTTCTCTGCTGAATTGTCCAATTGTAGTTTGAACTCCCATTTCACACACTTGCAGAGCAGATCCACCGCTTTGTCTGCTCTCATTTGTTACAGCTTCTTTGTCTAATTTTCCTTATGTGCCATTCATATCTCATGAAGCATATTTTTGCGGGGAGAGAACCTATTTACAACAGAGCCAACGTACAATTGAGAAGAAATGAGCCATATGCTCCCCTAAATTACTAATTCTGCTTACTAACTAGAAAAGCAGAAACAGTTTTGAAGACTCTTTGGATGAAAGCCTCTTATTTTCTGCTATTATTTCCTTAAAAGCCAGAGCAATGGTCTTTTCCCGCAATCCTGACCTCATCATTAGCGTGGTGGGTGCTTTCTCTGCAGGACCATGGAGAGTGCCTTCACCCGCCCCGAGGGGCGCCCCTCTGTTCCCAGTACTCAGTGGAACATATTTCAAGTAAATAAATATTTTCAAATTTTGGGGGGGGTGGAGAAATGGGTATGGGTATGGGTATCCGTCCTGTTATATCTGCTGGAGACAAGGAAGATATATGTGCTGCTGTGCTGGTGATTCATGGTGAAATTCCCCTCAGGGAAGGTTTTCTTTTTCTCACGCTTCATGCCTGTTAGTCTTTGCATGCAATAGGAAAATAGTTTGTTTAAGGAGATTTTGAAAGACAGTCCAGTTTTTATGGATTTTTGAAGTCATATCCTGAAATAGGACTTTTAAATCTTTTGGTAGCAGAGAAAGGTCCTCCTTTCCTCCCACTGAGAACTGCACAGACACACTTTACATGCCATGTACCTTCACTTGTATCGTTTACATCCCTCACTCATGGTCACGTAACTTACTTGTGGCAACAACAGCAACTGCACACATGAGCAGAGTTTTACAGAACGGATAATGTGTTTTTACCTGGCAGCTGCACTGGGCAAGCCTCCTCTCTGAGGATTGATAGCAACACTCTGTAGATCCTAGTGTGAAAACTTTTGTTTTAAATATTAACGAACATAATTGTCTCTGAAGATGGATTCTGGACTCTATTCAATTTTGGGGGATTCTTTCCCCAAACAATTTTCCTATTAGTGGTTTTCTAAGTACTTGCAAAAACCTCAATATTGGAATAACTTGATAGAGTCCTAAAAACAGGGCAGTGAGTGTGTGTTAGCATATATGTTCAGCAATGTACAATCAGTTTTAAATTGAAAAGTATAATTCAGATCACTTTGCGTCTCACAGTTTCATTGTGATGATCAACTGGGAGAGCTGAAGTGTCTCCTGCTTTTCAATGACTTACAAGAATAAACCATGCAGAGCCAAGAAAGCACAATGGGATGCCTTTCAATACTTAATCAGAAAACAAACTCACACTATGCCTTATCAGAGGTGTTACTCTTCACCAACACACAGCACTGAAATTGCTTTAGGCATTCTCATAAAAGCAACTGTGGTTATAAAGAGAAACACAAGGTAAGAGGGAAATATTCAAGAGCTGATGTTTTCTCTGTAACTGACAGGTTTCTTGAATACTTAGTTGGCTTTTTATCTCATACCTGTCAGACAATTTATATTCCAGCAGATAAGATTCCTGAAGACAAAAAACTCTGAGGAGAATATAACCAGTTTACTAATTAGATGTCAAACGGCTGATTATTTACATACAAGGAAAATACTAACTCTGAAAAAAGGCCACTACAAAAAAGCGAGCAGAAAAATGGCAAATCGGAAAACCCCCCAAACTTCTTGTATGTGGATAACATACACAAATACAGTGCACATGAAAACACACATTTATATATATCAATCAGCATGTGGATGGAGAACAGACCAGATGATCACTTTACATCTGTTCCAACATCGCTCCTCTGTGATTCTCTGTGTGTGAGAGTGCACACATCCATGCATAAAACATTCCTGTCAACTAAGGCTAGGACATGACAGGCATTTAGTTACAGGCTATTAGTGATTTTAAAGAGAAGGTGTAAAACTGGACTGCAGAAAAGATTTTTTTATTTTTGGAGAGAAAAAAGAGAACACCTCATAGGACTAGAAAACAACAGATTTGAAAAAGTTCCAAAAGAATACCTGAAATTCCAGATCCTTTTCTAAGGTCTTGAGCAAAAATCTCTTTGTAGTTGCTGGCATTAAAGAAATGCTATACAGCTTGAGCAAACCTAATGCTTCTATTCAAGACTGTCTCAAAGGAATGAAACCAACTAAAAGATTAGATGGAATCTGAGTTTTAGACCAGAAATTCATCTGTAACAGGATTCCCTTTAATAGCAAACGCTATTTAATATTATTGATGTGGGCGTTACGGTACCCAAAAGCATGTCACCTCCTCGAAGAGCTCTATAATTCCTTTAGTAAGATGACTGTAAAGAAGTCCCCTTCCTCTTTGATAAGTGACCCAGAGGGCATTTACTGAGTTCAAAGAGAAGGCACAGATATAATTTTTTTCCCTTGTAAAGGCAATCTACATAGAAGAGAGAGCACAATGAATCTCACTATATTCCTTCATATAGGCACTTGATTTAATATGTATATTCATGAATAATGTTCCTTTTTCTAAGCTGTTGACTCAGCTTTACTTAGGTGCATATTATCATACATAATTCTGAGCAAGTGATGGCATAACCTTGTATGTTATATAGGCTTATCTCAAACCCCATTCTTTCTGACGCAGCTGCCCCAGAAAACAAAAATAATTATGTATTAAAAGCTGCAGAAGATATCAGTGCTGACTTGAAGGGGTAAACATAACTGTACAAGTAAATATGGCAAGGCATTGGACTCATTTAGCTCACAGAAACACAGGACTAAGACCTTCAAAAATCAAAAATTAATCTGTGAATCTTCCCCCCCTCCCCCCCCGCCCTTGATTCCTGAATATTGGTTAAGTCTAGGACATGTTCAGACTATCAGGAAAATATCTGTTGTGGGACAGGTGAAACACGACAGGAAAATATGCACCTCGTTTGCTTGGTGGTATTGCAATATCTTGTATGTGGTGAACAGGTGCATACTTCTATTTATCTTTATAGCTATTCTGCTCTTGTGACACCTCCTCTGCTTCTGGAACCAGTGGCTTCCTAATAAGTAGCATATTTAACTCCTTTTTTTCCCCTCTTTTTTTTAAAAAAAAATACAAATTCTGTTAATTCCTGTTGGCTTTTAGTCTAAAATTTCTACAAAATCAATCTGACTCTTCTTTGATGTATTAAGAACTATGTTCAGAATATAACCATTTTTCTTCTCAGCAGTTGTAAGTTTTCCCTCTGGGAACTTCTTTGCACTTCCATTTTGTTCTGAACAAACAGTATTTGCAAGTTGTCGGTGCTGCCTACCGTACCTCCCACTTTTAAAAAAATATTCTGGTATCATATATCTTAGAAAAACAGCACCTGTTGCCAAAGTACAGTATAGGCCAGCTTTACAGATTTCAGCATACACATGTGCATGGATAAACTTGGACGGTACAGTTTATATCTGTAAACCACAGGAAGGACTTCCCATTCTGAGCATCTGGTTATCCACAAATACTGTCTCTCCTGCCTGTGAAACACAGGCAGAGCAACAGACTTTGGAGAATCCTCTCAATTGCTTCAAAATGCCACTTTCTCCTGGTACTGTAAGAGATTAAAAGTTTCATAGGAAAAAATATCTTTATCTTTGAACAAGGTACAACAGAAACATAAAGACTAGTCTTTGCTAGAAAACTTCTAAAATTGTTTTGCTTTTCTTCTGCATGTTAGTGTCATTCTTCTCCAGCACTTTCCCTGTAAATATGTTTTTGCTCTGAAACTATGTAGTACAGTCATTTCTTCCTGTATGTTCTCTTACTGCAGGGTGCAATTGAGGTAATCCTCTTGCCACTGATTAAAAGTTCCTCAGTGGGGAACCGTGCTGGGTATTAAGCCAGAAGAAGACACTTTGTCAACAGCCCATTACATTTCCACATAGATACCAGCTTGTTGACATGGCAACTTGAACTTCATCCTTCTGCTTTATGTGCAGTTATTATCCACCATCTACTAGGCTGACGCTGGAGTTTCACCCTTTCGTGGGAATAAAACACAGACCACAGCCTCTGGTGGAAATAATAGCTTTGTTTTACCAAATGTCACAACAAGAAGGAAAGCTTGTTCTGTACTAGCACACTGTACAGGCTACCAAAGACAATTAAAACATCATTCCTCCACTTTATTCTCTCCATATATACACAGCCCATTAGTCAGCTGTCTCACACCCTGACTTATAGTTGCCACCTGTTACACCTGAAGGGACTTTCATCCCAGATTTTTAATCCTATGGATTCCTAATGTAGATCAGAGAATAAGCACAACTTTTATTGATCTCTAAAGTTCTAAACTTTTGATGAAGCTCTTTCACCCCAAATAGTGAGGTTATGTCAGTTGGAAAATGTAGCCTAAAAAACCCGCCACATTTGACCCTTTCTGGATTCCTGGTATGTGCTAATTCATCATTGTCATGCATTTCCATCCTTCTCACTCCTACTGTTGTGATGCTTTGCCACCACTCCTGCCTCATGATCCCGCCCCCAAGTGATATTCCCAGACTGACCATAGTCTGCCGATGTCCTTGTCCTCCCTTTATCTGCAGATCCACTTGCTCAATTTCCTTCCAGCCTGTCGAGTCACTTCCTTCCCAGCTGCCCTTTGAGAAGCTGCTCCTCCAAAAGCAGCAACAAGGAACACCTCTGGAATTTATAGATAAGATCTTCTCTGGTCAAGTCTCTCTGACCAACTGGTGGCCCTGAAACAGCTCATGCAAACAGCTGTGCAGTGACAGTTTGGCTCCTCAGGTGTTGAGACAGGTAAGATTACCCTGGAACTCCCTTCTAGTCCTATTTTATTATGTTTCTATATTTAATAATTATCAGATATTGATGAAAAATATTTATCAAGTAACAGTTCTTTGTGATACCATATGCTAATAGTTGCATGCATTGTTCTCCATCGCAGGACAATACTTGCCAGGAAGGGGCAGATACGAATCAGGAAAGTGAGATTACTGGTACCTCCCTCTAATTAATTTGGTGAACTTGTGGTTTTCATCTGTCAGCTTGCCAGGCACGAAGCTTGAATTATATGAAACAGCAATCAAAAATGACTCCTATATTAAACTTCAGAAAACAAAACATCAGCAGACTTTCTCAGTAGGGACCTATCTACACTACAACCTATCTCTTGTAAAGTAACATTATCTATCTCAGTATCTATCTATCTCAGTACAACCTATTTATTGTAAACTAACTTTTTGTCTCAAAAAAAGAAAAATAAAGCCAGACAACATGTTTTCAGCCAGCCCGCCCAGTTTCAAATGTAATAGTGTTTAAAATGGTAAGATAAAAACTAAATAGAAAAAAACAAGGCCTATAAGAATGCATCCAGTGGAAATTCAAATTAAATTGATATACACTTTTAGAGATAAAAAGTAATTTATGTCCAATTCTGAGCCAAATTTTTAGGAGAGACATTTCTAAAAAGTTTAATTAGGTTTTGGGAATCAGTGAAGGCTAATTTAGGTTTTGGAAGGTGAATTTCTTTGCTAGTATGGCCAGCCCAAAGGCTGCACACTGCATACAGCCCAAATTCATCTCTCTGGGACTTAATTTCATGAGGTTATAAATTAGCAAAGGTGCAGAGGCTACTCTTTCCCCATGCATGGTTTTTCCTAAAAAATGCTTTCTCAGGCCTCTTCTACCTACCATTTCATTCTCATTTCACTCCTTGACCCTTCCATTTGAGTGAGGTTATCAGCAACCTGCCAGAGGGAGTCTGAAGGGTTCACTTAACCAGTATCAATACCTGCCAAGAAAATAAGTTTCAGAGAAATATTGAGAGTACAAGGGAGGCGTGTGAGGAAACCTGAGGACTGTATTATTTTGGATCACAACGGTCACTTCCATCCAAGACAATATGCAAGGCGGTAGAAGATGAGCCCCCCTTCACCAATGCCTCTTTTGAAATAGCACCAAACTGGAGCAAATATATTGAGCACATGAAACTCAGGTGCTTCTAAATAGCCATTGTAATAAAAGAGAGAAGCGTCTTCTTCTCTTCCCTCTTTGCTGTGAAGAAAAGCTGGGTGTGGCAAACTGGCATCCTGCCTTGGATGCCAAAATGGTGTTCTATAGCATTGCCCCTGGCCCTGTTATCTATTAATCAGTTGGTTGGTTGTGTCTGTTTCCATCCTATATTTTAATGGAAATAAGAGCATATGGAACAAAAACTACCCATTTTTCAGCAATGAAAAAAAAATTCACCCAGTACCATTTTAAAGTACCAATATAGTCTGTAATGTGGTTCCTGGTCTCTCAAGGTTTTTAAATCATGGAAATATGGATAACTGGTGTGAGACACACTTCTTCTTGCTTCTCATAAGTGTTTTCACTAGCCAATGCTTTCATTATTCAGAAAGTGACTAAGAAAATATAGCCAAGGATAGAAATTAATTAGATATGCTTTAAAGTAGATATTTCATTTTCTTGCAAGTATTTTTTAAAAAGTCAAAAGTTATAGAGTGTGATGATTTCTTTTTAAAGGAAAATCCAAACTTGAACCTTTATTTAGAATCCCTCTGTATCTAAGGTTGTTATAGCAAGACTAACATTGTTTGCCAAGATCTGCAGTACCTGTTAGTACATTTATTTTTGCTTAATACTATCCTGCAGCACATTCATCATTTATGTATGCAGAATATAAATTAAATTAATTATATTTAAAGATACAATATTTCTACCTACAATTCAATAGCAGTACACAATTTCAGACTATTAATCTTGTATTTCAGGTTTCCATGTTGAAATTTCTATGGCTCTCATTCCAGATTTATGTCTGAGATTAATTGCAAAAAGACAGCATAAGTAATTTTCATTTGCGTATTAATACTTCTCGGTTCTTAACCTCATCACAAATACTATATTCAACATATGTGACTCATGAAGGTACACAGCTAGTAAATTTTCCTGTGGCAAAGTTCATTAAAACTCTTTCTGTATACCTTTCTTTTATAGGCATATTAATAAGACTTAGATTGTCAAATAATGCCTCTAGGACTACAACCACTTCAAGAAACAAGACATTAATATTATTTCAAAAGGCCATATTTGCATTTTTACTAAGTATTAAAGATTATATGAACATTATTTTGCAACTTACCATTTATCTACTTTAAGGGGGACAATTCTCAACTGAGTGGTCTCAGCTGCCACTGTGGTTATATTGGATTTAATGGGAACCGGTGGTGCTCATCACTCTGCTGGGATGAGACTGAAGGGAACAAAACACCACATTTCATTACAAGCTCTGTAACCTGGCTGGGGTTTGGATCAGATCCCATGTATTTTAAGGCAGAATATGTCTCAATTACTTTTAGAAAAGCAGTTTCTAAGCAAACAAGCAAGCAAAAAGCCCTGTTTCACAGTAGTCTCAATTGCTAAAAGGAGTCTGGTGGCCAGTTCCTGATCTGTGCTTAAGCACCTCCTGAAATGGATCAGGATGCTCCTAGTTCTGTAGAAATTTCTGGGGTACAATAACCGCCCTCTAGAGTTGTCAAATTAGTCTGTACAAACCTATAGCTGCATTTTGCCTAGTGCATACAGAGATAGCAAGCAGCAGAGTGTTGAAGACCAGACAGCTATACAGTTCACATAACTACATATCACCTGTCTATCCATAGGTGGAGACATAGATCTTCCAGGGACCTGTACGACTTTAGTGCTGCAACTTGGTTTTTGAAAAGCAGACGTAACACATGCTTTCAGTAAACCTCATCTTCGCCCCTGCTGCTCCTTTCCCTGTAGGAATGACAGATCAGGTAAAGTGGGTAGCATTGACCAACTCCCTGTTTCTTCACCCCACAGGCTGCTAAGGAAAGTGCCAGTGCTCAGACATGTCTACCACTGGCCTGGTCCTGTTTCCCATCCACCTTGTGAATTTTCTGGCCAAAATTAAAATGACGGATTTTTATCATATGCATTTCATATCTTCTTCCTCACCTTTGCAAGGCCTTTTTATGGTTTTCCCAGCTTTAATTCATTCTCCTACTCCTTTTCTGCTGCCCTGCAGTCAGGGGTTCACAGGTGACCTTGACATTGGCCAACTATTTTTCAGCAAGATGATGATATTTACATTGATATTGGGGGAAAATGCTTTAATAACATTAAATTAGGCAATTACAGGAAAGTTAAAGTCTAAGATGCATGCTAAAGACCCAGAATAATTCAGATGACTCAACTGAAGCTAATACATATGGGCTGTTAATCAGTAACGTGACCTCTAAGACTATGAGGGACGGTTGTTGGAAGGAGCTGTCATTCTCTCCTGCTAGAACCTGAAGGAAGCCAGCTCCTTTATTTGCCTTCAGAGCTTGATAATGACTGGTAGGTAGCAGGAAAAGAAAAGAGTATGAGATTCAACAAAGAAACCAATGGCTTTTATTTGCTTCCTACAACCTGGAGCACTTAATTAAATATCCGTGTACTAAACATCCCAGTATTACCAGTCTTTCTGCATGCACAGTTGAACTGCTTCATGATCTCACCATGCTAATTCTGACCCAGAACTAGTTAGTTTGCTTAATGCAGTTTCAGAAAAGGCCAGTCTCCAAAATCTGAGAAAATAAATGGTTAAAAAGTGTTCATGTCGTCACCACAGATACAGCATAATCACTTCACATACTTGTAGCTCTCTCACTAGAATAGCAATTCAAACATCGAGAACCACAGAAAATGTAAATGTGTTTAATAGACAATTGGGGGATTTTACCCAAGATGGGTATGACATATCCTTCTTGGTATTTGCACTGGAATGGTGATCTGCTCTGCCTGCCTTCCGTAGGTGGGATGGCTGCTGGTGGGTACGTGTTCAGAGCAGGTACAAGCTATTTCCAGAGCCAAGGTCAGGAGGAAAGTCCAGAAGCCATAAGAGATGGTTACTGCTCATTCTCTTCTACTGAGTCACTGCTACAGATGTGCTAGAAAATGATTTCTAGAGACTAAAATGTCATCTTTTTGCAGAACTGCCTGCCTTTCTCCCTAACTTTCCCTCTCCAGACTGACTCACTCTCCGCACTTAGTGTCTGTACAGAGAAGATATTTTCACCCGAGCTTTAGGCTGCTCTCCATTTTTGCAATTTTTTGCCGAGATCTATTTTTGCCAGAAGACACATGTATGTGGGATTCTGCCACAAAACCAACCTATTTAAAACCACTAGTACCAATAATAAACTCTAAAATTAAAATGGGGAGGAGAACTGAATCTAAAAATGTGGTCTATTTTAGGTAATGGATCGATGTTTCTATTTTGAAGTAAATTATCTTCCAAATGTGATTCTGTTTGTCAGCAAAAGAGCATAATAGCCAATTGAGTAGGTTACTTTTCAGCCAAGGAAAGGATACGCACATGAGTTTTGGTGACTGCCTGTCCCAAATGTACACTCAGATGTAGAAATCTTGATCCAGGTTACTAGAAGATTGTAACTCTTTGAAGATGACATTAGAAATTTATAATGTGTCTCACAGATTTGGTCTCAAACAACAGATAACATTTATGCAGCAACTTTAAGACAAAAAATTCTTTAATTTCCTTACAAAATTCCTACAGAAATTAATTCCATTGCTATTAATTTTTTTGAAGTATGTTTGAATAGCTTTTGTAAGTTCAATCAATCACAGCTGTATAGTCAACCTCTTTGTGTATCAATCTTTTCACATGCTAGTCAGGATCTTATCCCAAATATTTTTCACATAGTAAATACTAGCTATAAAAGGCCCAAGTATCTAAATCTATTTGCTTTATATACAATTGGGCTGTGTAAAGATAGGTACAGACCTGAGGTTGATAGAAAACATAAGCTTTATATTTTTTTATCAGCCAAGTTTGCTCTCCTTGGACGAAAACAGTGATGGCAACTGTTCTACTTCTTAAAAAGAAAAAAAAAATCTTTCTCTTACCTGAATAAATTGAAAAATTATTTTGCATAGAGGGGTAAAAATAGCAAAAATCGAGATAAAATCTAGAGAAGTTTATTCAGAGGTACCTGTGGTGGACTGTCAAGCATAAGACAGCATGCAAACCGAGATGCTTAATAACAATAATTCTACTAACTTCAGAACAAAACACTTGCGATGTTTATGCTGCTGACATACATGAAAAATATAGAAAATGACAAGATGGCTTCTGCAGAGGCAACAAATGTTTGCAGTAGCATTATCCATCATCTGTGATACATACATCATCTGTTTGTGACATACAGTTTTCCAGGGTGCACCCATGCTAAAGTGATATATTTATGTAGACCAAATGATTCCTGTTTTGCCATCAGCTTATTAGCTCCTTTTTCAGCTGAGACAACGTTGCTGCAAAATTTGGTTGGACAGGAGTTATTTTCATCTGTGGCCACGTGGTGCCTGTGACCATGGAAATTCCAAATAGTTTCTGGTATTTCTATGCTACCACACAGTTAAAGGAGAATAATCCATTGTTTACCTGTCTTCAATCTCTTTTCCTCATCTGCCTGGAAGTTCCTGCAGGAAATACCTGGGTTTGCTCTGAAATAGATGGAAATGTTAGGGTACATCCTCCCAAGGGTGTGTCTGTCCTGGTTCTGGGTACTTAAAGTGGTAGTTTTAGGTTTCCTTTCCTTACAGCAGTAACAAACACAGAGCTGTGGCTAAGGAAACACTGGAGAGCCCACCTTGCCGAGGGAAAGCTGGAGAGCCCAAGGGCAGAATGTGGTTACCGAGAGTCCTCTGGTGAGTTTGCAACAGTGAGTCTCCCAGGGCCATATCACCGCAGCACTTCTGAGCCTCATTCTCTCCTCATCACATCCTCGTCCTTCAGCTTCTGCCACCTCCACGTCCCCACTGAAGCCTCCCGTTGACTATGACTTCCGTTGCTGCTTTGCATTTGGCCTGACTGGTACAGACAGGTTACAAGAGGAAGCCACAAGAAAGCTGTACGCTCCTACTGACTCTGAACAGATTTTTACTTATGTGGCAAACCAGAGCCTATCCCAATATCTGGGCTGTGATCAGAACTTAGGACTAGTCTAAACCTAGGCTCCTTTGGAGAGTATGTACTAGCTTGAGTAAAGCAGAGAAGCACTAACAAAATTACAACGGTAAGAATTACTTTAAATTAAGTAAAAATTTTTGTGTTTGCCTTACTCAAATAGCGCAGTCTGAGCTGCCAAGTCTGAATTCCTTGGCAGCTCAAGGAATTGGGGCTTGTGTTTTTTTAACATGGTTAGGTCAATCTGTCTATGATTAGATGTTGGGTTTATAGCCACCGAAGAAATAACTGGAAGTGTTTATGATACTCACTGGAAGCATCTGCCTCACAAAATGAAAATACAATGTTTCCAGAAAACATTCGTAAGTTGGCTTTGCTATGTGTCATTAGAAAATCATCTTTTGTTTTGTTTGCAATCTGATATACTTGCAACTTATCTCTTCATAATAATTGTTGTTCTTTTTTCCACCTCAATAAGCTAACAAAAGGATCTGGGTTCTGAGCTCATCATTCCCTCTTCATTCACTCTTCCTTTCAGCCAGGCACACAGAAAAATTACTCCCGTTAAATCCAAAGTACTGGATCCTATCTTTTGAGTGCTGACAAGAAAAGCCATTGGCTTTTTTAATTTAAGAAGTCACACTTGCTACTCTTCCCCTTCAAGCCTAATCACACATATTTAAGATGTCTGACAGCCACAAGTGACATTGCTTACTCTTGAAACTTGCACTTCTTGACAGTTTTAATATCCTTTAAAATAACTGTTACTTGTTACTTTCCTTTAAAAGAGAAAAGTGCCCTTTTTTTTAACAGTACTTCATTAGTGCAAAATTAATTTTTCTGGATCTGAAAAAGTTGTCAATCTATAAACCTAGCCTTTTCTTGCAGCTTCTCTGAAGTTGACAGAGGAGCTACACAGCCCGTTGTGCAAGAGTGTCCCCTGCGGGCCCGACCTGCCTTGGATGATCAGCCGCTCTAAACTAGCGTGTTGTTTTATTTATTTTCTATTTATTTGTTCATTTGGAAGGAACCTACAACAATCACCTAGTCCAACTGCCTGATCACTTCAAGGCTGACCAAAAGTTAAAGCAGGTTATTAAGGGCATTGTCCAAATGCCTCTTTAACACCGACAGGCTTGGGGCATCAACCATCGCTCTAGGAAGCCTTTGGCTCTGCTTTAACTTGTTTTCATGCCTTCACTGACATATGCCAGACCTTTATCACTGCCTGCAGTTACACAGGCCTTCACCCTGAGCAGTGATGACAGCCTAGTTTGGGAGGAGATGTAGGAGCTGCAGTTTCTAGCAGTCTTGGTGGAAGGAAAAAGCCATGTCAGTCTATGTGGAATAGAAGTTAGAGAAACTGAAAAATAGCTGTTCTTTCTTGTAGTTTCACTTTACCAACTGTGTAATTAACTCAGTAATATCCAGAGAGTAGATACAGCCTGGTAGGTGCTCACTGTGCTTTGAATTGTACCCTCAATAGGTAGTGAGATTGCTGGGAGAAGACTTGCTTAGTCCTCAAAACCTTATTCGGCTTCTGTGAAGAGCTGATGCTGCTAGTGTTCACAGTGACAGAATCTCAGAGAACTAAAAACCACCTGTGTCAGGAAATGTGTGAAAGCCTCATTAAAGATAAATAAATAAATAAATAAATTCAATAAAAAGGACATTGCTGCTTGTAAAAAGTCTTCTTTACAGTATTTCCAGCTAAGTCATTTCAGGACAAAACTTATCAAACAAGTTCTGTAACTTCTTATTGGTTAATTCAGTACCGTATTAAATGTCATATCAACACAATACATTCATGCTTGTCTAATCGTGGTCAGTATTATGCTGGGACTTACCCAGGCTACAGTCGCACCAGCAGCTCCCCAATCTGTCTTCACCCTAATTGACTTAGCGAAAAAAGCCCTTTGTTTTTTCACTAAACCTACTTGGAGGGTGAAGTTACTTTAAGCAGGGTTAGCTGATGAAACCACTCCTCACCACTGAAAAGGAAAAGGAAAACCACTCCTCGTCTTTCCCTTCCTCTGCGTTCCCCAGCACCTACCTGCTCCCACCACCTAGGTAGCACCGGGGGACCTCGCTGTGGCCTGTTCGGCTCAGTAACTCAGCACACAAGCCCAGAAAAAAGGAAAACAAAAAAAAAAACCAAAACAAAAAAGCCATATTCTGCTGGAATAGAGAGTTCAGTTGGCTCGGGGAGGGGACTGACAAGTGTTAGAGCAAGAAGAGAAAGAGAAAGGACCGTGTGGTTGCCAACAGTGCTTATAGAGGAGAGACTTGCAAGGAGGTCCTCTGAGCATGGGAGGAGCAAGACCTCCCCTTCTCGGGGGGCAGTGAGGTGTTAGAAAAGCCGAGAGGCTTATGGAAACACACCCTGGAAAAATTAATCTTCTGGTTTTTCCAAATGTGTCAGTGTTTACTCGCACAAGCATTGCCAGGAATAATACTGATGAGAGGGAAGAAAGACGAAATACAGTGAAAACAGATTGTCTTTGTAAAATCACTGGAATGGTATTAACCTGGACAAGGATAAGAACAAAAAAAACCCCACTGCATATGTTCAGCACATGTTTTTCTCTTTTTTTAATATACTGCTGCTTTCTGACAAGTTTCATGTATTTAATATTTTTTTGTTGTTTCAAGGCTACTAATACTATCTGTCTTAAATTCTGGCATTTAAATCTAGTTTTCACTTATTAAATCAAATACTCTGAACATCCTGAAAAGTATAATTTATTATTATAGCACCAAATAAACCCAAAATATTTTGAATAGGAAATACATTACCCATAGGATTGGTAAAAAAACAGCACTTAAATACTGATCTTCTATATGCTCTGCATTTCATAGAACCAGTTTTATTAATAAAAATTAATAAAAAATAAAACAAAATAAAAAACAATTATTGCATTATGAAAATGTAAGCAGATTTACTGAGCTAAAACTACATTCTGTAAAGTAAGACTAGTGTGTGTGTTCTCTATTTTGTCCAGTTTTAATAACCTTAATGCTTAGATAAAAATAGCAACAAATAATTACATGATTTTGAAGATCCACAGGGCAAAACCCCAATATACCAGTCTGAAAGTAGCTTCCCACAGGCCTTAACGGTGACATTCTTCATCTCTTTCTACCTTGCTCTGCATGAAGCTGGGTCACGCAAAGCATGATGACTTCTGTGGGCACCAATGGACAGAACTTCTGAGCATCCTGAGAGTGGACCCTGAGGTCAACCTTAGGACCATTCTCAAGAAGCAATGTCGACACATCCATGCATGTATCCACACACCACATATAGGCCTGGGGAAGATCATGCACAGATCCAAAGTCCCATTCTGTTACCAGTGATACTTGAAAGTCCCAGAAGGCAGCATGTCAAAATAAAGCATATTCTATCATCTACTATGTTTTTTGTATGTATGGATGTCACCTGTTCGTTAGAAATTCAACTTCTTTGTTCCTTTAGGTTGGTATTCTACAGCCAGCATAGGAAATTAGAAGTCCCATCAACAATTCCTTTCATGTCAGGGAAAATTCCTTTGGAAAATATTTGTTCCACTCTTTATGCACTTCCATTTTAAATTTCCTTTCTTAGCCATAAAAAAGGCACACAAACCCCCTCTAAATACCTCCACTAAATTGATTTCATATAAAATAAAGCTACAAAATTTATATCCATGATTATGTTAATAAATGATCTGAAACACTGAGAAGTATTTTAACATTAATAGAGCAAAGCAAGCCCATAACAAAAAGACAACAACATCCTATTTTTTCACAGTTTAGATTTAACTTTAAAACTGATTCATTTTGGTTGTGGGTTTTTGTTTTTGGGTTTTTTTTTACATGCTGTACATTCCAAATAGCTGCACAGGCTGTCACCACATCAGCTTTCTGAGTAACAACAACAACTTGTTTTAAAGCAATGCTAAATTAATCTATGGAGTCTCTTTTTTTTTTTTTTTTTTTTTTTTCCAGGGGCATACCTCCATTCTCCTGACTTCAGTCCCCCACGGCTTCAGCATAAACCAGTAGTCCTTAATTTAAGGCTGGTTTAGATGTCATGGATATTATTTTTTTCAAAACTTTACAGCTTTCATTTTCCTTAGCCATAAAATGCATCATACGCACCAGCAGCTATTTTACATCCTTTCTGCCCTCCCATGACCCATACCTAAAACTCCCTTTTCATGAAAATCTTTCTACACACTCAACAAAGTACGCTAAAACCAGCTTTAAATGAACTCCTTGTTGCAATCTTAATGAGACAACAAAGTCCAGTAGTAAGGAAGACCCTCTTAGATTTGGCAGGTTTAAGTTCAGCACCTGTTCTGCAAAGGCTTTTCTTACCACCTTAGGCAAGTCAGCTTAACTTAACTTAACAACTTAAGTATCTTTTTTAGAATACAGACTTTAATATCTCTGTGCTTTGATATCCCAGCTGTACTCAGGGTAATAAAACTCCCCAATTTTACCAGTGTTTTGAGCATAAAAATGTCAAAAATTAGAGGTGTCTCACACATCCTGGAATAAGCATTCAGGGATAAGATCCCCTTTATGAGTCTTGCGGGGTTCTGATTACAATGTGTAGAGCCTCAAGCAATTGTTCAGAATGTATGTATGTAGGTATGTATGTATTTTTTATGAACAACAGAAAGATCTTGATTAAATTCTGATGCAAAATGGGAATTATGAAAATAGGTGCTATACAAAAATAAGCTATTGCATTATTAATTAAGAAATAGAAGTAATAATTAAATAGGAAAATTAATACTACAATCAGTCCACTTTTTGCTATTAAATTATTTATTAAATACTATAAATAGTTTAAGATTTCCTCAGTGTTCCAATTATGTTTCAACTGCATATTACTCTATTATCAGTGGTGCATCTGCAGTGAATGAAGACTTGAATAATATTACTCACCATTTTTTGCCTACATTAGTAATTGTAGCAACACCTTTAACCACAGTTTATAGAACCTTACTGATCGGTGTTTTTATTGCCTTTGCTTGCAAGACAGACCGTGCAGCTTCAAGGGATGGTTTCACAGCTGCAGTAAGCTGAATTAACACCCCACCATGGTGATGTACCCACTGCTCCCTGCCCTTCCCACCCTTCCTTTCTGCCCCAGCGCTAACCACTCGTTCCCGCTGTTTATGGCATGCCAGCTCCAGCGCTAATGAGGCACTTCTGGGAGCCAGCTTCAGTCACTAAACCAGCAGAAATCAAACCCAGCAACCCAGCAGTGAGTTAGAGCAACTTCCAGCAAAGCCTGGCTACTGTCAGAGCTGGAAGAAAGAAGGAAGGAGGCTTGAGGGGACAGGAACTCATGGATGAAGAAGAGTGGGAGCAAGGGGCTGGGGAGTAAGGCTTTCTTGGCCACTGAGATCACTTTCACTCACTGCTGGCTCTTGACTTTCGTGTGTTCCTTCACTAATCGGAAATATAGACTAAAAAGATCAGAAGGCGGGGGGGGGGGGGGTGGTGTTCATGCTAAGTGATATTTTTGGTGGTTCTTTTCTGGAGTGTGCTCAGTATCTGCTGATGGGCCACATCCCAGACACACTGGGGTCTTCTGGTGAACTAGAAGACCAGACACTTGGCTAACAGCGACATTCACAGGTTCTCCCCAAACTGCAGGCACAACTAATGGCACAAATATTCCCTCCCCAGAAGCCAAATACCAGGATGTAGCAACAATGGTCCTTAACTTGTGTGTGTGGCTGGGAGGTACTGGGCTGATCAAGAACTGTTTTTTCTTGAAAACAAATAATAGTATCTGTAATTAAAAAAAAAAGCAAAAAAGAAAAAAAGAAAAAAAGAAAAAAAAAAAAAGCTGCCAGACTTTAGATCTACAGTTCTTAAATAATATGAAATGTCCAGCCAAGCAGCTTCTCCAAATTACAGAATACCTTGAGACTTGTAAAACCAGTGGAATAGCAGTGCCAGATCACTCAGTTCAGCTTCTGGCATACGAGAAACGGCTGGGAGCAAGGCCAACAAGCGTACTGGGCCAGATATTCTCACATGCCACAGTAGCTCTCCAGGGAACGTTACTGTGCTGTATTGGTTAAAGCAGCATTATTCTCTCCTTGTAAATATCCATATCAGCAACATCGTAGACAGGGGATCAACGTTCAAAAATGTTTTGAGAAGTAACGGTAATTTTTTCACCCCTGTTATTTATTTGTAGGTTCATCCACATATTGTATGAAATCCAAATTATATCCTTTAAGATCCCCAGGAGGCCATCACATGTCCTGGTATACCACGTCTCATGCAGATTCCTTGTGAGGCATCCCTCACTCTGGGCCCAATTCTTTATTATGTATAACTGAAGCTAACTCTGCCCCATGTGGCCTAGGAAGGTCAGACTAATTTCTCCTGTCTGACTTCCAACCTGAGTTTCTCCTCCTAGCACATCAGTCAACTTGTCCTTATATACAAGTTGAAGTGAAAACCAGCGTGGATAAATGTGCAGTTTGCGCTTGAAACTTTAGCTGAAGCAACAGCCCTGAGGTAGTTACGTGGGCCATGCTGCCAGCAAAGGCAGCTCAAGGGTCCAAACACACCGTGCATCTTTTCGGCTATGCTACAAGCACAGTCTCACAGCATGGCTGGGCCTGTTACAAAGGAGGGAGAGAAGAAAAGACCTCACAACAGCAAGGAAAATTGGTGCAGAGGTATTCTGCTAACCCCACAGTGAAGGAATGGTTTCGTGTCCCTTGTAGCCGATCTCCACTGCTGCTGAAAGGTGCGATTCCAGTCTCTGCCTGGCCACATCTTCTCACCTTCCCTTTGTGCTGGGGCAGTGCTGCTTTGTCAGCACAGGCAGCTGAAACAGCTTGCTGACCTAGCTGAAAAAATACCTTTTTTGTGATTGTTTTTTTCCAGCTGGGTTAAGTGAGCTTCTCTGAGTCACTGCATGGCCACACAAGCGCCGGTACTACCACAAGGAAGTCAACGCTGACGCACACTGGGGCGAGGAGAATCATTCTTTTTGGAAGAGCATCTTCTCAAATGGGCTGAAGATAGTTGTGAAACTGCACAGCTGAAGATAAACCTGGTGCAGGTAAGTATTTAGATGTGAATCAGCACATACAACTAAATGACAAACGCGGAAGACTTTAATTAAACTATTCTTAATGCAGCACTGCAGTTGCTAATGACTAGCGCTGCAATGACCAGTGAGATTGGTGCAGAGGGCTGGGATTTGCAATATCCTGGCTTTTCTGACTATAGGACGAGTATTGTCAAGAACAAGCAAACTGAGAGAAAGCATAAATGTTAAATGTTTCTGAAGTCTTTCTGTTACTAACAAAGGGAGATTATAAACTCTGGCAAAACAGAATAATTTTTAAATAAGAGTGCAAACTAAGGAATCCCAAATACGTCCTCTGATACAGGATCGAACTGGCATAAGCTCCCCTGTGCTGGTTTTCTGCTTCTAGAGATTCTTCCTACGTTGTTGTGTTCAAGTCTGGCCATCTCAACTTTACAGAGAGACTCTGCAGGAACTTTACACAAAGCATATGCTGGTCACATGAAACAGAAGGTGTCAGGTTTGACTTTGGTTATCCCCATCTTCTCACTCTCTGTTTGAAGCAGGAAAAATAGGTAGTGTCAGTGTAGGCATGAGGACCAGGGAATTCTACCTACGGTATAATTTGTTGCCAAACTGACACAACAGTTGAGCCACTCAGAGCCAAATCTTCCATCTGCACCATGGTGTGATTACAGCAGCCACTGGCCAGCTGTTTTCTGCCCTTACCTCTCCCTGGTAATTAAATGCATGCATTCCCACAGAGGGAGACGTAATGGCACCCAAAGAGTTTGGCTCTCCATGTGTGTCCTTTAGCCATCTCAGCTAGGCAGCAGAGCAGTGCTTACTCCAGAGCTGTGAGGTGCCTTGTGAAGTCTGGAGGCAGACTTTACCCCAGTGAGAACATCATCCATTTTTTAATATGTAAAAAATACATAGTAAAACAGAAAGCTTATATCTCTCTCAGTTATCTTTTAATTAGTATTTTTCAAGCAGGTAGAGAAACAATTTCCATATTATATTTCATGTTGAGGTTGGTCACCTGTTTGGCAAGCTAAATGTTTCATTGTAAAAAAAAATATCAAAATACGAAAGATATCTTTCACTATCTAGTAACTGAATTTTGCAGTGCTCATACATTTGTCATTGCAAATATGTATTTCAGCAGGAAACCACATGAGATGAATTAGATTTCCTGTTCAGCTTAGAGAGCAGCAGCAGGCTATTGATGCATCTAGCTAGTTCAGAGCTGTTATCTACCGTTACAGGAGATACAACTCCGACATTAAAACTCTTTAGCTGTTCTTCATCTGAGGACTAAGGCGAATGGGCTACATGGTGTCAAATTGGTTCTGTCCACTTCTGTGAGCTGCTTGTTGCAACGTGCAGCTACTGAGGCTGCAAAGTACAATAAATTTGCAGCCTAGGAAAGCTGCCTTTGATGTCAGGCAACTGTGCCTGGGCTTTAAAATAAAAATTTAAACATACAGCTATAAATTAAGGTGCTCTTCTAAGTCAGATGGAGAGCTGTTCATGGCCACATTCTTTTGCCAAGAAGAAAAGGTTGAAGTCTCCTATTTCTTAGCAACAGCATCTTATAGCATCACATAATTCCAAGGAGTATCCAAAAGCAATTTCCTTTTTTCTCTCACATAATAACTAAAACTTGATGAAAAGAGAAGACTTTTGTTATGATTTAGAATGCGACTTTTAACACTTTGGAGGTGAATCTTAGTGATCTGCATGGAGCTCTTTATAAAGCAGAAAACACTTTTTACATTTCCATCATAATTCAACTCAAAACAAGCTAAAAAATACGGAAACAAAATGACGAAGTACATAATTTTCTTCACTGGTTTGTTGACAATTTTTCCTTAAAACAGAAGACAGACCAGATTCAAGTAATCATCGGACCTTCCACAACACATAAGATGAAATGGAGATAGCTTGGCTTACAAGGCCAACAGTAAATGGGTGCTTTCCAGAGAGGTCTAAATTTCACTAACAAAAATCAGCTACATTTGAAAGGTTCCAAGTGTATTTTTAATTTTTTTTTTAGTATCTGGAGTCCCACCTGTTGCACAAGAGCTATTCTGTGCTCGGTTGCATGATAAATCTCGCCTGTGTGCAATAAAGCTCACCTGCACACCCATAGAGATGCTGAGGGAGACAATGGCAGGAAGGGGAACCCAAATAATACTCTGCCAGGCTATCTTCAGGCCCCTCACGGGGGCCATCAGCCTACTGAAGGCCCACCTCCACAAGCCCAGAGGAGCCCAGGCACACAGAGGGGCAGGCAGGAACCTGAACCAAGGACCACTGAGGAACGAACACTTCGTCCTGGCCCTGCCACGGGCTCTCCCAGCAGAGCCTCAGCCCCAGCGTCTCGGTGAAAAACCCATCACGATGAGGTACCGTCAGCGAGCAGCTCTCTGGATCACCTTTCGGACCAAAGTGGGGTTGCTGCCCAGGGGTGCAGGAGAAAAGCAGTTTGGGATTGTACAGGACTTACTAGAGGATGTTAAGGGGAGAAGCCAAAGGCAGTAAAAGGGAGAGGCTTAGGTGGTTTGGAAAGGAACAAGAGTGGGAAAATAGAGAAGTAAGGGCATAAAAAGGGCCGGTTGTGTGTAAATAGTATGTATTTTGATATTCTATGTCTCGCTATCTGTATTCTAACATTTTGTTCACCTTTTTAACTCTTTTTGCCCATTGACTTCTTGCCAGTCAACTTTCAAGTAAGCCATTTGGCAACCAGCACTTTATGATAATGTAGTTTTGGTAAAGAAAATAAGTATTTAAATAGCTTCTTACAATAACTTTTGGCAATATTTAGAAGAAAAAGTCTGTTACATTTACAAAGAACACTAATACACTCGTCATAAAATTTTCCTTCTGATAAGTTATTCTACTTTATTCTTTTCTGTCTTGTAAATTTTGTCTTTAACTATGTTTACCTAATTTACTTCTTACGCCAAGAGTCAAATATTCATTTTAAGGAGAGTTGTCATCTCTACATTCACTTGTTATCTAAATATTTACCTCAGAAATTATCTGTAGAGTGGTTCTAGAATTAAAACATTCATAACACCTCATCGCCATCACAGTCCTCAAGAATTCATGGAAGATGGGTGAGTCTGAATAGAGGAGAATATATTATCTTCAGAAAGATAGCAGGAATAAACAGTCAACATAATTTCAATATCAATACTCAAATTACTAAATAGCCACATTAAAAGCACCTGGAGGGTCAGTGAAAAAGAACCAGGCAGCAAAGATTTGTTGCAAACAAAAGTTTTTTAAATGGCTGTATTTTCCTTCTTTAATAGAGTACCTGGTCTGCAGTGAAAGAAGCAGCAGAAGTGATGTGTATCGACTTTAGGGAGTCTTTGGGCACCGTCTTACATGACATTCTGACAGACAGTGTACAGAAATATTTTGTTCTGGGCTAAGTTGCTACACAGCAGGTGCAAAATTGCTTGCAGAAAATACTCCAGGACTTACCAAAGGATATATATTATGGAATTCTGCTGGGGTCTAGCCAAGATCTGATACAAAGCAACATTTTCATTCATGACTTGGATGATGCAACGGAGAGCACACTTAGAAAATTTGCACATGATGCCAGAGTAGAAGGGACTGCAAGGGAGCTGAAGGATTAGAATTCAAAATGACTTTGATAAATGGGAGAAGTGGCCTGTAATCAATAAGATGAAACTCAATAAACACAAGTACCGAGTACTATATTGAGGCAAGAAAAATCAAATGCATAAATACAAAATGGACAATAGTAACAGCACCGTAGAAAGAGACCTGGGTGTTACAGTAAACCACATATTGAATATGAGTCAACAATATGTCGTGGATGCAAAAATAGAAAAACTCATCCTGGGACATTTTAATAGATGTGTCATATGCAAGACAGGGTTAGTAATAGTTTTTCTTAACTCGCCTCTCAGAAGTCTTAGTTTGCTGTAGTTTAATAGGATACTACAAAAAGGTGTTCAAAAAGAAGATTTAAAAGATGGAGAAGTATTGAAAAAGGGAAAGGATATATTTGGTCTAAAAAGTAAAGGCTGATGGTAGGTGTGGAGGTGATATGATAACAACCTTCCAATATGTCGAAGGTTCTCATAAGCAGGGATCCCATTGATCTTCATGACACTGAGGATAAAACCTAAGTGGCTTCAATTGCAGCAGGAAAGGTTTAGGCTAAGATAGGAAAAACTTCTAACTCTAAGGATAGCTACGGACAGAAATAGGTCACCTAAAGATGTAGCATAATCTCCACCATTCAGGTTTCTAAGAACAGGTTAGAAAAATACTCGTCAGAGATTCTCCGTTTCTTGGAGCAAGAGGCCAACAGCATAAGCGAGTTCCTGCGGGTTTTTTTTCATTCTAGCTACTGTTGTTACAGTATCAAAGAAACAGAAACTTGTAACTTAAATTAGCTTTTTTTATTTTAACACTAAATATTTTCATGCCAGTTTCTGACAGTGACTTGCCTTTCTCATCTGCAAAAAGAAATTCGTGCCTTGGTGGTCTGCTCCTTGTAAGTAGTAACATCTGCAGAGAGGTTAGATCTGCTGCTGACTCTGATCCCTTCTCTCAAGACAGCTTAATGTGTCTCTTGATGCCTGCTGGTCTTTGATTCCAAATATTTATCTTCTTTCAGATTTATTTCTGACCACTTGAATTTTACATTTCCCCGCAGAGCCCCTCTGATACACATATCAGCTACCGAATTCAGCTCCCACTGTTCATGACGCTTCCCCCTGACATCACTGGGGCTGCTGCTAGTTCTTGGTAGACTTATTTATTACTGGAATAAATTATGTAATGCAACATGTTTGCTGTTTTTATCATTCTACTGTGGTGTATTTAAATAGTTACCAAGTTCATTTTAAGGATTTTATTTTCTTAAATATTTTGCTTTTGGTTTCATGGTTTTATGCCTTTGGACGCTCTTTCTGCATTTAAGATCACTACACTAATCTTCACTATCTTGAAGCTACTGTGACAGAGGGAGTCAGCTGTAATTACTTCTTAAATCAGATCTCGTTTGTTACTTACAACTAAATCTCTTGTGCACCAGCAAAGCTACCTACTGCTTAAAGCAGTCATTTGTGGTAACAAGAATTTGCTACTCTTAGCTATATCCTTCAGTAGCCACTAATCCCGGGTACTTGAGATGATCTATTACTACTAGTTTATGTCCATTTGTACCCTTCTTTGTGCAATTCTTTTACAAGGGTCATTCTAGCACAAAATGCACCGAGACTTGGATCTAGATAAAAATGGAGTCTATGGCTCATATTCTCAGTTCTCTCACCTCAGAAACTTCATTAAAGTAAAACTGTATCATATTGAAGAGTTGAGATTAGAAAATACATTTGAGACTATGGAATGTGCTTCTCTTGTCATGAGTTTTTTGTTTTTTTGTTTTTGTTTTTTTTTTTCTATTAGAGTTCAGGGGTAAAAATTCTACCTCACATTCTCCCATACACCTCCTATACCTGTAGACTTGAATTTCTAGGTATACTCACTGATTTTCTCAAACAAGAACTGGCATTGTTATTGACACATCTCTCATGCAGCATTTTTTGTTACATTTATTAATACAAGATTTGTGCAGAACTGGGTCACTGGTAGTATGTACAAAATTTGGATCACAAATTGCAAATTACGCAGACCATAGTATATCCTGCTTATGCTTACATGTATTATAGGCACGTTAACTAGTATCCTAGATCGTACTGCATCCCACTTTCCCATCCTCTTGTACTTTGTAAGCTGCCAGCCCTGTTTCATTGCAGGGAATAAGGGAGAGGAAAGTATGCAACAGGTTAAAACCTCATACAAAATACCATGGACCTGTCACCACACCCACCATCAGAGCCTCTCCATTTTTGCAAGATGAACTGAGCAAGAAGCGCGTATCTGGGCATGGCAGCAGTGCTTTCAGTGGCAGCGCAGATGCTCGCAGACTTCCTGAGCCAGAAGTGGTGTTTCCTGCACATAATGGGCCACTTTTAAAACAAGACTGCAAAGTTGGAGTTACATCAGGCACAGCTTTCTGTGTAGTCAGATATTGTCACTGATGACAAAGACAGGATCCCTTTGAGCGTCGTGCCTGGCTCTGTGAGAAGAGTGCTGCAAACGCAGGTAGGGTGGCTCAGCAGTGAAATGAGATCTCTAGAATAAGAAGCACAATATTAACGGCAGATTTGTGACAAGTTCAGCCCTTATTTGGTGAGGTAATGACTAGTATAAGCATGTTGTTGAACAAGCAGAGGAGGATAACTAGTCATGCAGAGACCCAAAGCATACTTCCACTATCTTAGTGCTCTGGCAGCACGTTGGGACTGGAAAATCAACAGCAAGCAAGTTTATTTAGGAAATTAAAACAACCTTTTCGATAAGAAGTGGTAGCAGACTTTTCCTGGATACTTTCTCTGCTACATCAGGGTCACTGAAGGAGAAAAAGTACTCTCCGCATATTGAGGTCTCCATGCTCTAGATCAAAAGGAAGGAGTAATTGTGTTGTAAGCCGTTGTAGATAACCACGGAAGACAAAGCCAGTGTTGGCTGATTTAGCGAGATGCATGATGTCTGGGTGTCCCACAGCTCTCTCCTAGCCATGCTGACAGAAGCAGGCTATGATCCCCCAAGTTCCTAGCATGCTGAGATCAACAGACTGACCCATCAAGAGCCACAGGTGACTGTGCCTGCACCCTGACATCCAAGCTCACAAGCTCATCCATTGGCAATCTCCACTGAGACCTTTTCAATTACTGCTTAAGTTGTTGTCAAATGGTAGCTAGATGTGTGCTTGTCCAGCTCAAAGGAAAATCATTGATCTTCTGTCAGACTTGATTCTGCTGCCTTCCTACATATTTTTTTTTTGCATATTTAACAATATCTGTCTCCTAATCGTGATGATGTGCATCCCAAGGTTTTTCCTTCCCTACTTAATTTAGCACTGATAATGGTAGGTTATGACACATACTTGGCAACGGGGACTCTCTGGCTGGGGAGAAAGGAGAAGGCAAGATGTCTGCAGAGACTTATATCTGTCAGAAGTTAGAGACAGCAGAAGAGAAGTCAAAGACCCTCAATAATGACAGGTAGAGGCAAGTAGCTCCTTGAGTTCAAACAGACTTTGGGCAACGCTATTTTAGTTTTCAAACTTGCAATAGGTCAGGCATAGGAAAGTGTACAGAAGAGAATGATCACCCCTTTAAGGTACACACATCACTCATGCTGGATGACGTGATTCTGGGTGGTGAAAAAGGACATCTTTGACTAAGCCAGGGGAAGCCCATCAATGAATGTCCTGAAACTGATGTGCATGCTGTGTCCTTGCACATGCTGGAGTCCTGGATCGCAACTGTGACAAGGAATGAAGTCCGATGTCTTGAGTAACGTCAGGTGGATTCCACTTTTCTATCCTGGTCTAAAAGCTCACTTTTACAATGTCTGACGCAATGCCACGCAGGGTTGGTACAGTAAAGGGGTTGGGAGTGCATGGGCCCTGTCTAGACTCACATTATTGCATAACTTCCATTCAGAATAAATAAATGCTTGGTTCAGTGTCTGAGATGTACCCTTTTTCTCATAATTACCACCACATAGTTATGATGTGAGAAAATCCTAGGAGAGCATCAGGTGAGCGAGAGTCAGGTGCGATGGGTATAGATGTGGTAGAAGGGAACGGGAGCTTTGTGTTTCAGGCTTGGACAAGTTAGGGCCACGGCAGGCAGAACTAGAGCATTCACTTGGGTATTCCTGGAGGCAGAATTCTTAACCCAGTCCTGTGCTGTATGAGGTCCCCCAGGCTGATGATGTATTTGCAAAGAAACGACATTACAGAAGAATTCATTCTTTGAGTTCCCATGGTGTTTTTGATAGATGTTTTCCACAGAATCCAAGCAGGTCAAATACCTCTGACTCGGTCCACTTGGGATCATGTGGAACAACGCCTAGCGAGTGTGCTTGCCAAGTACACGATTTCCACTGTGGCTCTGGTCCAGGCACTGTCCGATCAGTAACGCTATGTCATCACCAAATTCTTCGAAGCCACAGTTGTTGGAGCCAAGACAGTTTACCACAAAACACAGGATTCCAGCAAGGACTCAAATAAAACAAGAAAAATATGCACACAAACCTGCATATACACAAGGAAAGTGATTCCCTGGAAATACTTGGGTACCACGACAAAGCAGCATCAAGAACAGAAAGGAAGGGTGAAGCAATTGGCAAAAGAGTCTTTGGGCTGGCAAAGAAGGTTCATTCAGAAATGTGGGTATCTGATACCTGATCTTGCGTAATCCTGCCAGACAAAAATTATTCCTTTATTTATTTATTTATACATTCTCACCCCACCCCCACCTTCAATCAGAGTGGTCTTACACTAATTCAGCACCTTGTGTCTAAGAGCTGCAGCATTTTTAATATAATACCAGCTACCCTACAAGCGGATTTACAGTTTTGTGAAGTCACCGTCTCATTCCTGTCTCTGCTGTTTACAGCTGCTGGCCTCTCAGCTCTCCCTGTCCAAATGCTACCCATGTAAGTGCTGGCAGATAGTAGAGAGGGTAACCAATGAAACTGGAGCACGCAGCCAGCTGTCTCTCCCTCCCCCTTCACGCCCCCTTCTTTTTTTTGTTTGGTTTTTTTTGTTGTTTGTAAAGATATTTAGGTGTTGCTCTGTTCAGAATTGCAAGCCTCACTGTGCTCTGTAGAGCAATGCCTAAATATGTTCAAAAATCTCAGTCAATGTGTTTTAGGTGAAAAAAATCAATGAACACTAAGGATAGTTTAGAGAGCAAGCCAGAAGTGACATAAAAGAAGATACAAGATAGTTTGGGAGCTTAAAAAAAAAAAAAAAAAAAAAAAAAAAAAAGAAGAAATGTAAAACACAGGTGGGGAATTTGGGTGAAAGTTTTTCTGAGGTGGAGAAAAGAGTGGGTGTTAGAATCAGGAAAGAAAGTAGCAAAAAATAATGGGAAAAGCAAGATCCATGGAAGTAACTTCACAGGGGAAAAAGGTGCAGAAAATAAAGAAAAGGAAATCACGGTACTAAGGAATGTCATCAAAAGATTAGAAAACCAGAAACAAAATGTAGAAGACTGATAAACAAGAGAGACAGAAAACTGCACATATGGATGATAACTGAAATATTAAAAACAAGGAGCTAAACTATTCATAATTAAACAAAATACATGTACACTATGAGAGACGCCAAGCAGTAGAGACTCAGCACTAAGTGTATTTTCCTAGTTGGGGCTGTTGTGCAAACCAGCCACCCTCATGTGATACTACGCCTGAGCTGCATCTTGCCAGGAACCTTGCATTTCAGTGGGTCTCTGCTCATCCACATGTTTCCATGCTGTGCTCTCTTTCTGGGTGTCAACACACTTTTAAAGTTCTGAGCCTGAAATTTTTGCTTGATTTTTCCCTATTTTTGATATTTTTCTTTCATCCATTCCAACAGCAGTTGAGACTGCTATGTCAACAAATATACATCCTCAGACCTAATCCTGCTTCTGTGTAACTCAACAGGTGAGTTCTGCTGACTTCTATGAGAGACTGCAGAAATCAACCAGTATCAGGGTGCAGAGGGTAGGTACTGGTCCATGTGGGAACAATGCTCAAAGAAAAGGCTCAGAAAGCTTAAGTTGGCAAAAAGAATTTGAACAAGAGTGACATTTGGAATTTGGGAAAGAGTAGGTGGTATAGGAGTTAACTGTGGATGGCAAAAATATATAAAAATCATGATGCCCCTATTGAAACCACCTACACCACCACCATCTTTTATATGTCGCTTCAATCGCTCCCTGAGTTGAGGAAGAGCTTTTAGTCTTTGCACCTTAGAGCCAAATTTTCAAAAGCACTATACCTACAGCCACAGATGGGAATCCAGGGAAAGTTTAAAAGCTTCCATAGGACTTAACACACCAGAGTCTGACAGAAAGAACGCCCTTGCTGATACATTTGCCCATTTTTCATGCACCCTCTCATTCCGGAGGTGCTTCGTACCGCACCTCTCAGTGCCCTGAGGCGCCCAGGACCCCCATCCACTGCCCCAGGGCCGCAGCTCCACCAGAGCTCAGCCTCAACCCCAGACCCAGCCCTGTGGTGGAGGTGGCCCTGTCTCCTGCCCTGCTCGGACGTGGGGGACGTGTCCCTGCCCACGAGGGCACTGCCATGCTGGGCTGGGCTCGCCTCGGCTGCCGGCTCCCTCCCAGCGGCAGCCCCGCTCTTTCTGCTCCCCAGCACCGCCTAGGAGAAGGCACTGAGATCGGGCTGAGCTGTAAGATATCACCATTTGCTTATCCAAATGCAATTTATTCGGCATTTGTAGTCATTTTCTGATGCATCTACTCGTGACTTCTGTGTTCTGACTGCATACAATGCCTGTACCATGTTTATTTCTGATCATTTTCTGCAATGGACAAGCTTGGTATTTCTACATTTCCTTCATTCCAGAGAGTATGCTGGAGGCCCGGGATGGAGACTGAGGGCATCCTCGTCCCTTTGAAGCATGAAACTATTGAACAGCTGGTAAAGAAATTCTTTGGCACTTGCGTCACTGATGTGTGGTTAGTAGGTGCTCTGTATTGCTTTGCAAAGAACTTGGGCACTCAGTATACAAAATTTGAACTGACAGATCAGTACACGTGTACCACTACAATCCAACTTCTTCCAAATTCAAATGGGGTTAACAGGCTTTGCCACGCTGCCAGTTTTTGCATATCCACCATTTCTCGCAGCACAGCCACACTTTTGGCTCAGCCAGCAGTCATTCCAAACCAGCCGAGGAGAGCGGACACCACCACCGGCCCACTCGCGCGCACACCAGGGCCTGCTCCCACAGGGAGCAGAACCGGAGGTACAAGAACCAGAGGAAACCAACAGCGCAGCCGTAATTATCCGGTTTTAATGCAGCAACGACCAGCCTGGCCCACCCCAGACTTCTGGGGGCTGATTCCCGCTCTGTGTGCCTGCAGCGAGACCAGGCAAAGCACTGAGCTGACCTGACCCGACCCGACGCCCCGCTCCCCGCGCCCGGCCTACTCGGCCGCGCCAGCGGCTGACGGCGCCGAACGGCACCTGCCCGGGAGAGCTGCCCCCGCCCCAACGCCCACCACCCTCTCTGCGCCTGCGCCGCCCGGAGCCCGCGCAGCTGCTCCTGCCCAGAACTACGTATCCCGGCGTGCCGCGCGCGCCCGCCGCGGCGGCTGAGCCAATGGGAAGGGAGAAGGCCAGCTCCCGCCCCCTCGACCCCGGCTGAGGGAAATATCCCCAGCAGGTGTGGAAGAAATCCCAGCGCCGCCCTTCCCCCGCCTCCCTCTGAGCGGGGCGCGCAGGCAGAGGGCTGGCTCGCGAGGCTGTTACAAAGGAGTAGCGGGGCGAAATACGCCCTGGCTTCAATATGGAAACCATGGGGGTCTGTCCTCCTCCTTCCCTACCCGGGCAGGCCAGGGAAGGAGCGGGGTGGTGGGGGCTCGCCAGCGGGGTACGGCGCGGAGGGAGGGGGCCGCGCCTCAGGGGAAAGCTGCGGAGCGGCTTCCCGCGCGCTGTCAGTTACGAGCGCGCGAGGCGGGCAAGTGCCACCGGGTTGGCCAATGTCACGCGCGGCCCCGCCCGCCCCTCGCCGGATTTGCTGGCGGCTGGCGCGCGCGCACTGTCAATTAGCGCCCGAGCCGCGGCGGGCGGCGGGCAATCCGAGGGCTACGGCTCGACCAGGCCCCGCCCCGCGGCGGCCGGGCCCCGCCCTTCGCCTGCCCTCCCCTCGCGCTGTCAAGAGCGGCACGAGCGCGGGAGCCGGGCCCGTCCGCCCGCACCGAGAGCAGCCGCCGCCCCCGCCCCGAAGCGCGCGCGCCTCGGCAGCCACGCCCCCTCTCGCCCGGCACGCGCGGCCAGAAGACGAAGAGGAGGAGGAGGAGGAGGAGGAGGAAGACGAGGACCCTTCGCCTGCCCCGCTGCCTGCCGGGGCCGGGCTCACGGGGCGCCGCGTCCCGCCCCCGACCCGCCTCCTCTGCCTCCGGCGTGGGGAGCCGGGCTGGGGCGGAGAGGGGCGGCCGAGAGGCTGGCGGCTGGGCTCGGTTTCCTGCTCAGTGGGCGTCAGTTGGGCCCCGGCGGGCCCCGCCCCCGCCGGCGCTCGCCCGCCCTCCCCCTCGCCGCCCGGCCGGCCCGTAGCTGTCACTCAAGGCGGCGGGCTGAGGCCGGCGGCGGCGGCGGGCGGAGAGACAGGCAGCTACGCCACAGCCCAGCGGCGGCCATTCGTGGAAAAATAGGCCGTCCCGCTCCTCCCAGCTCCGGCTGCGACCGGCCTTCTCCCCGCTACCCCCACCCCACCCTCCGCCTCCTCCTCCTCCTTCTCCTCCCCCCTAGAGCGGCGCCTCAGCGGGGCATTAATGCGGGATGAGCGGTATGTAACCCCCTCCCTCTCTCCCTCCTGTGCACACCCCTCCCTCCCTCCGCTCCTCCCTCCACCCTTCATCCCCCCTCTATCCCGCCCTCCCGGGTTCCCCCTTTTCTTCCCTGCTTCTCCCCCTTCTTACCCCGCTCTTCTCTTGCTGCCCATCCACCCATCCGTGCTGCTTCCTCTTATGCCCCCTTTCTTCTCTTCCTCCCCTGCCTGCCCCTCCGACTTGCCTCCTCCGTACCTCCCTCCTCCATTCCCCCTTTCTTCGCTAACCCTCCCTCCTGTGCACATCCCTCCCTCCTTCATTCCTCTTTTCCTCCCTCTTTCCCTCCCATGCACAACCCTCCTCCTGCCCCCTAAAGCATCGACGGCCACTCAGTGGCCGTCGATGCTTTAGGGGGCAGGAGGAGGAGGAGGGTTGTGGGTGGTTTTTTCCTGCTGTCTCTGGGAGAGGAAACCAAACCTCCCCTTTCTGGGTGTTAACTCTCCAGCCCCCATGGGTTGGGTTTCAAACCACGTTTCTTAGGACTCGTCCTTTTGTAATAATAATGATTTGCACTGTTGTTTTTATGAAGAGGTAAAGGCGACAAGCTGGGAACCGAAAAGGATATGCTTGTAGGTTTTGTTATTGTATAAATGAAGGTGAATAATTAACCTGTTACACTTGATATTTTTTGCAGATCAAAAGAAGGAAGAAACTATGCCCACAGAGGGAGAGAAATCTCCCGAGGCAGAGAATAACAACAATAATAATAAAAAAGGGAAAACTGGAGGCTCACAGGTAAAGAACACACCCCCGAATAGGGAAGTGCCCAAACTATTAGCATTTTAAATGAAATGTTCAGCTAACAGCATTTCCTGCTCAGGGCATCTTTCTTTGGGTTGGATGAAACATAGTTGGTTGGGTGCAATATTTTTACTGCCTGGACATGTTTTTTTGATTGCATTTTGCAGTGATCAGCTGCTTTCTGTGTAGTAGAAGTACTTTTAAATTTTTTCTTTATTTTAGAGGTAAAAGAGACTTGATTGAGGATGCAATTGAGGTCCTGGCTGTCACATATTCATTGATAATTGGGAGCTTTATGTTTAAAGATTATTTACAGAAATACATACTTCCTTATTCAGAGCTGTATCATTGGTCTCTATGCAGAAGCACTCTCATTTTTTTCTGCTTCCTGTGTAAACCTTAATACTTACTTCTGATGGTTCATACTTGTGCTCTTCTCCTGAATCTGTTCTGTTTTCTCTCTTTATGGATAGGATTCTCAGCCTTCACCTCTTGCTTTGCTAGCAGCCACTTGCAGCAAAATAGGAACTCCTGGTGAGAATCAAGGAACTGGACAGCAGCAGATTATTATAGACCCAAATCAAGGTTTGGTGCAGCTTCAGAATCAGCCACAGCAGTTAGAACTGGTAACAACTCAGCTTGCTGGAAACGCTTGGCAGCTTGTTGCTGCTGCTCCTTCTGCTTCAAAAGAAAATAATGTTGCTCAACAAGGATCTTCTGTTGCCTCGAGTGCAGCAAGTCCCTCCAGCAGTAACAATGGAAGTACATCTCCTTCAAAAACCAAATCGGGCAACTCTTCTGCAACAACGCCTGGACAATTCCAAGTCATTCAAGTACAAAATCCAAGTGGTAGTGTCCAATACCAAGTGATCCCACAGATTCAGACAACAGAAGGTCAACAACTTCAAATCAATCCATCTAATACTGCTGGTCTACAAGACATACAGGGTCAAATTCAGCTTATTCCTGCAGGGAATAATCAAGCTATCCTCACAACTGCAAATAGGACAGCTTCGGGGAATGTTATTGCTCAAAACCTAGCAAATCAGACAGTTCCAGTCCAAATCAGGCCTGGTGTTTCCATACCACTGCAACTGCAAACTATTCCTGGTACTCAGGCACAAGTTGTAACAACGTTACCTATAAACATTGGTGGGGTAACCCTGGCATTACCTGTGATAAACAACGTGGCAGCTGGAGGAGGTTCGGGTCAAGTTGGCCAGTCTACTGAGAGTGGAGTTTCCAACGGAAATCAGCTAGCATCTACGCCTGTCACTTCTGCCTCTGTTAGTACAATGCCAGAGTCTCCTTCCTCGTCTTCCACCTCTACGACCACTGCCTCAACATCTCTAACTAGCAGTGACACGCTAGTAAGCTCTGCAGAAACAGGCCAGTACACAAGCACAGCAGGCAGCAGTTCAGAGCAGACAACTGAAGAACCTCAAACGACTGCCACGGACTCTGAAGCCCAGAGCTCCAGTCAGCTTCAGTCCAATGGACTACAGAATGTCCAGGATCAGTCGGGTTCCCTTCAGCAGGTCCAAATCGTAGGTCAGCCTATTCTGCAGCAGATACAGATCCAGCAGCCTCAGCAGCAGATTATTCAGGCCATTCCTCCTCAGTCCTTTCAGCTCCAGTCAGGGCAGACTATACAGACCATCCAGCAGCAGCCTTTGCAGAACGTCCAGCTGCAGGCAGTGAGTCCAACTCAGGTGCTCATCAGGGCTCCAACTTTAACACCATCAGGGCAGATCAGCTGGCAAACTGTACAGGTTCAGAATCTGCAGAGCCTTTCAAATCTTCAAGTTCAAAATGCTGGGTTACCCCAACAACTAACCATTACCCCTGTGTCTTCAAGTGGTGGCACAACCATTGCCCAGATTGCGCCAGTGGCCGTTGCTGGTACCCCCATCACTCTGAACGCCGCCCAGCTTGCTTCAGTACCTAATCTTCAAACAGTAAGTGTTGCCAACCTGGGTGCTGCAGGTGTTCAAGTTCAAGGAGTTCCTGTTACCATTACCAGTGTTGCGGGTGAGTAGTCTGACAAAGTTTTGAGTTTCTTTTGTTTTGATGGGGGGTTTTTTTTGTTTTTTTTGTTGGATTTTTTCCCCACTATTGCAAGAATACCAGACAGTTTTTTAAATTAGTACTTTTTTTAAGGATTTTCTGTAATAAATGTTAAAGAGGAAACACCTTATACTTACCACTAAAATTCAGATTTTTAAAGTAGCTGACTCTTCTCCTAAATATTGAGCTAATATTACCAGTTGCATCAGTTGAAATGGAACTGTTTGATGAACTATCCTTAAATAATCCTGTTCTCCATCTTATTAAAGACTTGTAGGTTTCTGGGTTGAACGTGAGACTTGATTGTAGGGCTTTGATATGTTTAAAAAAAAAACAACAACAACAAACAACAAAAACCCAAACCAAAACAAAAAAAAAACCAACAAAAAGTTTTTTCTAAGCAGGCAGTATTCCTAATCTTTGCATGGGGATTGTAGGATGAGAAAAGTGACAGTACGTGAACCGAGATATCTTGTGTCATGGCCTGCATTTGTATGGAACTATTTCTTGTATTCTGTACTAGCTCCTAACGTTGTTCCCTTAAAAGTTTGAGTTCTGCAAAGAGATTGGAATAAGGTATGCTTGAGCACAGGATAGCTCCTGTGACTTGCCTTTTTAGAAGAATAAAAACAACTGGTAACTGTACCTCGGTACTTGCTGATGAACTCTGTGCTAGTCTAATAGTTGGGAAAGGAGCTATTAAAAGGCTTTAGGCTGGATAACAGAGCTTAGTTCTAAAGTAAATTCTGTGCAAGGTCTCTGCAGTGTCCCACAAGGGCAACTCTATATGCAAAATTTGCAAACTTTTAATGTTTCAGATAAAACTTGATTTAGGGGTTCTCTCTGCCAGTTTAGTAACTGCTTACATGAGCTTAGTTTTATTGCATACAAGTAAAAGTTTTTCTATTGTAGTAGGTAGAATAAACTCTTGTCTTGACAGCAACCTGGCTATAGACATGAGGTTTTTTTCTTACAGTTTTATACTAAAAAACTATGTTTACTACTGTCTGGTCCACATAAACAAATGCTAGTATCATATTGACTCTTGATCTGTTTCATTTTGTTTGGTTTTGTTTTTGTTTTATAATCATGGTAAGATGAGAAATGTTTAACTGGGCAAAGGATTTTTCCCTTTGAGATGTTTTTGAGGAGACTAAACATAGTTTGATAATAGGAAATTTGCTGTTGGGAAAATTTTATCTGCTATGGTACTCTTCAGCACAGGATGGCACGTTGAAATACTAAGAGCTGGGTTGGATACACTAAACCTGGCTTACTTAAGGAGTGTTACAGAAATGTTAATCTGGGTAGTCAGAATTAAAATCTTGACCTTGTGTTTAGCTGTAATAGTTCAAAAAGAAGTTTCAGTTAGCTGGAGCTGACCAGCTGCTACAATATCTTGCATTCCAATGCCTTGGAAAACTTTTCTCTTGATGGGAAGGTGCTGGTTGACTGCTGTTGTTAGACAGAAGTTCCTACTTTGGTAGGTGACCCTTCATAGGAAGCCTGCTTTGGGAACAGCCTAGATTTGGGGATGCAAGAAGAATCTTGCTGCATGCAGGTTTTTTTCCTGCTTACTAATGGTGTACAGCTGTTTAATACACACTAATAGCTATTAGAACAAGACATTCTGAACATCATCTTGCTCAGTTATCTTGACTGCACCTCTGCTCACATGTGATGTCCTTTGGAAAACAAAGGGATTGAGATTTGGAACTGAGGGTGAAAGAAGGGGAATGAGTCACACACATGGTTCTGGAGAAGTCAAGCCTTAGTCATACAGGGTTCATATGTTAACTAATGTAAGCTTTGTGACCATTGAATTCCCCTCCACTGCTTTTTTGGTTTGTGTGGTTGTTTTGGGGTTTTTTTTGGTTGATTGTTTTTTTCCCCAGGTAGGCCTTATGGCTGTTTCCGTAGCACTTTTATGCTAGCAGCAGTGAATCCTCTGACCTTTTCTCCATTCCTTCATATATAAGGTACTAGTTCCCTTTCTCAAGGCTTGAGGTTATGGAGAAAGAACAAACTTTGAGAATGCAAGAGCTTAGTTACAATTTCTTTCTTTTATTTATTTCGGCTTTTCTGCTGTGAAACTTCCTGATGCTACACTCTGGGAATGGGAGACTTGGAAATATAGAAAGGAAAGTGAAAAGCATGATGTGCAGTCCTTAATGCTATATTAAGTATTCAAGGAAAGAATGGTTGTGAAATAGCAAATTGCAAACATGCTAAAATCTAAACTTTGCTTGCCTCTTACAAGGAGTAAGCTGTCTTGATCAGGGCTATTAACTTGCTCAGATTTGCTGGGTTTTATTTGAAATGTTTTTTGCGAATATTGTTACAGGAAGCCTGTAAAAAAATAATAAACTACTTGGTTACCTCAACATCTGTAGACTGGTATTTCCATTCTCTTTCTGCAGTACTTGAGCTTGTTGGTGTGAATTCTTTTGTACCCTAATTGAACTCTCCAGAAGTAGATTATTTGCTGCAAATGAGTAGTAAGAAGTAAGTGTTAGAAATGAGCTGTATGGAGGATGTCCAGAAAGTGTCAGGGAAAAGAGTGAAGGATTAATCCCATGCACTGATTCAGGTGGTCTAACTTTGTTAGGGGGAAAAAAAAAATGTCACTCTGTCCTTCAAGCAAACCCAACTGATCAAGCCAGCTGAGTTTCAGGAAAAAAAATAAATCACAATAAGTATTAGACATAACTGTTGTTTTATTTGTGTCGTATTTCTGTTCCATGAAAATTGGTTTTCCTAGTTATTTCTACAATGGGGTAATTTAGATACCTTTGTCTTAGTTTTTCAGTAGTAAGTGAAATAGAACTCTAAATAATTAACTGCAAATATAGAAATTTGTAGCTTAAAATTTTTATGGAAATGTTTAGCTGTAGAGGTTTTTTTTGTCAAATGGATTCTAAATTCTAGAAGTGACAAATTTGACCTTGGGAAGAAAAATATTAAAATCTTCAACTAAACATTATATTTTGGTCTGGTTTTTATAACCTCTGTTACTGAAGTCTTTGGTCCCAAGGTGTATAGGCTCTACTGTAAACCAAGCAAGATGAGTAAGTGTCTTTGGGTTTGTTGTGTTTTTTAGATAAAAATTCAAACATTACTCTTGATAAGTGCCACCATTTAGGTTGTATGTTGCCTGTGGTCAGTAAGCAGGGCAAAGTGGAGAAGTTCTCATATCTTTTCACTTTCTGGCCTGAGGGAAAACTCATTCAATATCAATGATGTAGAGGAAAATGAGAGTGACTGAGCACTGACACAGGTTGCCCAGAGAGGTTGTGGACTTTCCATCTTTGGAGATACTCACATGGTTCTGGACAACCTGCTCTAAGTGGCCCTGGTTGAGCAGAGGTTTGGACCAGATGAGCTCCAGAGGTCCCTTCCAGTACTCTGTGATTCTGTACAGTTTTGCTGAGATAATGTACAGAGTGTCAGTCAAAGGAGTAATTAAATGTACAGAAGAAAGCTGGATGAGAAGATAGAAACTATTTAAGCCTTAAAAACAGATCTTTAAGCAATTATTTAATTGCTTTTAAGAGCTAATCAAACAATGGACTACATAAAAGCAACCATATTTACTTGAACATGCAGGGATCTACAAATACCTGCTTTGCTATGAGATCAGTACCTGTCGTGGCCTTTAAGCAAGCTAGTTCTGTACAAAGTAAACTGCATTTCTTCTGTGCTATGTGAATTGTTGTTTTTATACATGATTCCCTGTGGAACGGGATAGCCTTTAATGTTCATAGGTGGTGACTTCCTGAATTTAGCCCCTATGAGCTTGGGGACCAGCAGGTACTACACAGTTCCCTTGCCTTTTTTCAAGGCTTCTGCTGTGATAGCTGTAGATGCAAGTTCAAAGGATTTCTGTCACCCCTGCTCCTTGTCCCTTTCTTAAAATAAGGTATCCTTTACCTTTTAAAAGCTTATTTTTAGGCCTTCTTATTTGTCTGGGTGTGTTAATTGACAACATAAGTGACTATGTGGAAGGAACTTGTTTTAGTACTAGATAGCTCGAAGAAAAATACATAGTTCATAAAACCATTTCCTTTTGGTGGGCTAAGTTTCTTTGCCCCCTAACACATTGGACTTGGAGGTGTATTTGTTTTAGGAATAGCACGGAATGTGAACATTTGTGGATGCTGAAAAATATGTGGTGAGATAAAACAGACCAGTTAAATTGTAATGAAGTGCAGAGTATTAATGGATTCCCTGTAAAAGTTGTGTGTTCTGCCTGTAGGATTTCTTTCAGTGGACCCTTCAGAAGAGGTCGCAAGCTTTTTTTTGAACTTGTTCATTGTTTTTGCTGACAGTGGGGAATCTAGTGGTGGTTGTGGAGATGATGTCTTTTCAGAATAATTCCCTGTTTCTTATGAAAAAAAATTAATAGATCAGACTTGTATCTACCTTAATTATTCATCCTGAAGTAATTTTGTTAGATGATGATGAAGGTGTTTGTCCCATGCAAAAGTGTATGAGATGCTTTTGTTTTTAAAATTGTAAAAAAATTACTTGTATTTTATGTACACTTAGTCCAAGCTTTGTTAGTTGCTTTAGGCAAAGGTCACCAAATTCCATCACCTTGCAACTCCAGTTCAAGCCATTTTGTTTAAGGTAAGTGAATTATGGGGAATTTGGAGTTCATCCACCAAAATAACGTGGAGGGATGACTTCTGTTCAGTGGAACAGTCTGTTGCCTGGCAATACTGGAACTGGAGAGTTTTAAGTCTTTTACAGGGATGTGCTGTGGACTCTAAAACAGTTATTAATGACAATTAAGTCCAATACCAAGTGTTCTTATTGGGGCACTTTGAAAACATAATGAACATTGCCCTTCTGTTAAATACTCTGTAGTAATGTGAGTTACTAAAGCATTTTTCTCTTTGACCAGCTACTTTCATCGCGCTACTATTAGTAGTTATGCAGTTTGTCATTACCTCCAGGTCTGCTCCTGTGTTCTCATGCCTTTTCTCATTTGTCTGCATCCACCTTCAGCCTGTCTTCAAGGCTTTCTCTTCACTTTCCTTCTTTATTATCTCCTCTTGTGTGATAGTCACTAGTTTTATGACTTGCTCTTCAAAGACTGAAGACATTTAGATGTTATCATTCTTGCTCAAACTTTGCAGAGGAGTTTGAAAGATTCTACCAAATTCTTTAAACAGGAATAAAATGATACATAAGATTAAATGCGTGTAATTCAGGAATAGTGACTGGAAAGAGGGGAACATCACACCCATTTTGTAAAAAGGGTAAAAAGGAGGACCCCGGAAATTACCAACCAGTCAGCCTCTCCTCAGTGCCTGGTAAGATCATGGAATGGATCCTCCTGGAAGCTATGTCAAAGCATATGGGTGACAGAGATGTTATTAGAGACAGCCAGTGTGACTTCACAAAGGGCAAATCGTGCATGACTAGTCTAGCGGCCTTCTATGATGGAGTGACTGGTGTAGGTAAGAGAAGAGCAGCTGATATTATCTACCATGACTTATGTACACAGTCCTGCACAATAGCCTTGGAGAGATATGGGGTTTATGGATGAATTATTTGATGGATAAGGAATTGGCTCTATGGCCACATTCAAAGAGTTCCTGTCAGTGGCTCAATCTCTAAATGGATAGTGGTGTCCCTTAGAGGTCTTTACTGGGACCAGTACTGTTCACTATCTTTATTAATGACGTGGTGGGATTGAGCACACCCTCAGCAAGTTTACAGATGACACCAAACTGAGTGATGCAGCTGATATGCTTGAGGGAAGGGATGCCATCCAGAAGGACCTTCACAAGCTTGAGAAGTGGGCCAATGCAAACCTCATGAAGTTCAGCAAAGCCAAGTGCAAGGTCCTGCATCTGTGTCAGGACAATCTCATATATGAATATAGAATGGGTGATGAATAGATTGAGAGCTCTGAGGAGAAAGACTTGGTGATACTGGTAGATGGAAAAAATGGGCATAAGCTGACAATGTGTGCTTGCAGCACAGAAAGTCAATTGTATACTGGCCTGCATAAAAAGAAGCAAGGCCAGCAGGTTGAGGAATGTGATTCTCTTTCTTCTCTGTTCTTGTGAGACCCTGTCTATAGTACTGTGTTCAGTTCTGGGGTCCCCAGTAGAAGGCAGATATGGACCCATTAGAGTGGGCCCAGAGGAAGGCTGTGAAAATAATCAGAGGGTTAGAACATGTCTCCTGTGAGGGCTGAGAGTTGGGGTTGTTCAGACTGGTGAAGAGAAGGCTCTGAGGAGACCTTATAGCAGCCTTTCAATATACAAAGGGAGCTTTCCCAAGAAAGACCGAGAGACTTTACCAAGACATGCCTGTAGTCACAGGACAAGGGGCAGTGGATTTAAACTGAAAAAGGGTAGGTTTAGACTGAACACAAGGAAGGAATCCTTTACTGTGAGGTGGTGAAATGCTAGAACAGGTTGCCCAGAGAAGCTGTGGATGCCCCCTTCCTGGAAGTGTTCCAGGCCAGGTTGGATGGGGCTTTGGGTAACCAGATCTAGTGGAGGATGTCCCTGCCCATGGCAGGGGGGTTGGAACTAGATGATCTTTAAGGTCCCTTCCAATCCAGACCATTCTATGATTGTATGAATATGAGACAAAGGTGTTTCTGATCCTGTCTGATGCTGACTGCAGGTGATGCATACGAGAATAATATGCTCAGATACTCTTCCCACCAGTCAGTGATCCATAGATCAAGTCTTCCTGAGCCAGAAGTAGGATTTTTTTTTTCTTTATTTAATAATCCTTGATGGATTTATTTTCTTCCCTGAATTTGTCTTTATTGAGTCTGTGTAAATTTTTTACATGTTCAATATGTGCCTGCAATAAATTGTCTTAATTGTTGTATAAGACACTTTTATTTAATGTTCTCAAACTCCTGGACACTTTTATTTAATGTTCTTCAACTCCTGTATTATGAAAAACTAAATTATCTGCTTCACCTTTATAGAACTCATGGTCTTCTATTATCTCTATCACATGTACTAGTTATTGAGGGAGGGGAAGGTATTTAGTCTGAAGTCCTAGAATATTACACTTATGTTGTTGAATGAAAGAAAATGCATTTTCATGATAACGTGTAACCTGTGGGTCTCCTTGCTTGTGTTAATTTGATAGTGAGTATGTGTAGAAGCAGAAGTTGGTGAGTTGTGTAACTAAGCAAGCAGGGATGCCTGTAGGTGGTAACAAGGTGAAAAGGGTTTAAAATAGCCACAGTATATACAAGCAAACTGGCAAATATAAATACCATGGGCGGAAGTCAAAGGAACTGAAGGATGGTGGCTACATGATTTTTTTTTTTTTTAAAATAACATCCAGTGTTTCCCTGGATGTTCATTTGCAGCAAACACCTTGAAAGAAACAAGCTGCAAGCTATGGAATCTGCAGTAAAAAGATAAGTACAAAGAACTGAGCTATTTTCCATAAAACTAGAAAAAATGCAGGAGGTTTTCTTAGTTTTTTTTTTTTTTTCTTCATAATGTATTACTTGGCATTCTGAGGGTGTAGTTGGGAGGAGTATAGAAATTTAACGCACTTTTTCCGAAGTCATGGAAGGTCACTTACAACTGTTCTCAGGTTGCCTTGAGCTGAGAATTGTTGCAGAACCACAATGTTCTAAATATTATAGCACTGGCATCCTTTTCAATGCTTCAGAGTAATTATAGGAGAAGCATTTAGTCTTCTAATGACAAAATTGCTTTGGTTGTGGGATTTTCTTAAACTGAAATTCAAAATAGTGGCAGAAACAGTTTAACAGCAAACTATACTGGTGAAAACAAATGTTTGCCTGGGTGATGATAGCTTAAAACTTAAGTATCAATATACTATCCCTCAACTCTATCCATAAGGAATGCGCAATCTACCTGTTCAGCTAAATTGCCTGTGGAGACTAACCTTTTAAAAATGCTTTGGTAAAACAAGCCTTTTCTGCCTGACGTGTGAGTAGCAAGGCATGACTTCATCGTTACTTCTAGATAAAGTGGGAAGGGGAAGCATTTCAAGTACCAACTTTGCTCATAATTGTGAGGTGAAACAGGTTTCTGCTGAGCTGTTTCTGTGCTATTAACTTCAAGAATTAAATGTAAATTCTTAAGTCTTCAGAGAAGGTTAGTAAAACTGTATTTCCCTGTTAGAATATGTGGTCTTAAAAAAATGTTTCTTAAACACAGGTGCACTCTCTGACAATATCAGGTTTTGCTATCCCCTCTCTCATTCCCTATTGTCAGAAATCAGAGCATATAGAACAGGAAGTTAATTGGCTGAACTTTCTTGTTCAGAAAATGTCAAGCAAGCAAACTGAGTGATACTGCACATCTTCATCAGACTGTTTTATATATATATATATATATTTTTTTTTTTTTTAAGAGTGCTTAGATCCACACTAAGCCAACCTTCTTGTTCTTCCATTACTGGCCAGGGGGGTGGCAAGAGCCATATTCAAAATCTGTTTTCAGCAGCTTCCTTAGTGCAACTTAAATTATGGAGTACTTACCTACTGGTACCAAAATCATGTGAAGCTGAGATACATAAATTCTTACTGTTTTAATATATTAAAAATGTTTAATGACAGTGGTGATTATTGAAAAATCAAACTATATGTGGAATGGGATGTCATGTTTTAAGGGGAATGTTAATTTCACATATAAACAATGTTATTGAAAAACAACTACATTTTTCAGTGGTCAGTGATTTTAATGGATAATTTAGTTAATAAAAGTAGTTTGTTTACTACTACATTTGTTTACAGTATAGTAGCTTTGGAAGTAGTCAGGACTGCATAACAAAATGTAATTTTTATAATGAATATTTTACTCTTGTCATGATGTTTTCACCAAAACAGTAGCTCTGGACATCTGCAATGTCTTGAAATGTAGCATTTCAGCACATGCTTAGGTTACTTTGGGGTGTAATTATACAGTTATATGGATTTCTGTATGCATCCATTCTTAAGAATGGAGTTTCCAGTGATGTTTAATGCTACTGATAGTGGATAACGTTATATACCTTGATCTGCTGGTCATTGGTAAACCATGTTGTCCCAACGTGCATACTTAGTCTTAATAGATTGGCAGACTAGTATCATTTTGTTGTAGAGTAAATGGCCTGTTAATATCCTCCTTCCAAAAAAAACCTTTGGATACATGTTAGGTACAAGTCTGACTTTCCTTAGTTATAGTATCAAGTGATGATGTGACCACTTTTCCCTTGAGCAAAATCCTGAAGCTTAAGAAATAAGGGCCTTGTTTGTCTTGTTTCTTTGGTTATCAGGAGGTAACTGCTCTTCAGTTTGTTCTGAACCAAAAAGGAAGATTAAGCATATAGTTTTATAGGGATAACAATGTTACAGAAGAAGCAGCCGGAAGTTCTAAGGGTTTGAATCTTGGAGATTTTCGTGGCCCTTCTTTTTGTGATTCTATAATATGTAGCTTCGTTGGTCTGTGCCTGGTGAAGGCTGTAAAAAAGCTACAGTTTTTACACCTTTAATAAACAAATTAGTCTTTGTATTGGTTAGTTTTTCTACCTGTAGGCTGTTATAAAATTAAGGCTTGTGTCTCATGTTTAGTTTTACTGTAAAAGGTTTTTAAAAATGTTTTATGAATCTTGTTTTTCCTGATAATAACTTTTAATTACTTTGCCAGTGTTTCTTTTTATTCTTAATAAATTATCAACTGCTATACAACTTATAGTTTGTAAGTCAGCTATCTTCCTTTCTGTTGAAAGGATTTTCCATATATGTACCTGTTAACTAATCCCTCCTGTGCATGGAGGCATATTTGTCTTGATCAATATAAAGATAACATTTCATATAGCCAAACTGTTTATTTCAAGGACATTCATGAACCTTCTAGTCAAGTGTAAAATATGTAAGCTAGCTACAATGTAGTCAAAATCCCCACAAAACCCCAAAGTACTGGAAATTTTTTCATGTCAGCCTACTCCTGTCCTTTCAAGATTAGGCTATTACTATTTCCGTGGTAATATACAGAAATTGAACAGAGATGCTAAAAAAAACACACTTCTTGAGACCAGTATTTTAGTTTCCATATGGTAGAAGTGTGTAAGATTTGATTGTGTGTGTGCTACAGTTTGTGAGGTATTGAACTTCTGTAGTCAACCTGTAGCAACTAACAGTCAACAAGTTTCTTTCTAGTCCTATCCCTAGATCAGAGTTAAGAGGAAGAAGTGGAAAAAAGAACTGGGACACATTCTGTTGTGGCTATAAGCTGTAGAATAACCTGAGAGTTGGGGCGGGGTGATAGGGTAAAGGGAGATGTTCCATAAAAGTAAACTTAAACTTCCATTTCTTAGATCTACTACTAGTTTCCATGCAGTGTGTCTGACATTCTGCAGCACAGTTGGAACTTGGCTTTTCAGTCATCTATTTGCTCTAAGGCTCAGTACTCCCGGAACTACTTGTGTTCATCTGCAGAGAAGTGTTCTTGAACACTCATCCTAAATACACTTTTTTTTTTGACTATTTTTTCAATGATGATGAAAATCAGGTGGTTTTTTTGGAAGGGTGTCTTGTCTTAGCAGTAGTATAACAAGTTATTTTCTTGTTTTCAAACAAGTTGATTTCCAACTCCTTCTTTAGAATACCTAATAAATTGACCATATTTTTCTTTCCATTTGAAGCCACAGCATCAAGAACAACCAGAGGCATTGCCTTGCTTTGACTGAAACCTCTACTTGGTTGCACAAGACTCTGTGAAACTGTAGCTCTGTGGTTGATTTTTATGTTGTTTCTGTATAGGTCTTCGTGTTGTATTTGTGGTAGCTCTTTCCCGTGTTTAACAAAGCAATAAAAAGAAAACTGATTTTCAGTTTAATGAAAGATACTACCAGCTGGGAAGACTTCTTTTCTGTTTCAAAGTGTGAAGTGACTTCAGGTTGTCCTAAAGCACTTGGGTAAAACCTTATGTTTTTGAAAAGTCATTATTGTACCTTCATGAAACTTCTTGGGCATTGTTTTGTCCTTATGTTGCCAGTAAGATCCTTGCACAAAAGGAAAAAGACTTCAGGTTAAAACCTTCAAACTTACTTTTTACTGCCTTAAAGCTCATGCTTTTTTTCTACAGAAGCTAAGCTTAATTGTGATGCTGTTCAGTAATTTTTGAACACTCTGAGCCGATTGAAAAGATTTGTAAGAACTTGTTATCCTCTCCTCCAAAAGCTTTCTCTATCAAAGTGTAGTAACAGGCAAAAGATCAAAAGATAGAAACTTGCTGCAATGCCCTGGTAGGAGGTAGAAAAGAGAGATGTCCAGTTGATGCTGCAGTTTGCACTGGAAACTTTCTGCTTCTACTAGCATCTGGACACAATGCTGTGGTAACCCAAATTTGTTGTAGTAGTTGGGTGGATCCTATTCCTCTCTCTACTCCAAACTGACCTTCTCTACAGAGTGTGTGGGTCCCTTGCATCAGCTCTTGTACAGTTTCTGTTCTGGGGAATTCTTCCTCTGTCATGTATCGTTTCTTCATAAATCTTTATAAACCACTGCTTCGGGGTAGAAGAGAGGGCAGAATTGTCTGTGTACTGTTTAAGTAGCACTGAATTGCATTGTCTTCTGTGTAAATACTGATACTCAGTGTTGTCTTCACATATATTTAATTTTAAGATACGATTTACATTTCATTCTTCAGCATGAAACCTCCTTCCTAGTACACTTTGTTTGGAAGAAAATTGTCTCTGACTATAAACTATTGCCACAGACTTTTTTAAATTTTAAAATCCTGACTATATCTTAATCATAGTATTATATATAAAGATATTATAAATATATTGTGTTGTAAATATATGTATAGAAAATTTTATCTTATGATAAATTATCTGTATGTCATTGTGGAAAAAGAATGTTAGAGTAAAGGATGTTTGCAAGCTAACTGTACTTTGCATATGCAGGGGAAGGGGAGATGAGAAACCTGTTCCCTCATTGCTTTGTATCAGTAAGTTGTTGAATGGTGAGTTGCTGCATCAGTTCTGATGTTTGTCGAGCTTTGGAACTCTGCAGGCTGTTATTAACTTTACTTAGCTGTCCTATAGTAATATGCATTGAATTATGAATGTCAGTTGCAACCTTCTCTTTTATTTTTAGAATATGCAGTTGAAAAATTTTGGTTTTGTCCCCACAACATTAGCCACTCTGGTTCTAGGTACACTTTGCAAAGTGGTCCTCAAATTTTGCAGTAAGGTACATGCTACAGAGATAACTCTCTATCGTTAATGGTGTCATCTTTTTGACTGCTAAATGCTGGTTGCACAACAGCAACAGGAAATCTATACAAATTGTTCTGGGGAACTAAGTACCAGAAACTAGAAGTGTCCTTTTCTTAGTCTTAAATTTCTTTTCCTTCCAAGGTCTGTTTTTGTAAAGCTTGACTCCCATGATTTCTGTGGATCATTAAAGTTGAGTCCTTTTCTTCCCTTTTCTGCCCTATTTGTGTGCCCTGGTTTTCAGCTAGGATGGAGTTAATTTTCACAAGAAGTTGGGAGGGGAGACAGCCAGGACAGTTGACCCAAACTAGCCAAAGGGATATTTCATACCATATGACATCATGTTCAGTATAGAAGGGGCATTGGCTGGGGAGGAGGGGTCGCTGCTCAGGGGCTGGCTGGGCATCAGGTCAGCGGTGAGCAAACTGCATTGTGTATCACCCACCTTGTATGTTTTTTTGTTAGTATTGTTATTTTCCTCTTCCCTTGCTGTCATAGTAAACTGTCCTTATCCCAACCCATGAGTTTTACTTTTTTTTCTTCTGATTCTCCTCCCCATCCCACTGTGAGGGAGAAGACTCAGCGAGGGGCCCCATGGTGCTTAGCTGCTGGCTGGGGCTAAACCACAACAGCCCTTTCTGGTGCCCAACATGGGGCCTGAAGGTTGATATGAGGACAGATCTGACCAGAGCATGCTAAAACAAATGTGTTGTATGCATTTATTGTATTAGTTAAATAGTTGCTGATCACAATGGTGTTTTGTTTGTTCCCATAGCTGTGTTATGTAAACCCTTACTTATTGTGTGTATTCCCTGTGGTGCTGTTTATCACCTCTGGGAGAGGGATCAGGATTCTCATTTTGCTGTACTGTGTAATATCAACTTATGATATAATAACATCAGTGGTCATGAGGTGGCCTTGCTGTCATGCCTGTACCTTGGACAACATCTCTTGGAATTCCTTAATAATTGCACCCAATCTATGGGGAAGATGGGGTGGGGAGGGGGAGGAATACTTTCTCCTACTCTTTCACCTCCCCTTTTTCCTTCAGGCTAGTAACAACAGCTTTTGAGAATTTTGAATACCCTTGGGATGTTCGAGCCAGCATGCTCTTATTACAGTGTCTCCTGAATGTGTTTCAGGTCTTGTTTAGGTTTACAAAAAATTGTTTTAAGAATACCACCCAGAGATCTGTCCCGAGGCTGAATAGTCATGAGTGGCACGACACATGGGAGAATATGGGCAGGTATCTAGAGAACTTCGTACCTCCAATGGTTTGGAACTTCACTCCCGAACAACTACAGAACCCTGATTAAAGTGATAGAATACTTGAAAGAAAAATGCTGTGGCTATTCCAAAGACAGTATCTACCAAACACTGCTTGGAATTATGCAGCACCCTCAGGGAGAAGAGAGGGGAAACAAACCAACAGGCATTGTGGCTACTCCAACCCCAGTGGCAGGCATTGTGGCTATTCAAACCTTGGTGCGGCTGAACCAAAAAGCCAACTGATGCCAGTATCAGTCACCCCTAGGCAGAAGAAATACACAAAAAAAAATCAGTTTGCTTAGTAAGGGATGACGATGAACCAGGACCATCATGCGAACAGGAGGAAGAGGCAGAACCAGAGGTGATCACCTGATCTCTGCCTCTGAGTGAGCTGTGAGATATGTGAAAGGATTTCAGCTGTCATTCAGCTGAGCACATCATTACCTGACTGTTCCAGTGCTGGGATAATGGGGCCAGTAGCCTGGAATTAGAGGATAGGGAAGCCAAGCAGCTGGGATCCCTGTCTAGGGAAGGGAGTATTGACAAAGCGATTGAGAAGAAGACACAAGCCCTCAGCCTCTGGAGGTGACTTCTGTCAGGCATGAACATTCAGTGAAGATTGGGTATGTCATCCAGGCAAGTGGACCGCTATGGAGAGAATATGTTCTATTCCCCACCTGTATGGACCAGTATCTCAGCTATTAGGAGTAAGCGTTCCTCTAATTAAGAAAGAGGATATAGAGGGTACACACCACAAAGCACCCTGTGTTTTTACCTACATGACCACAGAGAGGACACAAGGAAGTGGGTTTGAAAACCTACCTTGACGCTAGAGGCGTGAGTATGTGAGTTTCAAGGCAAAACAATCACATAAGGGGATTCTTCCAGGAAAAATGCCACTCCAGTTTCCAGCAGGCAGTCCCCTGGAGTGAGTGGAAGGCATGATCGTACTTATGATCTTCTTGAAGGGACCTCTAAGTCATTTTTGCAAGAAGTAAGTAATGAACATGATGAGCAGGACTAGAGGGGCCCTGCCTCCAGCCAGGTGGAGGAAAGGGACAACTGGGTTTATTGAACTCTGTGGATCTGATGGCCTGGCATGTCAGACCCACAAGACTGTAAGGCTCTAGTGGATGCTGGTGCACTGTGTACCCAAATTCCATGAAGCTATAACAGGACAGAACCTATCTGTATTTCTGTGTGACAGGGGGATCCTAACAGCCAACTGTGCTGGAGGCTGAAGTGAGCCTGGCTGGGAATGAGTGGCAAAAGCACCTTGTTGTGACTGGCCCAGAGGCTCTGTGCATCCTGGGCATAGACTACCTCTGGAGAAGGTATTTCAAGGACCCGAAAGGGTACTGGTGGAGTTTTGGCATAGCTGCCTTGGAGTTGGAGAAAATAAAAGTTGTCTACCTTACCTGTTGTGGGTTTGCTCAGGGTTGAACAACAACAGGTGCCAATTGCTACCACAACAGTGCACCAACAACACTATCCCACCAACTGACACCACCCATCCATAAGCTGATTCATCAACTGGAGAGCCAGGGAGTGATCGGCAGAACCCACTCATCCTTTAACAGTCCCATATGGCCAGTGCGAAAGTCTAATGGAGAGTGGAGGCTGACAGTAGACTATTGTGGCCTGAATGACATCATGCTGCCGCTGAGTGCTGCCGTGCCAGACATGCTAGAACTTCGGTATGAGCTGGAGTCAAAGGCATTCAAGCAGTATGCCACAATTGATACCGCAAATGCGTTTTTCTCAATCCCTTTGGCAGCAGAGAGCAGGCCACAGTTTGCTTTCACTTGGAGGGGCGTCCGGTACCTGTGGAATAGACTGCTCCAGGGGTGGAAACACAGCCCCACCATTTGCCATGGACTGATCCAGACTGCACAGGAACAGAGTGAAGCTCCAGAGCACCTGCAATACATTGGCAACATCATTGTGTGGGGCAACACAGCAGAAGTTGTTTTTCAGAGAGGGAAGAAAATAGTCCAAATGGTTCTGAAAGCCAGTTTTGCCATAAAAAGGTCAAGGGACTTGTGCAGGAGATTCAGCTTTTAGGAATAAAATGGCAAGATGGGTGTTGTCAGATCCCAATGGATGTGATCACCAAAATAGTAGCTATTTCTCTATCAACTAGCAAAAAGGAAACACAAGCTTTCTTAGGCATTGTGAGGTTTTGGAGGATGCATGTTCCAAATTACAGTCTGATCATAAGCCTTCTCTATCAGATGACCTGGAAGAAAAACAGTTTCAAATGAGGCCCTGACCAATGGACAAGTTTTTGAACAAATTAAATAAGAAATTGCTCATGCAGTAGCCCTTGGGCCAGTCCAGGCAGGACCAGATGTAAAAAATGTGCTCTACACCACAGCTGGGGAGAATGAGCCTACCTGGAGTCTACGGCAGAAAGCACCAGGGGGAACTCGAGGTCGACTCCTGGGGTTTTGCAGTTGGGGATCCAGAGGATCCGAGGCCCGCCACACTCCAACTGAAAAAGAGGTATTGGCAGCATATGAAGGGGTTCAAGCTGCTTCAGAGGTGGTTGGTACTGAAGCACAGCTCCTCCTGGCACCCCGACTGCCGGTGCTGGGCTGGGTGTTCAAAGGTAGGGTCCCCTCTACACACCATGCAACTGATGCTATGTGGAGTAAGTGGGTCGCATTGATCACACAGCAGGCTCAGATAAGAAACCACAGTCACCCAGGAATTCTGGAAGTGATCACAGACTGGCCAGAAAGGAAAGATTTTGGAATGTCACTAGAGGAGGAGGTGACATGTACTGAAGAGACCCTGCTGTATAACAAACTGCCAGAAAATGAGAAGCCGTACGCCCTGTTCGCTGATGAGTCCTGTCATGTTGTGGGAAAGCATTGGAGGTGGAAGGCTGCTGGATGGAGTCCTACACGATGAGTTGCAGAAGCTGCTGAAGAAGATGAATCAAGCCAGTTTGCAGAAGTGAAAGCCATCCAGCTGGCTTTAGATATTGCTGAATGAGAAAAGTGGCCAATGCTTTACCTCTGTACTGACTCATGGATGGTAACAAATGCCCTGTGGGGTGGTTACAGCAATGGGAGCAGAGCAGCTGGCAGTGCAGAGGCAACCCCATCTGGGCTGCCCCAGTGTGGCAAGACATTGCTGCCTGGCTAGAGGAGTTGGCTGTAAAAGTATGTCATGTAGATGCCCGCATACCCAAGAGTCAGGTCGCCAAGGAACATCAGAACAACCAGCAGGTGGATCAGACTACTAAGACTGAAGTGGCTCAGATAGATCTGGACTGGCAACATAAGGGTGAAGTATTTGTAGGTTAGTGGGCCCATGACACCTCAGGCCATCAAGAAAGAGATGCAAAATGTAGATGGACTTGTGATCAAGGGGTGGACTTGACCATGGACACTATCGCACAGGTTATCCATGAATGTGAAACATGCCCTGCAATCAAGCAAGCCAAGTGGTTAAAGCCCTTGTGGTATGGAGGACGATGGCTAAAATATAAATATGGGGGGGCCTGGCAGATCGATTACATCATACTCCCGTAAACCTGCCAGGGCAAGCGCCATGTGCTTACAATGGTGGAAGCAACTACAAGATGGCTGGAAACGTATCCCATGCTTCATGCCACTGCCTGGAATGCTATCCTGGGCCTTGAAAAGCAAGTCTTGTGGTGACACGGCACCCCCGAAAGAAATCAGTGAGGCAATGGGACTCATTTCTGAAACAACCTCATAGACACCTGGGCCAAAAACATGGCATTGAGCGTGTGTATCACATCCCCTGTCATGCACCAGCCTCTGGGAAAATCAAACGGTACAATGGACTGCTAAAGACTACACTGCGAACAGTGGGTGATGGGACCCTCAAACATTGGGATACATATTTAGCAAAGGCCACCTGGTTAGTCAACACTAGGGCCTCTACCAATCTAACTGGCCCTGCCCAATCAAAACTTTTATTTACTGTAGAAAGGGATAAAGTCCCTGTAGTGCACATGAAGAATATGTTAGGGAAGACAATCTGGGTTATCCCTACTTCAGGCAAAGGCAAACCCATCTGTGGGATTGCTTTTGTTCAAGGAACAGAGTGCACTTGGTGGGTGATGCAGAAGGATGGGGAAGTCCGATGTGTACCTCAAGGGGATTTAATTTTGGGTTAGAATAGCCAATAAATTAAATTGAAAAGGACTGTCGTGGTTTAGCCCTGGCCAGCAGCTAAGCACCACGCAGCCACTCCCTCCCTCCTCCCCCCCCACTCCTTGGAACAGGGAGGAGAATCGGAAGCAAAAAGTAAAACCTGTGGGTTGGGATAAGAACTATCACAGCAAAGGAAGAGGAAAATGATAACAATACTAACAAAAGAATATACAAAGTGAGTGGTACACAATGCAATTTGCTCACGGCTGACCCAATGGACAGCCCATCCCCAAGCAGTGACCCCTTCTCCCCAGCCAGCCCCCCTTCTATACTGAGCATGTTGTCATATGGTGTGGAATATCCCCTTGGCTAGTTTGGGTCAGCTGTCCTGGCTGTCTCCCCTCCCACCTTCTTGTGAAAATTAAATCTATCCTAGCTGAAAACCAAGACATTGCCTCAAAGAGTAGCTTTTAATGCTTGCTACTTAAGGTGGACAAGAATAGGAATGCAGGTGCAGTATGTAATAAAAGGAAACTTGTTTTGACTTATGATGGATGGCCAAGTCTAATGATCTTCAGTGGTCGATCACTCCTTAGGAAAATGCTTCCTAGGTACCATGCGTTAGCTTTCTTTAATCATCCAGGTGGTGTTATAGGGGTTACTATTTTGCAAATTAGCTTTAAAGCCTAAAATTGATTGAGATATATGTGTATATGTATTATTTGGCTTCATAGTAATTACTTAAAATTGTTGAGTTTTCTTGCATGAATGTGTTACAGACTCGTGTACGGGAAAGCGTGTGTGAGTTGTAACTGCTAAGATGCAGTTTTACTGCAGAATTGGAAAGCTGAGTAAGTGATGCTGAAAAACAAAGGGTGTGCAATCCTTTATCTTGATAATCCTGTATCCTGTGACAATAAGTAATGCATTTACTTAACTGCTTAAATGGGAAAGATTAGTTACTATATTCATGCAGGTTCTTCTATTTGAAAAGCTTAAAAAAATTCTATAATATTCTTAATTACATTCAGTCCTAATCATATATGCAATATTGCAATGAGTGAGAGTCTAATTGCACTTGATTTGCAAAATAAATATCATATCAAGTTGCCTTGTTGTGTGCATATTGTCTTGTGGTCAGATAAATGGTTATTATACAAAAGAAACAGAGACCTTAGACCTTAGAGAGAAAATGAAATGCAGTGGAGTAGTTGTTATCAGTGTTATTTTGTGCACTAACATTTTTTTGTAAGTTAACATAGTAACCTGACAGCATGTACAATAAAGTTCAGTCATACACAAGTTCGGTGGTGATTTTGTTAATCTTGAATGTTTCACAATTTCAAGAAATCATTATTAAAGAAATCACGGGAACTTGAGAAAAACGTTTTATCTTCTAAAAGCAGGTGTAAATGTGCAGTGACTGTTTTGACAACTCATATAGAATAACAGATGAACTGAAGTGTGACTTTATTTCCTCACGTAATGATTTGTTTTGACCTCTTTCTGAAATCTGTGTTGAAACATGAGAGCTCTTGTTACTGAAAGGTCTGATTACGAATGGTGAAGTATAGTGATATCAGGTCTTGTGGTTTGGAGTATGGCAGGAAGAAGCAATGTCAAGTGATCTCATGATTGTAGCAGAATTCTTGGAAGGCTTTAAATGGTATTTTAATGCCCTTAGTAAAAAGTCGTATGGATTATTTTTAACAGGTCTTTTTTGTCCACCTAGAAAGTGTCAGGAGATCATTCTGTCCCTGTATGGAAAACATTATCTCAGCCACCTGTTTTTAGAATAAAATATTGGGAAATAATGAAATTCCTTTATCTTCCCTTAAAATTACACATAATGTAAATGTTAAAGCCCTTAGTGATCCATAGTGGATTCTAGTATATAGTTTAAAAAAATCAAAATCCCGTACAACTCAAGACTATAGCAAGCTCACTTGAGATTTAGACCAAGGTGTGTTCTGTCAGTTATTTTGTGAAAATTTTCTGATTTTTCTTCAAGAGAAAAGATTTTTCAACTGGTCTAAAATATGTTCATTTTACTCTCAAAGAATAAGAATAAATAATTATATATTTAACAATTTTAAAATGAGAATAGATTAATTTCTTTCTATCTTGTATGCTATTAGTGTGCTAGCTTGTTGGGATGCTCTTTCAGGAGTTCAAAACAAAAATTAAGTCCAGGAATTACATTATTTAACTTCCCAGTGTTTTCTGATAACTTTGTAAATCTCTGGCAAAGATTATTTATCAGATATGTGTGCTTCCTTCAGTTACTTTTTTACTTCAAAAAGTAGAGATTTTCTTACTGAATATTGTGGCCTGGATCTTTTAAATAAGGCTATTTCTACGATATTTTGAGAGTTTCAGAACGTCCTGTTCTGAATTTAGTAAGTGGAATCCAAGGGAAGGCAGTTTAAAATAGCAACTTGGTGAGATTAATTTAAAGATGAAAATCAACATTCACATTAGAAAATGTAGTAACTTTGTTAATGCCATCTAAAGAGCAGTCATTTAATTACTGTTTGACTGAAACCATATGGATAATGTAATTGTTTGTCTGAGCAACCTTACTTTTGGCATTTTCTCTTTTGTATTTTTATTGTCACCTTCAGAGTTATCGTGAAGAATTTCTACTCAGATGTATCACCATATTATGTTTCATAAATACATTAAGGTTGTAGCTCAGTAGTGTGTATCCTATACTCCAAGATACGTGTGGTCCTCATATGGGGTAGGGTAAGTTTGGAGCAGATAAAAGTATGTGTCAGCAGTGGTACTTGGTATTCTGAAGAAGTATCAGAAGACCCTTGTGTGGTTGATCATCTCATGACTTAGAGACTGAAAGCTGGTTCGTATTGAATCAGCACAATATATTTGATTTTTAGAAATGCTGAACAGGCTTCCCCATAAATGTGGATTGGTCAGGTCCAGGAAGAGTTATGTGCTGGACATTGATCACTGTAGCACTAGTCATGGAGTGAAAAAAGGAGTCTTCCTTCTCCGGGTTCGAGTGCCTCAATTAACATCTTACTTGGAAAGTCTTGGTCTGGCAGCCTGGGGGTAGGTTGCATTGAAACTTTAGTATCAGTTCAAGAAAGTGAGAGAGGGGGAAAATTGAGAGAAAATGATGCTCTTCAGCTGTGTTCTGACCCCAGACTGGTTAGATCCCAGGACCTTTTTTTCTCAAATAGGACTTTGTGACATGGATGGAGTCATCCCTCTAACAGACTGTAACCACAGAGGATAATTGTTATTAATGTTCTTGAAAACGTGACTGATAGTGAAAATAGCATAAAAAGCTGCAGTAGCTGTGGCCATAATATCTGTTACATCTTTAACTTTTGCAGTGACCATTCATAGACTCATCATTTATAGTGCTGCTTTATAAATTAGAGAAGTTTGCATCTTGGATATGGTTAACAGACAGAGAGTGGTTTGTGCTCCGTGAAAGACTACAAGTTGAGCAAGTTCATCGTGTTAATTTATTTCCTTTTGGCTAACCAAAACCTGCAGCTGGTTTTCAACACAAGCAATCACATTATCATGTTAAGATGAGCATTAGATATAACAAAAATGATCAGCCTTTTTTGACTCTGGTTATTCATAACACTCGGTCAGCACTTAGCAGCTTAACAGCCTGACAAGGAATTGCTCCTGGACTGGCACTTTCTTTGGAAGCTCTTGTGTCCTTTTCTGCCACTCTTAGACTCAAGTACCAGATATCACTATTTGCATTTATACCACAATGTTCTCCTTACTCCATCATATTCTCCCTCAAGGATTCTCATGAGTGCTTTTCTTTGCCATTAGAATATGCTAAATAAATTTATTTCCAGTACATTGCTATTCTGAAAAGAAAGACTTTGTTCTACCCTAGACATATGGAGACTCTGCTCTCAAGATGAAGCCTGTAATTCTTTTTCTATGGTTCCTCTGCTGCAAATACCAGACTACTTTTAGGGTTTTTTGTTTGTTTGTTTTGTTTTACTATCTGTCTGTCCAACAGCAAGTGGGATTCAAATGTTATCTCTTCTGGGTTCATCCTTGTTCTTTTCAGAGAACCAAAAGTACTCAGCATCTGTCAATATTTGTGGCCTGCTTAAGAAAACAAGGAATTCATGTTTATTCATATCTAGGCAGATCAGGTACAAGTTCCAGAGAGAAACCAAGAGAGATAACTCGGGGAAAATTTGGTCAGTGTTTCTAGTGGAAATAACCTGGTACTGATCTAGGCACAAGACAGATTTATTCTATTTCCTGTAGCCAACAGTGGTCTGTTAGAGGACAGTCAAGTCACTTTGGGAGGTTCTCTGTATATCATGTTCTTTAGTCCTAACCTATCTGCGTGTACGTGGTGGTGTTAGGTGGTGTGTGTTAGGTTTCATCTATGGCTGTTATCGTGGTGTAGAAGATAACCTGTTCAAGCATATATTGCTCTTCAGCAGTCATATGAATGAAGTAGTCATTATCCCATGCTGTGTTGTATATGAATTCACTCGGTAGCTTAGCAGTTTAGACTTCAGAGAGTGTTCTTCTCAGTCTTATCCCCATTGATGGTGTCTATTACGGATGCTTGAGAAGTTGGAGTACCCATTTGAATCTCTCTGAATCATGTTACCTCCAAGGGATTTCTAAGTTTTAAATTCATGCTTCAATACTGAGGACTTTCAAGTCTTAAAATATTATAGTCTATTTAAGGAATTCTGGTTGGTCATTACACTCTCTCAATAAGTAAGTAGTATTTGCTCTTATTTCCCATTCGTATGAAGGCATTTTTGAAAATGGCAGCATCTAATGATATTTTGTCCCATTCCTGTTACTGGCAGGACTGGCATTCAGTGTTGTCAGATTGTGGCTGGAAGTCATATCTCTGTGTCAGATTTAGGTTGTCACATTATTTTCTTAGGCCGTATAGTACTGACTTTTTAAGCAAACATCGTATTACCCTGTTGCTCAAGAAAGTACACTTCTTACCTATATTGGAATAGTCTTGATTTTACTTTAATACAAAGACAGTAATCCTGATTTCCTTTGATCAAGAAAGCAAATGAGATCAATGAATTTAAGCAATGAAACCAAATTCTTAATTCATTAAGTCAATCTTAGAATTCTGTTTGATACGGTCAAGCTGTTTTTCCAGTCGTCTTGAAAACATAGTCCCTTCTGCAAAACAAAATCACAGAATCATAGAATATCTCAAGTTGGAAGGAACCCATGAGGATCATTGAGTCCAACTCCCTGCTCCTTGCAACTACCTAAAACTAAACCATATGACTGAGAGCGTCATCCAAACGCTCCTTGAACTGTGACAGGCGTGGTGCCCTGACCACTTCCCTGAGGAGACTGTTCCAGTGGTTGACCACCCTCTCAGTGATGTCCTTTCCTGATGTCCAACTTGATCTTCCCCTGACGGAGCTTCGTTCCATTTCCTCATGTCCTGGCGCTGGTCACCAGAGAGGAGGTCAACACCTCCCCCTCTGCCGCTCCACTTGATGAAGTTGTAGACTTTGATGAGGTCACCCCTCAGCCTTCTCTTCTCCAAGCTGAACAAACCAAGTGAGCTCTCCTCACGTCTCTTGCCCTTGAGGCCTTTTACCATCTTGGTCGCCCTCCTCTGGACACACTCTAGTAGTTTGATGTCCTTCTTATAGCGAGAAGCCCAAAATTGCACACAGCACTTGAGGTGGGGCTGCACCAGTGCAGTGCAGAGTGGGACAATCACCTCCCTCGACTGGCCGGCTACGCTGTGCTGGATGCACCCCAGGACACGGTTGGCCCTTTTGTGTGCCGGGGCACCCTGCTGACTCGTATTCAACTTGCCATCAACCCAAACCCCCAGATCTCTTTCTGCAGGGCTGCTCCCCAGCCTCCAGTCCCTCAGTTTGTATGTATAACCAGGACTACCGTGTGCCAGATGGAGAATCCTGCAAAAAAACCAAAACCCTAACAAAGCTCTGGCATGCTAGCTTGTTCAAGTCTAGTCCTACAACATTTCTTTTTCTTTGTGAAAGTTCCATGTTGGTTCAGGACAGATGGTAGAAGTGACAATTCTGTACGTGCCCTAAAGAAACTTTTAGTATTAGCTAATTGTAGTTTTCTGAACGTAGATATGTTTTCAAAGGTTATTGGAGATACATTAATTGGCAATAGATTTAACAATATTTCTATGTAAGATTTTGTTTACTGTTTTCTAATTTATCTCAGCTTTTGAGAGAAGAAAACACTTGTTAAACTAGTTCACATTTCTTAGTATCAGTCAGTAAATTGCAGTCTTGTACTATTCTAATAACAAATTACATTAAATGGGGCTATCTAAGCTAACAGTAAGTACTGTGGTAGTGTGTGATGGGTTGACCCTGGCTGGAGGCCAGGTACCCACCAAAGCAGCTCTATTGCTCCCCTCCTCAGCTGAACAGGGGAGAGAAAATATAACGAAAGGCTTGTGGGTCGAGGTAAGAACAGGGAAAGATCACTCACCAGTTAGCCTTACAGGCAAAACAGACTTGACTTGGGGAAAAATTAATTTAATTTATTACCAATCAAATCTGAGTAGGATAAGGAGAAATAAAACCAAATCTTAAAAACATCCCCCCTACCCCTCCCTTCTTCCTGGGCTCAACTTCACTCCTAACTCTTCTGCCGCCTTACCCTGAGAGGTGCAGGGGGATGGGGAATGGAGGATGTGGTCAGTTGATAACATTTCATCTCAGCTGCTTCTTCCTCACACTCTTCCCCCACTCCATCATGGGGTCCCTCCCATGGGAGACAGTCCTCCACCAACTTCAACGTGAGTCCTTCCCATGGGCTGCAGTTCTTCATGAACTGCTCCAGCATGAGACCCTTCCACAGGGTGCAGTCCTTCAAGAACAGACAGCTCCAGCATGGGTCCCCCACGGGATCACAAGTCCTGCCAGCAAACCTGCTCTGGTGTGGGCTCCTCTCCTCACAGGTCTATAGGTCCTGCCAGGAGCGTGGGCTTCCCACGGGGTCACAGCCTCCTTCGGGTGCATCCACCTGCTCTGGCGTGGAGTCCTCCACGGGCTGCAGGTGGATATCTGTTCCACCGTGAACCTCCACAGGCTGCAGGGGAATTTCTGCTCTACCAGCAACCTCCACGGGCTGCAGAGGGACAGCCTGCCTTGCCATGGTCATCTTCACGGGCTGCAGGAGAATCTCTGCTCCAGTGCCTGGAGCACTTCGTCCCTTTCCTTCTTCACTGACCTAGGTGTCTGCAGAGTTGTTCCTCTCACATATTCTCACTCCTCTCTCCAGCTGCCGTTGCTGTTGCACAGCAGTTTTTTCTCCTTCTTAACTGTTACCCCAGAGGTGCTACCACCATTGTTCATGGGCTTGTCCTTGGCCAGCGGCGGGTCCATCTTGGAGCCAGCTGGCATTGGCTCTGTTGGACATGGGGGGAAGCTTCTAGCAGCTTCTCATAGAAGCCACCCCTGTAGCCCCTTACACAACCAAAACCTTGCCATGCAAACCCAATGCATAGTGCTTCAGGAAATGGCTGGATTTAATACTTGTTTTGTGGCTTCCCTTAACCTTAAGCGGATTTTTGTTCTATGAAATGTGTAAAGTTTATTTGTGCGTTTCACTCATTGAAATGACTAATAAAAGGTACAAACACTTTCTTATTTTACAGGTCAACAGCAAGGACAGGATGGAGTTAAAGTACAGCAAGCCACAATAGCTCCTGTTACTGTAGCAGTAGGTGGCATTGCTAATGCAGCAATTGGTGCTGTTAGTCCTGATCAGATAACGCAAGTGCAGCTGCAACAAGCTCAGCAAGCTTCTGACCAGGAGGTGCAACCTGGCAAGAGATTGAGAAGAGTTGCCTGCTCATGTCCTAATTGCAGAGAGGGAGAAGGAAGGTAAATGTAAATTTTATCAGTACTTATGCATCTTATCACAGCTTGCCTCATTTGGGCATGAGTTTTTCTTATGTTGCCTACATTTTTCATGTTTTCTATTAGAAAGGATGTTTAGATATTTTTAAGACAGGGGATTATAATTGTCTCTATTTGTATGAAATATTTTTCCTAATAGCTAAAAATATTTTAGAATATAATTATTTACCTGTTTAAATTTTATCTTTTTTAGAGGCAGCAATGAGCCAGGAAAAAAGAAACAACATATCTGCCATATTGAAGGATGTGGAAAAGTTTATGGCAAGACATCTCATCTTCGAGCACATCTGCGCTGGCATACCGGTGAAAGACCATTTATATGCAACTGGATTTTTTGTGGCAAGCGATTTACAAGGAGTGATGAGTTACAAAGACATAGAAGAACCCACACAGGTTGGTCAGCCCTCTCTGTATACATAGTACAGCAAGTATGAATCGTAGTGGCCATGGTTAAATAGTGATATCAAAGTTCTCACTTATTAGGATCTGTGAAAACTTCTTTTAAATGTAAATAAAGTAACTTTAAAACAGAGGAAGTGGTAGATTTCAGTCTTCATCAGTTCAAGCTGACTGAAATCAAATAAATAAAACAAGAGATCTGTTCAAACTGTTCTTTTGTACCTATGCTAGAAGATGACCATTTCGTCACAGATAGCTGATGTATATTAGGATTGGCCATGGGCCAGGGTCATCATTTCCTCACTTGGACTAGCTCAGTCCTTAAGAAATCTACTAACCTAGTCCATACATGAGATTTGGTCTTCTTGGGAAGTTTCTTGAAGTTTCAAGTGAGAACTGATAAAGCAAGTTCTCTTAAGAGTTCAGATTGGAAAGGTGGACCTTTTAGAAGCTGAAAGTTTTATCAGCCATCATATTTCTAGCCCCAAGAAGGTGTGTGTCCCTCTCCTTCCCCTCCCTGTCCCCCACCCCCAACTTACAGCATCAGAAGGTAGCACTTGAAGTTTAAGCACTAGTTATATTTGAACAGTGACAGGACTTTTTAGTATGTTGAATTTATCTCTCTTGATGTAGATTTCATGTTTCCAAATTCCCTTCTCATCACTGTAATCTAAATAACAAAAGTGTTCTTAAAAATTATTATCAGGTCGTTCTTTCAGGGCTTTTACCTCTCCTACTCTGTCAGGTTTATGGAAGTTTATGGAAGTTCTCTGGTGACCTGAAATTCAAACTTCTCACCAGGTAATCATAGCATAGCAAATATTTGTTGAGAACATTTTAGTAGTGAAGAGTAGATTGCCAAAAGCCTGTGACTGAACAGAACACACCTGGAAATCCGACATATAGAGAAGAAAACATTGTATCCTTTTAAAGACATTTCCAATGTTGAATAGGAAAGGGTCAGATTCAAATGATCAAGCAGTGTTCAATGCTCTCTTTCAGTAACATTTTGGTTTTCTTCTTCTTTTGAAAAGGTGAAAAGAGATTTGAGTGCCCAGAATGTTCTAAAAGGTTTATGCGAAGTGACCATCTCTCAAAACATGTCAAAACTCATCAGAACAAGAAGGGTGGTGGAACAGCCCTTGCTATTGTTACCTCAGGAGAACTGGACTCTTCAGTTACTGAGGTTCTTGGTTCTCCAAGAATTGTCACTGTTGCTGCCATTTCTCAAGATTCAAACCCAGCAACCCCTAACGTTTCAACAAACATGGAAGAATTCTGAAAGGATCATTTATATGGACGCCTAGTGCTGCACTTATCCTTTCAGGATATGGAAGTGGGCTGGTAAAGTGGATTACAGAGCAGGAAATCATGTTTTCAGTCATGACTTCTGTAAGTGTTCCAGGTTGGAGGGTCAGCATGGGAAGTGTACACTGGTGCAACAAGAAAAAATTTCAAAAATTTCAAAAATACAAACAACGCAAATTGACGTACTGGATAAACAGATGGGGGAATATTATTTCCATACTGTACTTTTTTAGTTATATGTCTGTATATCATGTAATGATTTTAAATGAACTTCCCCTCCCTATTTTAGCATTGTATATTAATGTGTTTATAAAATCAGATAATATCAATGTAAAACAGGGTGGACCTTGCCTAGGATTAATATAATTTGATGAAGGTACTTTGTTTTTAAAATAAATTTGTAGTATTTTCATGAGAACATCCTTTTCCCGTAAGACACAGCAAAACCGAATACAGATTGAACTATAGTGGAAATAGTTTAGGGTTTTGCTCAGTTCATAGAACACATCAGTTGATTTTGGCCGTCTTTTCTCAAGTTTTGGAATTACTCAAATAGCGGCTGGATGAGCATGCTGCGAAGTGGTTCTGAGGTGGACCTCAGATTAATTTTGACCACTACATTATAGTAGTGTGTATAAATGACAATCAGTGAGTTCTAATTCCTCTCTTTGTTTGGAGAGCTAAGGTTATGTAGAATTAGTGTATACGGTAGGAAAGATAAAACCATAGAAAGATATTAACGTAAGATTTTACAAAAGTAATGGTATCTTTATGTAGGATGAAACATGAATATGGCAACTTTTGTGTCAGTTTTGGTATTTCATTTCATTACATTTTAGAACATCCATGGTCCATTTGTAACTCGTAGGTAACATGAATCATAAAAACTCAATCTTAAGTATTTAAATGTTTTAATTTTGTTAGAATTCATGGAAATTAATCAGACAATTGAGTGTTGTAGCTCATTCTCCAGTATCTTTTCGCTGTAAATACTAGTTGTTATATTGTGGTTAATGTGCTGAGTTCTTTATGCTTTGACTTAATAGCCAAAGAAAAGAATTAATTATCACATTTTAACCAAAAAAAGGTATTGAAAGTAAACATTTTCTCTCTTTTCCCCTAAATATTACTGTCTTTATTTTCTCTTCAAGCATAATCTGTGGGCTGGTAATAAATACCTGTTACCTATCAAGTCTTACATTGAGCCTCCAACCACAAATTAAATTGGGGAAAGAGGAATATAGTTATCTTTTTACTACACAACTTTTGATTTCGGTTACATTTTCAGATGTGCCAGTTTAATAAGAGTATAGAGGAAATGAAAAACAACAACAACAAAAACAAACTGCATTTTGTATGTGAAAACTCCAGTATGTACAAGGAGGAAAGATGGCCAAATATTTCATACTCAGGATTTTTAATTACTTCCCATAGGCATAAATGTAACCTTTTACACATACAGTCATTTGGTAATAATTGTCATGACCATTTTTTAAAAAAAATTTATACACCAAAATATTTTTGATGTAACTAAAGGAAGTACAGTGCAACAAGGATAAGTCTGGGGTTTTTTTCCCTGCAAATTCCAAAAGGAAGAATGTGTTTGGTAGCTGTTGGTTTGAGAGACATGACAAATATCTTGCGCATTCCCTCACAAAACATATACTTCTCATCTGAATACTTTATCAATCTTGTGGTGTTTTCTGTATTTTTGAAGCAAGAGAAATACCAATCATTGTTTACACTGTGTACACTTTAGGCCAGCCCTTTGTAGCAAAATACTAAGCTGAAGGTATTTTATACTTTCAGTTTACATAAAAAGCTTTGAGATTAAAGAAAAACAATTTTACACTGTGGTTATAAATTTCAAGTTTCTTAAAGCTTTTGTAGACTTGTAAGAGAGTCTTTAAATTTTAGTTGGGTTTTGTACATTATTTTGTATATTTTATTTAAAGTACTCTTAACTGATGTATCTGGATTTAAAACATCAGAATCAATTAGATGTGACATTTAATACAGATGAACATTAGGTAGTATTAACTGTTAATTTTATTATATAGGAAATGAAACGTCAAATATATATTTTATCATTATGCTTCACAATCAGTGCTATAAATTTCTTTATGCAAAGAAAAACTTTCCTAATGTTAATACCATGTTTCCTAGAAGTTAACAATTTTTGTAAACTGAAGTTATGAGCATTCTGCACAACCATTTCATATATAATTTTTTCATGCATACTTATGTATGCAGATAGGAAACTGAAGTAATTTTTAATCTGCAATGAATCCCTATTATAGATGTATCAAAATCTAAATCTGGTTGGCTTCATAGCATCTCAAGTACATTAACTTGTGTTAGCAGGTGCACATTTTACCGCTGGAATTAGAAACATTTTGACAGTCTGTTCTGCATACCATTCTGAATCCACTTTTCTGTCTTAAAAGGATCGTAAATTTCAATGTCCTTTATTTGACTCAGTGGGATATAGCTGTTGTAAGTAATAGGGCACAGATGTGCAGTAGTATCTTGTTTAATGGCATTTCACTGTTCATTCCCTTTGCCACCATTAAAAATTTTGCTTTATTGTAATTATCAGTGCAAAGTGTATTTACCATGGTAGAACTCCAGTGTTAGAATAGTTTTTTTCTTACAATATACTTTCTTTGGTTAGGTTCGTGTATGTGTTGCCGATTACATTAGAAATTGGTGTTAAGTCATTATTTATCACATTCTTTCACGAGAGCAGTAATAAAAGTGTGTAATCTAGGAGAAAAAAGTTAATTTGTCAAAGTTAGGTAAGCATGATGATTAGGTCCTATTTTTCAATTTTATAACTGTTTTATTGCAACAATATTTGTATTTAAGTCTTCATTTTAATGCCTTGTGGTGTTTTTTTATGCATGTCACTGAATTGTCATCCCGCAAGAATTGATGTGCAGCATAGGGTATTAAATCTGCATAATGATTTTGAAACAGAAAAATAGTTGATGGTAAAAATGTAAATGTTTTGCAAAAAATTCCTTATAAAAAAGTTTTGTAGTAATATTTCACTTGTAAATTTTTCTAAAAAAATGGAAAAGGAAAAAAATGAGAGTAACATTTCCCCACATCTAGAATTTAGAAATTAATTCTGCCAGCAATGCCTGTTAGGCATTAATTTGACACTTTTACAATGCTGATTTGTATAATTTTTTGGTGGGTTTGGAACTAAAATCATGTACAAGTTGTTGCCTGCAATAACATTTTGCAAGTAACCTATTAAAATTCCCTTGAGTTTAAAAGGTTTCTTCATTTAATTACTTACAATATAAAGCAGCAATAAATTATGTTTGAGTGATAATCTTTTCATCAAGAAGAACACTAGAAAGCAAATGCTTCTCAATGGGGAAAGGTTGGCAGCAGCTTCTGGTTTTGTGTAATTAAGACCTGTACTTGCTGGTCAGCGTTTCCCAACTGGCAGACTCCCAGCAGGGAATTAAACCAGCAGATTCTAGCTCAGCATGAATTCTGTGGGGTTTGTTCAGCTCTTGGGAATGGAAGTTACGGTTATTCCTGAGCATACCAAAGGAAAAACTTTTCTAAGGTAAAGAGTATGAAAGCACACACAAAAATAAATATTTTTTTTTTTAAAAAAGATAATTCCATATGAGAGAGAAATAATAGAAGTGTCATGATTGTACGGCAGATGGAATGAATAGAACAAATTAATGGAAAGCTGAAAGTACTGACTTCAACTCATAGAAAATATACTGAGCTTTTCTTCGTGAAATGTAAACAGGCTCCTGGACTGTGTTATAGTAAAATAACTTTGATGGTATACTAAATTTCTGATTATAATGGTATACCATTTTTTTTAATACTAAAAGAATTTTGATGGTAAGCCTTGCAGTACTTTTGCAGTGAACCAGTAGTAGTATTTCACAAAGGAAGAAATAAATATAAAGACCACTTGCTTGTTCCATCTTCCAAAAGAAGACGGAACTTAAAATTTGTGGCTTGTAGCCTTGTACTGCAAGACAGAATCGTCTTTCCTCTTTCCTCACTGAGACCTAAAATCAATTATCTTTATTGTATGTTTGATGAAATACCTGTTTAAGTCTCATTAACCTCTATTTCAGTGCAATGATTCTAATGTCAGACAAACTTATTAACTGAAGTCAAACTAAGTCATAATTCAGAGTAACTGCGTCTGATCAACTAATATGTCTTTATTGCCCAATTCTTTAGTATTGTGGCACTGGCATTTTTATTGTGAATTGCAAGATACGTGGTGTTTTGAAGCAGTTTCTAGATTTTTGATAAGACAGTAGTCCTCTACTTACACAGCCACCATTGTGGTACAATATCAGAAAATGTAACAAAATTTCACATAAAGACATGAAGGATGAATATGCATATTCCATTTTACCCTTCTAGTTCTTTAAACATGATCATTCTACTCTGTGAAACATGAAGTTTAACACCAAATTGAGTCATTTCTTCTACAACTTTAGATTCAGTACTGTTGCTATTAATTTAATTACATTTTATATTTATTGCATGCGCAGCTAGGTAGCAAATACTAGGGTGTTGTTTTCTATATGTAAAATTCATATTTTATTCATATTGAACTTGCTGTCAACTTCACTTCTTTATGCTTTGCATGTTCTTTTCCCCAAAGCTACTAGCATGGTTTCCCAATATCCTGAGACTTGTCAATGCACATGGAAATACTGTGGGGACCAACAGCTCGCATACACTATCCTTGCTTGCTAGAATAACTTTTGCAGGGAGAGGACAGCAAGATACCTTTTCTAGCAGAACTGCTTCACTCTGAAAATGGCTGGAAGTGATTACCAGCAGGTAGATTGGTGATGTGATCAGTTGATGTGAATGTGACTAAAGGCACTTTTCTTCAACTAAGCTAGACATAAACCACCCTGAGTGTGGGATTTGGCTCAATGTGCCCGTTCTGTAATGCAAGTGATTTACCATTAACAGAAGTGGTGACAGTTCCCTTGTTTTGCCATGGATTTGTCTGTGTCTTCTCCAGAAGCGTTTGGGATAGAAGATCTATAGCTTGCAAAGGATTTTTTAAGAGGCTCTGAGATTTGGGAATTGTTCTCTTCAAATCATTCCGCTAGCACTGCTGAGGTTTTTTTTTCTGTCTGGTTTTATTTTAGTTTGTTGGGTGTTTGGGGTTTTTTTGTTGTTTGTTTGTTTGGGGTTTTTTTACCAAGGATCAAAAATTACCTGCTTTCTAAATTGCTAGATCAAGGAACATTGACATTTCATTGACTTACATGAGCAGCAGTGTGCAATGTAAGATTCATAATATGCAGATTCCAAGCTTTGCCTATCATTTATACTTTTATGTATGGAAAATGCCTAGCCTTGAACCATTTAATAATTTCTCATCATAATGTTTTTAGCATAACTTTACAAAAAAAAAAACCCTACAAAAATTATGTCAACCTTTAGAGTTTCCCCTAGGAAGAAACCCTTTCTGTTCTAAAATTAAGTGTATTTGAGAGCCTAAATATTCAGAGGTTTCTTTACCAGCAATACATTTTGCAGCCTTTCTAGAATTTTTCATTTTCTCTCTTGCATCTGTCCCTATGTTGTATCCTAGCCTAGGTTTCCATTAAGACCCCTCTTAATGCGTTCTCAAATGCTACAGCTTTTTATCTTAAAAATTTCCTACTTCTTGCTAAAACTACTGCAGAAACACATAGACTGGACAAAAGAAGTACTCTGTCTCAAATATTTATATTGGAAAACTCTTTTGGAAAGTATTTGACTTCAATGAGGTCTCTGTGAAATCCCCACATATTATGGAAGCATAGTCCAAGGTAGAGTTTAAAATTGAGTATATATTTGCAGGGCAAGAGGTATTTCTCAAAGAATGTTTATACTGCTGATCTGAAATTCTGTTAAGTGTTAATTTTTAAGTTGTTTTAAGTTCAGTGTGTAGTTTTTTGTCACTTGTATACATTTTAAAGGAAAGTCTCGGGACGAATTCCAGGAAGAACCCAATCTTAAAGTTGGCTGACCTTTTGGTGTTGACATATTTGTCAAAGTTTTGGAAAATTGTTAAAACAACAAAAAACAAGCATTAAGAGAAGCATGTTGTCTGTAGACCTAGGCATGTTCTGATTTTTTAAAAATGTAATTAAAATTTATGAAGTTTTGATTTACTTTCATATCTCAATTTACTAACTAACCATTGCTCATAGGTAAGGTGTGAGACAGGTGTGTCTGCTAAGTGAGACATACACATCTCTTGGGAGCTACTTGAGAGATTTTTTCAGTATATAAAAGTATAAACTATGGTTTGGAATTAGTGTGTGGAAGAAGTGTTTATTTAAAGGGGAAACAAAAGGTAGCTGGAGCATAAACAGGACTCTGGTTGGTGTACCTTTTCCCCCTAAAGTCTTAGTTTTTTATTGACAGCTGTCATTAAAGCTTACTGCTGCTTTCAGTTATTTCTAAGTGGTGTTTAATATAAGCTGGCAAAGTGAAGAGAAGTGAAAATAATTGAAGGAGGCAAGAATTAGTTGAGAGTGGGATGAGAGGAATGATAAAATATCTAATTAGCGGAAAAAAAGGTGATATAAAAGAGTACCTTACAAAACAGGAAACTCGAGAGCAGGGACAAACCTGAATGGGATCTAAAATGATAATAGAGCAGTAGGAAAAGTATTTTGATCTAGAAGGAGATGAGGAATAGGTAGGTTTATCCCTTTGTAAATACACTTTTTTTATGCTTTTGAATTTTGAAAGAACACTGTTTGTGCGCACAGCGCAGGCAGCTTCTTTCTGTTTTGATGAGCGGCAGGAGTCACTTGGTAGACTCAGTACTAGAAGTTCTTTAAAAGTGGACATCCTTGTTAGTATTTATTTTTCTAAACTGCTGGATTTACAGGCACAGTGGAATATGTTAAAAGTAGAGTCCCCTGGGAGCTGTGCACGGACCTAGTAAATGCCAAGTCATCCTGGATCTGTTACCATCTGTTTACATTAAGACAGGCAATCAATTTTTACACGCTGTCATAAAACAGAGAGATTTTTCTACTTACATAGAAAAAAAAATTCAATTTCCCTCAGCTTTCTTCCCCTCCTGTTTTATAGCAGCATGAAACTACACAGAAATCAAGTCAGTAACCTTGATGGAATAAAAATACCCCGGTTTAAATGGTAAGAGCTTAAGACGTGAAATAGCAATACTTTTGAACTCCTGCTTTTAAATATGGGCAGAGCTGATTTCACCGTCTTCCAACATCAACTTACTGAAAAAGTTCAAATGATGTAATTCAGATGTAATATGGTCATTATGGCTTTTGCATTAAACACAATCCCTGCCTCTACATTAACATTTATGAATTTCACTTCTGTTGAACCAAATTTATGAAACCTCTTCCGAAACTAATACTGAAACCTTTGGGTAGCCTGCTTCTTTTACACTTTAAGCTTTCAAAAACAGTTTGCCATTGTGGATCACCTAGAAACCGCTGTGATTGCTATAGATTATTGCTATATCCAGTAATAATGACTGATTGCACCTTTGTTCTGCCTTTAGTTATGACTGTTCAATAGCCTCTATCATCTGTTTGGTTTAGCACAGTAGTCTGTTACCACAGTGTTACAATAAAATTTCTTAGTCTTTTAAGAAGACTAGTCTGTATTAGATTGTTACGTAATTAATTGACAGTAGCCAACTGATCACCCAGTAGCATGATGTGAAAAGTAGAGAGCTGGAGAGCAATGGAGTATGTAACAAGCCAATATGTAGAGAGGCATTACCTGTAAAAATGCCAAATTTGATCCTGTCTCTATTTGATCTCTTCCATTCTTTCCAGTTCTGCCTGTGGCCTGCAAAAAAAAAAAAGGGAAAAAAAAAAAAAATCATTATCCTTGGTCTTGAGAAGATATCTAGCAAATACACAGGAACACATGCACTAAAAAAAGTTGGCTGAGACAAATATTTATTGCAACCAAGCCCTGCCAGTTGAACCACAATGATATATTGAGGAAAATCAAAAGTGAAATTTATTGGGGAAAATGATAACAGATTTCAAATGTGTCACAGGATCAGAGAAGGGATTTTGGGGGATTGCCTTTTTGTCATACTGAAGAAATGAAAATTCATGTATTACAATAATCTGTATGAATCCCTTTGTTTAAATGACTTCACAGAACGTCCTCTGTAATCTGTCAGCTGAACTGGCTAGCCAAAGCCTTCCACAAAGATTCTGTGAATAGCAGTTTGTAATAAGGATCAGCAAATGACTTTTTGAAGGTGTCAACCCTTTTATTTCAGAGAACAAAAGCTTCTGTTCAACTACTTCACTGAGATCTTAGGGATTGGTATCTATTTCATGTCCATCTAGTCAACTCTCACCTTATGTCCCTCAAGATTTAAGGTTACGATGTCAAATTACTGTTGAATTTGTCTATTAATTGTCTGTTAATTGTCCTTCTGACTGGCCAACTGAGAAAATCAAATATCCACCCTACATGGCTTCTTGAATGTGTCTATTCATTGTGCTACAGCTGCAGCAGCTAACTACACAATTTATGTTGAAGCTTTCAAGCAAACTCTTGCTGAATTGCACTGCTAGAAGACCTGCTTTGCTGAATATTTGGGACAAGATGTAAAGAAACAAAAGGATTATCAGCAAAGAAAAAGGCAAATAAAACTTGAGGACAATTTCTGTCAGTCACCAAGGTTACAGAAGAAGTCAGTAAGATACTTAGGGTCAATCTTCAATCTTTTTATCCCTTATTTGATGGTAGAATTATTTTCTTTAAAGAATCTTGCACTTGGTTTCCCCCCAAAGATATGGGAAAATTACTTGCCTTTGATAGACAGACAGATAGATAGATAAAAATTTTTCACCAATGCCCATTTACATCTGTAGGCTGCTCTGGACGTGACCTAAGAGGCAGCTTTGTTTGTCTGCAGGGGAAGCCTTCAAAAACCCTTGCATTTGTATCAGGAGAGCTATTTTCACTGCTGCTCTGTGATCCCAGAAAAGAGAAGTAGATCAAGCCTGGCACTGAGGACCTATATTGCACAGACTGATGGCTCCAAAGAGCAAGAGGAGTTGAAAGGAAAGAGTTCTCTTGCTGTTTCCTTGAGAGGGGTGGAAAGTGCTCTAAAAGTTGGTTACATGCTAAATGTCAACCAAATGAAGCATGAAAAGCAAACGGGCGGATGGCACTGGCGGGAGAGTCAAACTCCAAGCCCTAGCAACAGTGCTGAACTCCAGCTGGCCCCTGCAAAGGGGGAAGTAATCCCCTTTTCTAAGAATATGAGCACAAAGGTGCTCACAGAAAAAGAAACTAGGGGAAGAAATGTAACATCCCTGTTGCTGCAGAAGAACGAGAGAAAAATTCATCACGGTAGGAGTACTGCAGTTTCTTGCACAAAGTGAGAAGGCAAGCCAGCTCCAAAGGTCTGTCGGGCAGCAGCCTGGCACGCGGTGGATTGCTGTCACTGGGCATTACCTCATTATTTGGGCTCAACTTTCGGGAGAGCTTTAGATGCTGCAGAGCAGAACTCTGCGCAGTCAGAACTTTACTGACCTACAGTTAGTACTTTCTAGGGTATGTTGGTAGTAGAGCTCAACTCATTGTCAACATTTTGTTTTTCCTAGATGCAATCTGGGTTTGGGTTTTGTTTGGTTTGGTTTTTTTGGTTTGTGTTTTTTTGTTTGGTTTTTTTTTTTTTTGCAAAGACCTCCATGATTCCAGAGGTCTTCTAGATGCCCATGCCAGGAGTATGCACATATTTTATCAGGGTGTTGTTGCATTAGTCACAAGGGGGAAAACCACTTTTTCTGAGATGAGCAGCCGCCTACAGAGGTACTCTGCAGTTTGGCTGACCAGCAAGTTGGCTGGCCACTGTTAAGGGACAAAGAAATGAGCAGCCTATCAGCCCCAAACTGAAGAAGCATCAGAGAGAAACCTGTCACACACCAAATAAAACTGCGTTTCTTTGCAGCTGACAAATGGCTGTTTTTCTCAAACATCTACAGATTTTTTGCTTTCTCTGGGTTAAAAACATGTTCTGCAAATATCTGTATTTTGTTTGTGCTTAATCAGATACAATTAGCCAGCTCTAGCAGCTGTGAAGTTGGGAAAGCAAGCACTGGTCACCTGATTCTTCTTCTTTCTGCAAAAAGCAAACCAAGGAGCAGTTTTAAATCACAATAAGAAATATTTACTAAGCAGCAAGTGTAACTTCAGAAAGCAGCTGTTCTCACACAGCTGCGTAAGAGGCAGTCACTTTTCGCATGACCTGAAGTTTAACTAAGAACTGCCCAAATAAAGTCACAACAGCTACAAGGCTTCCTCCCGAGCCCCTGTCCCTGTGCGGCCCTGCGCTGGTGGGAGCAGGCGCGGCAGGACGTGTCCCATGGGACAGGGCGCTGGGACCCGAGTGGGAACCGGACATTTGTGGTCTGTTTTATTTTTAACAGCTTCCATCTGACGGGCTGTCCTGGCATCCCCAGGGCACGCTGGGGAGCAAGTATGGGCAGACAGCAAGCAGTTAATTTATGGCAGGTTTGTAAACACTTGCGAGGGGGGATGCTGAGATAGGGACCCGTATTTCATACATTCCCGGAGGCGGCGGCGGGGGATGATGATGATGATGATGATGATGATGATGATGATGATGATGATGATGATGATGATGATGATGATGATGATGATGATGATGTAGAAGTGTCGCTCCACAAGGACCCGATGCTGTAAACGATCACGAATTCCTTCAAATCCGGCCGCGCCGCCTGTGCCCTCCTCCTCCGCCGCCTGCCCCCGGGGCTGCCGCAGCCTCGGCCGCCGGGGAGGGAACAGCGCGGCCCCCCGAGCTCCGCGCCCACCCTCGGCGGCGCAGGTGGCGGCAGCGGGCCGGGGGCCGGAGACCGCCATCCCCGGGGGGCCGGGACGCGGTGAGCTGTAAGTACGGGGCGGGGTGTGCGCCGGGGCGCGGGGGATAAATCTGCGCGGCGGAGGAAGCGGAGCAGCGGTCGGTGCTCTCACTGCGGCTCCGCGTAGGCGGTCCCGGTGCACGGCAGGTGAGCGGGGCCCCGGCGAGAGCCCCCCGGTCCCGGCAGAACCCTCCCGGTCCCGTGGGAGGCAGAGCCCGGGCAGCGCCGACAGCCGCCGCGGCTGCCCATGGGGCTCGTGGTGGGCTTTTTCCAGGGATTTTTAGAAGGTTTTCGTTGGTTTACCGCCCAGTGTGAGTAATGGGAGAAAGCAGCGAGGTTGTGTTTCTCTTTTTTCAGTTCCGAGGGTTGTGTTATCTTGCAAGTCTGAAGAGCGTGGTGACCAGCAGCAAAGACAGCGAGAATGATGTTGTCTCTCAATGAAACTTAGTTTCAGCCTGAAACAAAAAAAGTTGTTGTTTTTATCTTTTTTTTTTTTTTGGGGGGGGGGGGGGGGGGGATGGACAAAACCTCAAGCTGATTCCAAATTCTTGGTTTGACCAGCAGGCTCAAAAATTAACTGTTCAAGCAACTCCGCGTTGCTGTGAGACTGTGCTTGTATCTCTTCTCAAATAAGCTGAATACATTTTAAGAACAGTTTAACTTTGTGATGCAAACCAAGGGGTAGAACTGCTGATGCTTTACAGTGGCAGTCTTCTCCCACCCTCTCCTTCCTTCTCCCTTGAATGTATGTGGTTTTGAAGATCATCCGTGTCATTTACTTTGACAAAGGTCTTTGATTTCTCCTGCGCTGTACTGGCTCTGTGGCATCTGTGTTGAGAACTGCGTAAAGCTTGGTCCTTGTTAAAATGCTTTGTGGCAAATGAGTTGTTTTCATCAATGTAGCGTCTGACTGGAAAATGTGTGAAAACTTTAGCTGTGCATAGCATAGCCCCCCTTCTCCCCCCCTCTCCTTCTACAAGTTATACTTGTGCTATGGTCAGGTCTCTGGCTGTTTCTCACTTCTAGCTGCTGATCTATGCCAGGAGCATGCTGACCTTCTCTGAGAGGACTATTCCTCTGCTGAGGAGCTGCCTCAGTCCCTCTTAGTTCTCTGATGGCATTCAGTGGGCTCCAATCTAACCATCAGCGTCACTTAATACTGTATGTCCTTGTTGGTGTAGCGAAGTGAACTGGTCTCTTGTCAACATGGTCCCAGGCTGCACCTAGTTCAGCCTAAATTCAGTTACGGCTTTTAACTTTTTCAGATAGGTTAAAAATCTTTTGCTTCAATGAAAATTCAAATTCTGTATTTCTGAGCTAGCAGTGAAATTCACAGTCACTTGCACAGCTGCCAAGTCACAAAATACAGAGCCCTGGCAAACAAGATTTTGAAGAGTTAGTTTATTTTTGGATGCGTATACGTAACTTATGGTGAGATTATGCTGTTGGAAATATTCTTTTTGTTCCCACTAACTTAAGGAGGAGTCATGTGTATAGAGTTGAACAGAGTTAGATCTGTGTCAGTCTCATCTCATGTCCTAAAATGCAACCTCACTGGTATCTGGAAGTGTGACCCTGATTCTGTATCTGTTAGCTCCAAAGCAGCTTTTGCTTGATTCCAGGGGGGAGGATGAGAGTATACAGCTTTTTGGCAGAGCAGAGGGCAGACAGATGACTAAATGCAATTAGGTATAATGAAATAAGGCACGGATGAAAGGTGGTATGGAGCATCCAGAGATGGTTTTCAAAAGATGATAAGCATGGTCATATTTCCAAGCTCGGAGACTTGGAAAAGGTCAGTGCACATCCATAGGGAACCTGGAAAAGCAGGTTTAGGAGGAAGACCAAGGTATATATGTATGTTTGTATAGTATAGGTGTTTTGGAAAACATTCTTTGGGTTTGCAGCTTACCTATTTGTAAATCATGCTTTCTCTAATCAGTCCAAACAAAATGTGCTGAGATTTTGACTTTTATGATGCATCACTTGTTAGAGAGCTCTGATGGGCAGCAGAGGCTCTTCTCATCTTCTTTATTCTGTCTAAACAGTAGTGCGACGGTGACATTGTCAAACGAATAACCTGCATCTTACTTGCTTCAAGTGCCATGTGAGGTGATGCAGAAAGCTGTCGGTGCTATGAGGAAGACCACAGAATGCCTTGGAATGGAGAACAGCAGAGAGGACGTCCAGTTTGGGGAGCTGTCTCAAACACCGCTCGAGCACACAGTAACCTTCACAGAAGAGGTATTTATAGCCAAATACTTGTAATAAAGCAGCAAAAACAAGGATGAGATTTTTAACTGGCACCAGAGAAAACTGATGCCAAATAACTCCTTATGAAAGGAAAAAAAGTGACTCTCTGAAAAAAGTAGCTATTCTGCTCTCTATAGACTCATCAGAGTAGGTTTGCTGCTGGAGGCTTAGTTCTGTGTAGCGTGTTGCTCTTGTTTTCTTTTTGTATAATGGATGTGACTGCTGTCAACTGAATTGTTTACAGCATGAAATATATATTCTTACCTGTGCTCAGGTCTCTGGACCCATCCTCGATGCAGTGATAGGTGATGTACTTCTTGTCCAGTATATGTCATTGTGAAAGATGAGGGATGAGTCACTTCCCTTGTGGGCAGTGCTGACTAACCGCCTCTGCTTCGGGACCCATGACATGGTGAAGCTGCCACACCAGCAGTTAGGCACATGGGGAATCGTCACCTCAAACTGGCTCTCTCCTAACTATGTGATGTAAAAACAGTTTATTAAGTCATCTGATTAACGGCTTTTAGAACTCATAAAGGAGGAAAACTACAGAAGAAGTACTTAGTCTTCTACTTGTTTTCCCAAAACTGTGTTACTTCTGAAATGTAAATCATAAGAGATTCATATACAAGGCTTCAAAACTTCTTGTATAAGAGTTATTAGGATTGAGCTATAAAAACAAGTACTTACATGAGATATTCTTAAAGAATAAAGCATAAGTAATTAAATCCATATATTTGCAATTTCTTTTAGCACACATGTCTTAAAGTTGCATAGAAACCTCTTGCTTTATTAACAACACTGTGTAGCAGACACTCAGAATTAGGGCTGGATATAAAAATATCTGGGTTGTTTTTTGGGTTTTTTTTGTCTTGTAAAAGTTCTGGGAATAACATGAAATGTTGGCTGAATCTAATCTACATCAATATCTTAAAGAAAAAGTACAGAAAAACTGTAATCCAGATTGGACTCCTACCTTTGCAATAAAAATTACCCTAAAATTGCATTTGAAGCTCTGCTTTAAACTGATGGTGGATCTATGATTGGTACAAAAACGCATCATCATGGATGTGAAAGTGTTGTACTGTTCTTTCCAGTTCCTGAGTCATGCCTGTGGTCCTGACTCTGATTATCTGTGACCCTTTCCCAAAATTTTGAGACGCATTGGCTATCAAAATAACATCTTTTAAAATGGAAATACTCTAGTTCTGAGTAAATTTTTGTAATTATAGATCCAGAATCAAATTTTGGATTGAGGAAGAGACCAATATAGTGGTTCATGTCCATAGCTGGGATTCAGGAAGCCTGAATTTAAGACCAGGACAACCAAACAGGTTTCACAGAGCAGTTTTAGTTGTTACTCCTGCATTTCTATGAAAAATTGATGTTTCAGGAAGGGAATAAATGAGTGCCGTTCATGCCACAGTATTACAGATACTGTGTATAAATACTGATGGCAATGACAAAAAGAATAGTTTTCATCTTCCTGTCTTTTAGTACTTTGTTAGCAGCATTCGGATTTCAGGCTGGTCATTATCTCGGCAGTTTGATCCTGAGAGACAGCGGTTATGAATAGGGGCAGGGATAGAGCCGCAACTCTCCTGCCGAGAAGGAAATCTCTTCCTGCTTGAAGCCCATGACAAAACTCCCATCAACTTCAAAGGAGAAGGATTTCAAGCACAGCAACCTGAATGCATCTGAAATCCACTATTGGGCAGTTTGGAAAGGTCAAGGTTTTTTGTTTTTTTTTTTTTTTTTAAAGATTAGTAAGGAAGAGAAAAAGGAGAGCAATTCGTGACTAGCATAAAGAAAAGAGAAGAGGAAGTTGACAACTAAGTTCACAGTTCGTTGCTAAATCTGTGTTTATTAAGGAAGCTGATTTTTGTGAAAGCTAATGCAGGCATTCAGCTGGTGTAAGTATTTCTGATTAAAATGACAATGGGATTATTTCTCCTTTGGTTTGATGTTATGGAAACAAATATCTAAGATTTGGTTGTCACAAACAGCACCATTGTGGCTATTTACTTAACTAGCATATTCTGCAGGGCGAAGCCAAAATTTCCCAGCAGTAGCACCTGATAAAGTTTTTAACTTAAATATCTCATAACTTCCAGTCTCTCTGTGTGTTATACTAAAAAAAAAAAAGAAGCCTTCAGCAAAAAGTGCTTAAAAATTTATTTTAAAATATTTTAAAACCTTTTGCGAAGGAGAGACTAAATGAGAAATGAAAGTTTATAGATTTTGACATGAGTCAAGTGCTTGCTCAGTATATACATAAGGAGTTTCATTTATAGTCTTGATGTTTAAATCTAGTCTCTAAACTCCATTGACATCTCATTCCTGACTTCAGTGTTCAACAACAGAAAAATAACCCCCCAAAATGTCAGTTTTGCTCCTCTTTTTTCCATAGCGGAGCAAATGCAAACCCCATCAGGTTTATGAAGTTCGGGAAGTTTAAGGGGTTTGTTATGTTAAGGGGGCTTAACTTCCTTCATAAAGCCACGAATGAACTCATTAAATTAATGCCTGCCTTACGAGTCTCGAGGGAGCATACAAGCAGAGTAAGGCATGCCCTCTTCATGGATGATAAGGGACCAGGCCCGAGTGAGACATCTCAGGAAGGGAAGAAAGGCTGCCATGGGAGCAGGGCTCTGCGGCTCCGAAGCAGCTGGTGGTGCTCAGGTGCAGGCTTGGACGGAGCGTGAGCTTCAAAGTGCTGAAGAAACTGCTCGTTACTCTATCAAGGGCCTAATAAATTAGATCTCAGGAGAGGGATGATGGTTAAAACAGATAAACAGAAGCACTGTGCTGTTCATACTAGCTTCTCTAGCTCGTATTTTGCCCGCTTGCTTACACATCACAGTTGAGTAATCATTGCAAAGCAACAGGTATGCTGAGGCTGCTCTTGTGCTTTTCACATCTTCACTGTCAAAACAAGCAAAACTGAACCCTTAAAGCGAACCTCAAGTTTGTGCAATGGCAGACTTGCATCACTATTTTCCTTATTGCTTCTCTTCCTTCTTATTTCTGTTATTTTCAGTCTTTTGTTTGTAAATCACTTTGGCACAGAGAGAAGTAAATGAGGCACAGCATGGATGCAGCAGCACATCTTGGACTGCACGAGGCCCTAAAACTGAGTTCATAGCAAGGAATCCATCTTCTTGAATTCTGTAACTCAAAGGTTACTCATTGATTTTTGATGTTTGGCAGTAAAATAGAATCATAGAACCATAGAATGGTTTGGGTTGGAAGGGACCTCAAAGATGATCTAGTTCCAGCGCCCCTGCCCTGGGCGCAGACACCCTCCACTAGTTCAGGTTGCCCAACTACTTTGAGCCTTATGAGGGCCTGAAGGCACTGAAGTCCATGCGCTGATGAAGACATTCCTCCAAGAAGCTCACTTGGGATGCTGGTGTGAAGGTTTAATTAATCTGTCTATGGCTCGGACTTGATTCAGCAAAGTACTTTGATTTGAGCATGTGCTTAATTTTAGGTGTCATGACAAATAGTAATATACTTCAGGTTCCTACATGCTGTCCTGAGCAGAACTCTGTGCTGACGTGGTTTAAGAAACAATGTCGAGAGAAGTTAGGAAATGTTTATGTAATTAAAGAAGATGAAGGATTTAAAATAAATGTGTAAACTGGAGCAAAATTCAAAACCACTGTTATGCATTTGCATTACAGAAAAAATATCTTTCCAAAGGATATCACAGGTGCCTATTTCTAGGAAATAATTTTAAATATGATCTTATAGCCTGCAAATAAACTGAATTTAAATGGTGTATATATCAGTGGCTATTAAACCATGGAAAGGAGGGTTTGTGCTGCTACTAGGATTTGTTTCTCCTGTTAGGAAAATACTGGGTATAGGGGATATAGAAATATGCTTGATCCCTTCTCCCCCTCCTTGCAATCTGTCTCTATTTTCTGAGGGAAGGAGGAGAGAGATAATAACAGTGGTGTAAACTACTTCTGAAGTGTGTTGGTTTTGCATGGCAAGGTTTTGGTAGTGGGGGGGCTACAGGGGTGGCTTCTGTGAGAAGCTGCTAGAAGCTTCCCCTGTGTCTGATAGAGCCAATGCCAGCCGGCTCCAAGACGGACCCGCCGCTGGCCAAGGCCAAGCCAATCAGCACCTCTGTGATAACATATTTAAGAAGGAAAAAAACAGTCAGAGAGAGCTTTTGCAGCCAGAGAGAGGAGTGAGAAGATGTAAGAAACTCTGCAGACACCAAGGTCAGTGCAGAAGGAGGGGGAGGAGGTGCTCCAGGCGCCGGAGCAAGATTCCCCTGCAGCCCGTGGTGAAGACCATGGTGAAGCAGGCTGTCCCCCTGCAGCCCATGGAGGGAGGATGAGGGGGTGTAGAGATTCCACCTGCAGCCCGTGGAGGACCCCACATTGGAGCAGGTGGAGGCACCTGAAGGAGGCTGTGACCCCGTGGGAAGCCCGTGCTGGAGCAAGCTCCTGGCAGGACCTGTGGATCCGTGGAGAGAGGAGCCCATGCCAGAGCAGGTTTGCTGACAGGACTTGTGACCCCGTGGGGGACCCACGCTGGAGCAGTTTGCTCCTGAAGGTCTGCACCCCGTGGGGGAGACTCATGTTGGAGCAGTTCGTGAAGGACTGTAGCCCGTGGGAAGGACCCCACGCTGGAGCAGGGGAACGATGAGAGGAGTCCTCCCCCTGAGGATGAAGAAGCGGCAGAAACACCGCGTGATGAACTGACCGTAACCCCCACTCCCCATCCCCCTGTGCCCCTGAGGGGGGCGGAGGTTGAAGCCGGGAGTGAAGTTGAGCCCGGGAAGATGGGAGGGGTGGGGGGAGGTGTTTTAAGATTTGGTTTTATTTCTCATTCCTCTACTCTGTTTTGCTTAGTAATAAATAAGATGAATTCCCTCTCTAAGTTCAGTCTGTTTTGCTCGTGACGATAATTGGTGAATGATCTCTCCCTGTCCTTATCTCGATCCATAAGCTTTTCATTGTACCTTTTCTCCCCTGTCTAGTGAAGGAGGGGAGTGATAGAGCAGCTCTGGTGGGCACCTGGCCCTCAGCCAGGGTCAACCCACCACATGAAGCTGCCCAGGATTCCTTTTCAGCTGACTGAGAAGTAAAACTGCCCCAAAACGTAATTTCCATCTACAGTACTTTTTGACTAAGAGTTGACTAATGTTGATAGAAAAAGAACATATAAAGCTGATTTTGATTCAAATAGTCATGAATTTGAGAAGCGTGGCTTGGGTTAGCTTGTTCTTCTCAGATTTAAAGCAGCAGTTTGCAGTATGTCACTAATAGCCAAGTTACCGTTATTACTGATTTCTAATGTTACTTCTCCCACTTCACCTCCAGGTGTTAGTGCCTACTCCAAGCAATAAAGAAAACCATATGTCCTGGCCAGGTTGTGATTCCCAAGATACAGAGCATCATGTGAACATCATAAAAAAATAAAAGACAAATTATGAAAGGACTGATGGCAGGAAGAACTCTTCTTCCTGTTCCCACAGTTGCAGCGAAGACTCACTTGCATCAAATGTACGCTGAAAGTAAGTAAGGAAAGACCGTTGTGTGACCTGTGCAACACAGGAGGAAAAAATAAAGGGGGGGGGGGGGAAGGAAAAAAGAAGCTCCTTTTGGTGGTTTTTAGTCTCAAATGTAAACCGGTAGTAAATTGCATTAACAAGAAAGTAATTAAATACTTAGTGTTCCAAAAATAATATTTTTATTACTCCATTTTCCTAAGCAGTAAAATGTGTTTTAAACTATTTTCTGTGCAATAAATATATATTAAACACTGTAATTGCTCTGTCATATGAAACCGTGAATTTCCAGGAACTTATGTTGTGGGTTAATTAATTTGAAAGGCAAGACTTAAGCTGTCTGTAGAGTTACCAGAATTTTGAATCACGTGAAGTTATGCTTCTAGAGCACAAAATAAGGTTATTCTGCTGAATTACCTTTTCAGCGTGTTTCCAACAATTCTCTGTTGCCTTGACTGCTTAATATGAACTGAACTCTTATCCTAAAAGGCATCTCATTGTTTTCAATTAGATTAGTACTACTCTGAAAGGATGGCATCAAAAAGGAATGTGGCACTAATAATCGGGATGTACATCTATTACCTATAGAAACAGCAATAATATGAGCTAAGTCCCAGAGAACTCACAGCTTAAGTAAACCAAGGGTTCATTTTAGTTTAGGACTGACTGTGTACAGAAGTGATTGATAACCAGGTTTTGGATAAGGGAAGATTTATAAGCCTGTCAATAATAAATAACTTTGAAGGTCCTGGTCAGGGTCAGCTCCTTGCTGTTTGTCATGGCAGTGAAGCAGGTATGCCAGGCAGAATAGTGTAAGTAAGTGTGGAGATAAAATAGAGGCAGAACAGATGAATTAGCTTAAATGAAAGGACTGAAAGGGAAAAAATAGAGTGTGAAAGGGAGAATGTAAACTTTAATGTTCCCTTAATATTTGATTAAAATGCCTTGCTGTGTATTGTTAGTTTTGTAAACACTGGCAAAGTGTAATAAAAATATATTAAATAAAATATATTTAAAATTCATGTTAACTATCAGCATTCATTCAAACATCAAATTACCATGTACTTATTAGATCATTAAACAGTAAAATCCAGATTTTTCACATCTGGAATAATTGCAAGGAACCGTTCGAAGGACCTGCTGCTGATAATTTCTGAGAGGGTGTTTGGCCATGGTTTTGATCAGTAAATATATCTGGGACTGTGATCTGTGTCTTCATAAACAGCCTTTTTAGCTCTGTCTTCAGGGTTTTTTTCTTACAATTTTCCTCTGATCAGAGCTAAATTCCAAATTTCAGTGTTCATCCTTAAATGTAAAAGGGAGTGAGGGGGGAGAATAGCTCTGTACTATCACAGTACAGTATTTCCTTTGAAATTCAGGGGCTTTTTTTGTATTTTGCAGACAAGATCCTAATTCCAGGGCAGTAATACATGCCATCGAATCAACGGTTATTAGGTGGTCACATCAGACTCATTACACTGTGAACACGGATTCTGCCAAACCTCTTCTGCACGGCCTTCATCCAAACCCCCAAAATGAGCTGAACTTCTGGAAAGCAAGAAAAGACAAGATTTTATATATAAATAGGCAAGTAAATAATTTCAGATGTTATTGTAAACATCAAGAACTTTCTTTTGGTTTGCCTTTCCCATGCACTCTGAAAAATGAGACACCAAAATGATTTTGTTGTTGTTGTTTTATTGTTGCAAATAGCTTGTAGTGGTTTCCCAAAGTAATCAGACTCTGCATGAGTTACCAAAGAGAAACAGAGCTAAACATTAGAGGACAGGGAACGTTACTGATGAAGGGATATGTAGCTCTAGTTCTGTTGTTCTTGTCTATCTTTTCTAAATTTCTTCCCATGACATTTCTCAAACTATGGAGAAAATAAGGTTGAGAACAAAGTTTGTCTTCAGGAAATTATTCCCAGATTTGGCTATGAAACTGATACTGTTGTTTAATGGTAATAATCATAGCTTGTTAGAAGTGAAACGGTTCTTTTTAATTGAAAAAAAAGGTATGCAAGGTTATTTACTTTCCAAATATGAAATGTTATTGGGAGCTGTTTAATCCTCTGCTTCTTCTGCGCTTGTTATTAGCGGTGTTGCAATGTCAGGTAAGTGAATGTTGTGAAGAGCCCAATTCATTCCCCGCTGAAAGCGTCTGGGGCCTTCCCATGGGTTTCAGCTGGCACGGGTCAACCTTTAGCTGCTAGTAGACTTGAGATGCATTTGTTCATTAATTCTCTGAGTGCAATTGTGAGTTGCTTCAGTTCTCCCTTCTACTCTTTCTTCTAACAGGCAACCATGATCTTTAATTGCTTGCTTTCTCCTTTGTTAAATTCTAGCTTCAGAGTCCTGTTGTTCAAAAAATTATTAAGATCTTAAAAGCCAAAGAAAGCAGCTATTAACCTGCTTCTCAGGACATTTTCAAGGCAGTAGAAGATGGTCAGAGTAGAGTGAATGAGATGTATATTTTGTCTGTGTTTATATGTGTGTGTGTTACAGAATAATCTATAATTCGTCTTGATATGACGGTGTAAGTCCTGATGGTGAGATATATCAGGGCTACAGGAGCATACACATGTTAAATGAAGCTCCTTTGTGTGCTGACCTGGCTCACTATTTGCATTTTTTTGTTTGTTTTTAAACTGTATGTGGATACTTTTCCTGCCGTAAAAATAGGTGAGAGATATAGCAGTAGCAAAATCAATTAGTATGTGCGTTTTTTTTCAGCATCGTTTTTGATTCTTTAGCTGCAGTAAATCTGTAGATAGATAAATTCTACTGCTAAAAGAAATTAAATAAGGCATTTAGCAATAAAGAAATATTTGGCTAATATACTACTTGTATACGAAATTAAATTTTAATGGAATATAATAAAATCCCAGCTTTTTCTATAATGCTATTCGGTTTAGGAGATACCAGCTTTGCAAACAGTTTACACTCACAAGTGTTGTCGTCCCTATTTTACTCATGGTTAAAGATCGCTGTTAGAATTTTGAAATAAAACCTTGAAGTATTCACACATTTGCATTTTATTTATTTTTTTTTTCATCCAAGTATTAAAATTTTGATTTCTCAATTAGTCAATTGAAATATATTTAAATATTTTTTCTGTGGATGTATGACTAGATGAAAGGATTGAAGCTCCTACATTTCATCATGTGCCTTTACTTAGCAAATAGTCTACAGTGGGTCTATGGTGACAGAGTGCCAAAATTTTCAGGTCTCCTCTGAACTTTTGAGTCCAGATGTGTGAAGTTCCTACCAGGCAGTGGAAACACATTATTCACCAGGACCTTGCTAGCTGTAGAGGCTGGCAATTGCTCTCAACTTTCACTTGAATAAAAGGTTTGAGCAGTAAAAGAACGGACTTTATCTACATTGAAGAGAGACCAAACCTAACCGCTTGTGCGAGTCTGAATCCCTCCCGTGTCATCCCACGCTGCAGCAGCCCAGAGCATGCCTGTTGTGCCTTCTGCTGTGAAGGGCAAAATAGCTCAAGCTTCTGCGGTCCATGAAAAGAAATAGGTTGTCGGTGTCATGAAAAGAAATAGGTTGTCGGTGTTTGCTAAATGTCCAGCTTGAAGCAAACGTGGAGTCCTCTTCCCCTTTAACAAAAACCACCAAGCCATTGAACATAGCGCTGGAAGGTGCAGTGGAGCACACACAGCCCTTTCCAGAATGTCAGGATGCACTTGCTTCTTGGTGCCAGATTAGTCAGGAGTATTAACTGATTATCATTTGACCCCTTGTGATCAGATCTGGCCTCTCCAACATACACCCTCTTTAAAATGATTGTAGGCTTCAGACTATTTTTCTTTCATTCCCAGCTAGAATGTCACATCTCCATCACCTGGGCATCTGCAATGATTCCTGCTTCTCTTTGGAGTGAGAGGAACAGCAGACTGATTACAGAGAGTTGTTAAGCATCCTTAACTACCAGAAGTGGAGCGGGAACCACCCTAGCCGCTTGCAGATCCTCTGTGCAGTTTCATAAGCAATCTTTGGCTGCAACATGCCACTAAAGCCTACATATCTTTCTCTTTTAAATAAGTACAAGATACCAGCCTCAATGAGGAATGCAAAGTTTAGTCTGGAAATTATCACCTCTTAAGCTGTAGCATTTTTCCCTTTTATATCTTTACAGCATTTGTGGAAGCCCAAGATACTGATCTGTATCTGAGACCACCGGAAAAATACATTCAGCTTTTTCAGGAGATGGGATTCCCAAAGATCTGTAATTTAATCTCACCTTTATTTCACACCATCTGCCTCGTATGGAGCTACTCTGAGTTCTACAGCATGCCTGCACGAATAGCAGTTCTGCTGCAGGAATTTTGCAATCTCCTTATTGACCAGGTAGCTTCAAGTAAGGGTAATAAACCACACAAGTACCTAATAAATAAATGTTAGTTGATATGCAGTACAACAATGACAGACATGGATTTAATCTGTTAGTTGTCTAATAAACACCAGAATTATATTGTAGATACCTTCAACCAGTATTAGATGATTACATTTGAAGCTGAGCTGAATAATTGGTCATCAGCTGCACCATTCACATACTGTGTATTTAAAAATGAAATATGTTTCTTGCCTAGTAAAGAAAACTGTTCTTCAGAAGCCATATAACCTTTTCAGGTTGGGTTGTTGCTCCTTAATCCCCTCCTTTTGGTATAAGTTTGCTGCCTCTTCTTACCACCATTTCTTGGTAGGTATTTCCTTTTGTGGGTTGCAAAATGCTGGTAAGAGCTATGCAAATCAAGAAAATAGGGGGTTTGCAAACAAGCTGTGAATGAGCTGCCTTGACACATTTTCTGTCCTCCTGTCAACAATAAGCTTTCTCCATGCTTCCACTGAAACCCACTGTTTTGGTGGGAGTATGAAAACTTCTGCGTGTTGGCAAGCAAAGCCATTCTCTAGGATTTCCTGTTCTGGAGGCACTTCTGTTGGTCAAGAAGCAGAATTCCCTTCAAAGCCAGCCTGGTGTACTTTCTAAATGGCCACCACAAACCTCCCTTAGGAGCAAACAGCAGGCAGCCAGCCTGCCTGAGGGGACAAGTGTGCAGCTTCCAGGGTGACCTGTGACCAGGGAGTGAGAGAAGAGACCAGATTCTCTTCTTCTGCAAGAAACAGCTCGTGGGTCACGCTTACAGAGGTAGGAGGAGGCTTGGCAGGGCTGTCACTGAACAGGAACCCCCTGAGAGCACCTGGAGGAGTGAAGCTGCTTTCTCTGTTACAGGCTTAGAGCAGTAGTGAAGTGATGAGTGGGTACAGGGTACTGCACTCTTTTTCAGGGGAAAAAAACGTGGCATGAACATCTGTGCGCTGGAGGAATCCTCTCTCTGGCAGGATGGGAACTGGATGCTTAGATTTGTCTTTAGATTTTCTTATATTTGCTTGGGAAAGAAACTTGATCTGAAGAAATCCTTGTGTTTCCCGTGTCGCACAGCACTACACTGTCGCATCTCCCGTTTATTTTTACTTTGTCAAACATCTGTTATATATCGCAAGGCCTCATTTGCTGCTTCTTTGACTTTGCACCATCTCCTTCCTCATGTGTCTAAGCTAGGCATTAACAAGCCAACTTATAAATTTTTGCCCTGAAATTGATCTGAATGCCTGGCAAATTATTGCTCTCTGTTAGAAGGCAAGCACTGATGAAGGACAGAGCCTGTGCATTCTGATCTCAGCCCAAAATAGCTGGTTTTAAAGTGGTGCGGAAAGGTTTGGATGGAGCCCTGTATAATTCTTAGTTTGCAAGGCTGGGAGAAAGAGAGGGCAAGAAATCCCTCAGAGGGGTGCCCATGTGAACTAGAAGAATATGGCAGGGGGAATAGAATGAGAACTATGACCAGGAAAAGGTTTTTATTTCCCTTACAACTTCCCTGCCCACCCTACTTGCACTGCATTAATTAAAGAAATTAACATAATATGTTTGATGTGAATCTGTAATAAATGTAAGTTGTCCCAGTTTGGGATAAGCTGGTGAGGTAAGAACAGCAAAAACCAGTCTGTAGTCCCATCCCCATTCCTTCTACCTCCCCAAAATCTTATTACATGCAGATAGTGTTATCCATGGGTCCTGGTTCTCTCAGGTTATTCGGGATGCTGTCCAGAATTATACATAGGCACATATGTGTCCTAAGCTTGATTCTGGATTTGGGGGAAGCCTTTTCTGCTAATTTACGAAATGAATAAAGCTAGAAGGGCTTGTGTTGGCACTTCTGTATGTGCTGGCACAACTGTGCTACAGGAGGATTAGTACCCAAAGACTGTGGAGGTCTTATGGCAAACAGGTGAATATGTTTCCAATATCACTTTTATTGGGGGGAAAAAAAGTCCCTTTACTCTGTTATTTCCTGAATGCTTGCTGTGTAAAAGATGATACATGAGTCAGTCTAGCTGGCGGGATTTGTAACAGGTTTAACATACTTTGGGACCATCTCAAAAGTGGGAGTTGTATTGTGAGATAATTGACAAACGAGAACAGTTAGATATAACTTTAAAAGATAATATGTATTAACGTTTGTGTTCATATGTGAAGTGGAAAGTAACTTTGTGACTGATGTTACCACTGCATTTTAAAAAGTTACTTTTAAAAATTTTTTTCTTTTGCTGTTTCTTTATTTACATTCTAGTCTAGGCTGTATCTTTCACCAGAAAATCTTTTCAAAAGAGAAACTGAAGAAGCATTGGAGCATGTGAAAATAGCTAAAGCCACCTTAAAAAGCTTTAAGGATTCATTATTTAGTCACAGAAACAGATTGGAGAGTTACTTTGCCTGTGGCAAGGAATTTAAACCATGGTATTTCAGATCTGAGATGTTATTTTCCAGAGTTGGTATGTTCCTCAACCACTTACTGGAGATTGAAGTATTACTTATCATCTGTGTTGCTGGATAAATACAGTGACTGAGAAATATGGGCTATTCTCAGTTATACTGACAGCAAGACTCAGGTTTCTAATATCCAGAATGCAAAATTCCAGTGCACAGGAAGAGTTAGGAGTGCTGAGCAGGATGCTAACATGGCACGCTGTGCAAGGAGCAGACTAGTGTTAGCAATAAGAAAAATGACAAACATGTTTCCTGAATCCAGCCCTTCCCAGGGTTTTGAAAGCTGCTTGAATAAAGTGCTACTCTTCATATGCAGCCCATGGCTGGGACTTTCTCCCGAGCATGGCACCTGCATCTGGTTTTTTTCTAAGAACTAAGCAATCTGTTTATAGCTAGAAAAAATGTGGTGGTTTAGGCTAGTCCTTGGATGAGACAGAACACTCTTCACCTCTCCTTTTAAATCTGTGCCAACAAGCAAGAAGAGATGAAAAATCTGAGGTCAGGAAAGGAGTGTAGAATATTTTTATAATATTGTGGCTGGAGTAGTTGTGTAGGATGGGAGCAGTCATAGCATCTGGTTCCTGCTCCTGGGGCCTTTTTTTTTAATGCTTTTGTGAGCCTGGAAGCAGTTGCAGTAGGAGTCCAGACTGGCTGCTGATTCGGGAGCCTTTCTGGGAAGTGAGAGATTCACTTTTGGGATCTGAGCTGGAAAATGATGTACTTCAGCTCTGCAATTATTTAGCTAGTGTGCCTCTCCACCGCACCCCTCTAAAATAGCATCAGAGAGTTAGAAAGCCAGTGCTACAGTGTCTGACAGTGCCTACCAGAGCAATCTGAAAGGGGTTTGGGGTGAATGCATTGGCTCTTGGATGTCTGTCGGCAGACAGACAGGTCGAGGTGCTCTAGCTGAGGAGTAGTTGTAGATGCTTGGGAAGAGCATCCTGTGCCAGCAGTTTTGCAAGCGTGGCTGCTTGCGCCCGTCAGGAGCATCGCGTACAGCCACGGCACGTGAACTCACTCTTGCTGACAGCCTTGGTTCTCGACAATCGGATGGTCCCACGGAGAGCCCAGCCCCGTGCAAGCAGGTCCCCTCAGGGTGAGGTGGCAGCCAAGTCTTTGTCGATCATGTTGGTGAGCCTAGGGGTCTGCGGTCCACCAGGACTCTGCTTGGGGAACCCACAACTGGTTTCCTCCTGAAAAGAATAGGTGGTGCGCGTTTCTAAACACAGAAGGAACCGGTTACTTTCATCCCTCTGGGGCATAAAACAATTACTTCATTCAAGTCAAATTGGAGTCTGTAGGAATTAATTTGGCACATGTTACACAGGAGGTTAAGGTGGGTTCAATTTTACTCCTCTGAGAAAGATTTATGTTTCATTTTCATAGCAACATTTTGTGTTATGATAATAAATCATGTGTTTATACATAAAAATATGTGTTTAGTAGTGCTTGCTCTTTTTTATCTAGGCCTTTTTTTAGCTTAATCTGATAAAATTCAAATGGAATTAAATTTGTACATTATACGGGACAATTTCTTTCCACTTGTGTTTTAATCCTAGAAGTGACTCAACCAGGATAAAGCCTTGCTGGAATTACCTGTTGCTCCTCCACTTTTTTTCATATTAATTAATTAAGATGCCACAGATTTTAATTTTTCATTCTGCCGAAGCAGAAGAGAGAAGGTGAAATGAGGCAAAAAAACATCTTAAACATCAGGTTTGTTACTGATTTTTGTAGCAGCATACCATTAATTAATTTTTATTCATCTGATCTAGGAAATTTTCATTAAGATATTGGAATTTCAAAAGCTGGACTTTGGTGGAATCAAGGGGAAAATTTTAAGTGAGCAGGTCTGCAGAATGAATGAAGAGTTTCTGGAAAGCTGTGAAGTTTTCAGAAAAAGAACACACGATCCTTCAGATTACGGTAACATGGTAATGTTGTACCTTGAGCACAGGCATTTCTGTGGGTATTTCCTTCTTTATTTAAAAGTATCTGTGAACTTGGAGGTTATGAAATTGGAAATTTTATAGTGTTGAATGCAACTAGGGCATGAGATAGGCTTCCAACACTGCTGGGCTCCAAGTCTACCACTTCTTCTTAAATCAGAAATTCATTTTCTTAAGAAAAGATATCTGGATGATTTCTCCTGATCAGATGACTGAATTATTTAGAAATGCCACACGTGGAACAGCATTCAGATGACTCTCACCAAAGAATTTGAGTGAATAAAATAATTTTAAATGAATAAAATAAATTTGGATAAAGTGAAACATAATTCTCCACCAACATTGCCCAAAAATAAAAAAAAAAGAAAGAAAAGTTAATTATTGACATACGATATACAGAAGCGATAGTCAGTTCTGTAAGCTTTTTTTCCTGAGTGTTAGGATATAATTTATATACAGCTCTGGTATAAATAATAAATCAGTTGATTCTACTTGAAAAATAGAGAAGGTTTTTAAAATGTTGGCATATAGCAATGTCTTGCAATAATAGGTAAAATAATTCCTAACACTATGTTCACTAACAATCATGGTACATATATCTGACAAAACAGAAAGTACGTTTATTACTGTTCTTTTCATTGATGATGGTGGGTTTGTGTTTGGGGGTTTTTTGGTCATTTTCAAGATTTCGGTGTTAATTCATAGCTGTAAATATCTGTAAACTTGGAAAGTGGTGTTTCCTGAAGGAGATGTAATCTGCTGCCTGCTGCTCGAGCACTGCCAGGCGAGTCCCCCCAGCTGCCAGGGTGCTCTGCCTGGCAGGAGGGCAGCCAAATTTGCTCCTCTTCTCCTTCTGTTTTACCCTGCAGCTTCATGGAGCAGGGCACCATCTTCGAGAGCGGGGAAGGTATTGATGCAATTCCTCTTGACGCGAGGAGGCAGGTGAGGGCAGGTGTGTGCCCCAGCCAGGGGAGGGAAGGCAGCAGCAGGGGGGTGAGGCAGCCCCAGCCCCAGCTGCAGATTTAGTGGGTGCCCCGGGATGACTCTCTTCTTTGCCCTCCTCATCCAAAAGCAGAATTCGGTCACCCCAAATAATCTACATTAAAACCATAATTGTTCTAATTTGTGTGCTGACTGAACTTCATTTAAATTAAATTCTGATTCTTTTTTTTAATATGTATTTTTTTTAAAATTTTTTTTTACACTTACACCCACCCATTCCCCACCCCCCAAATCCTCAGGCCAGCTGATTCTCCCAGCTGTGTCCCTGCCATTTCCCCATGCTCCTGACACCTGCATACCCAAGAGCCCTACTGGGTTTGTGGGCAATGAGGAGGTGGGCTCAGCCTCCCGGTGGGTGTAAGCTTTGCTGGCCTTGGGGACCTCAGACCTGCTGCGTGGTATTTTTGGCAGTGCGATAAGGAGAGAATGTGTGCTGCATGTGCAAGGAACGTATGTTTTTGGTATGGTGTTATTTTAACAGGCAAATTTTCTGAAACAGACCCAAATCTTGAGGTTGTTATTATGAAAATAATATAATTATTAGCAGAATATAGAACTTTAGTGTTCTGTTAAATGTGGTAGAAAATATATTCTATGTGTATAGATTCTTTTGTTGCAAATATGTGGCTTAATCTAGATAATTAAAAACCCATAGGAATGGCTGTAAACCAGATTTGAACTAAATGAATGGCACAGCTTTAATTCATGCAGAAGCCTTGCAAAGTTGTTAATGTCTTTGGGGTAAAATCCTGTTACTGCTTTAAAATCCATAGCAAAGCTTCCCATGTCTTAAGGTCAGGACTCACTTTACTGTACTTTTAAATTTTATCACTCGTGATAAAGTCTCTTATAATTCCCACCAAATTCCTGCTAATCCCTGCACAAAGCTACAAAGTAGCCTCAGAAATGTGGAGTGAGTAGCAATAGAGATCTACTGCTTTTTTTTTTTTTTTTTTACACGCCCCCCCCCCCCCCCCCCCCCCCCCCCCCCCCCCACCCCACCCCCCCCCCTTCTGAGGCAGTAGGATGCTCTGAATCATCCTTGTCTGTGGGAGACGTGGTTTCAAGACACTCTTTCTCAGGTCTTTATGTAGTATGGTTTTGCCTTCGTCTCCATGAAGCATTCCCTGAATGCTCATTATATAAATGTAAACGATGGTAAGATGCTTGAATAACAGTTTCAAGCTGCTAGGTAAAGGACAGCGATTTTATTTGGCCAGATGTAAATTGTGAGATGGTTTAAGCCGATACATTTTTGAGGCAGTGAGTCCTTCCTTAGTGAGTTGACTGACTTAGGACAAAAGTAACCTTTATAGCACGCTTGTGAAAGATCATTGTGCATTGTAAGTTTGTTGACTTTCCAGCTTACTGCAAGTAAAGCATAGTCAATGAGTATTAGTTTTCAAGCTTGAGCCACTCTTACTCATGTATGTAGGCTTAGTGTTGACGGAAGTACAAGTGGAATACAAAGCACCAATTACTCTGCTGTTTTTACAGTCATCACTAAATTTTTTTGGTTTTCCCCAGGTTCTTCAGAAACTATTTGCCTTTGGGTTTTAGAATATAATCAGGAGCTTTGTCAAACAATAGCTGTCATCTTAAAGCTAATTTGTTTGTCAGAAGCTTCAAGGTTCATGCTATTCAGTGTATGATATATGAACAGTGTCCAGATATTTCCAAGAACAAGTTTTACACGCTTCTGGGTAGGCAACGTGCGGTATGTGTTTGGTTAATCTGTGGATGCAATTGTCCCAAACCCAGAACAGAGCAATGGTCTGGTTTGTGGCATGACTGGGGGAGGTCTGACCCTGAAGAAGACTAAAGGATGCTTAGCTTTCAGGGCATAGATATGGGCTTCTCAGACTGATTGTCTTAATTGGATTTTTGATGTGTTAAATGTAAGTATTTTAATTATATATCACACCCAGTCACAGAACTAAACATGAATTTCTTTATTGGCTATGAAGAAGTGCACGTAGTTCATCTGTCATATGTTTTAGGTATATAAGTGTGGTTCTGTGCAGTGTATTTTTTGTTTGTTTTTTTTAAACACATTAGTTGGAGGGAGGAGGTTAGAAAGGAAGAAGAGTCTTATATAAACAAGTTAATTTGATATCCCTTTCCAAAGAAGCTGGATTTTATTTAAATGTCCAGCTTGGCTACTGGTACTTTTATTTTTTCCAAGTGGCTTGCAAGAGAAAAGAGATTTAGCCAAGTAGTAAAGCATATTTTCTCAGGGATGATCAATGTTTAACATATTTAACAAAGGAACAAGTGTAGCTTTACTGGTACGTGTTACTATTTGCATTGCTAACAGGCCAAAGAAGGTGGTGCTGGAGCTCTCCCTTTAGAGCCAGCATGAACTTGCATTAATATGCACCTGTATTTTCTGCGCTGGTATTATTTTTCCAAAAGTCCTCATCTGTGAACGTGTTTAATTACCTTGAGTATTAGGAAAGTACAGCCATGCTATAGAAAATAACTACTGTTCTGTTGCTAATACATGTGGTAACTACAGATTCTTAAGATAATCCAATTAAACGTAATGATGAGTCAGAGTTGAAAGATACTGTTTTCTTAGTGAGTTGACTTCAAGTGTTTCAGTAGCTGAAGTTTGATGCTCATGATATCCTACTTAATGATAATTTGCAGAGATAATTAGAGCTTGTAAAAACTTGTTGAGAAGTTTTTTGTTTAACGGGAGGGTTAACAGGATGAAATGGCATAAAAGGAAGGATTAATATTACCTGGCATAGATGGCTATCCTTCCTATCGAGCTTCCTAAACAAAGATGTCACTGGTACACACACATACTGATCTTGCACTGGTACACAGGCGATAGATCTTATGTTGCTCTTTAAAAATAATCCGCATTGCTAAGCAAATGCTTCAGTTGTTAACTCAGTTTCTGTAAAAAAAACAACCCAAAGTGTCACAGTTAGATAGCATTGACCATTGCTTATCAGTTAAAATAGTATGGAAGAGCCTGAAATGCAAAAATCTCAGAAGTTTGTTCTGTGACAGAGGTGAGCGATGTGTTTAGCACAAACGTGCTGCCCATTAGCTTTTCTTCCCATTGGAAAGACATGTATTTCATACCTTTTTTTTTTTTTTTTTTTAAAAAAAACCCCCACATTACCTGAGTTTGAATTTATACTGAATTTAAAGCCAAAAACCTGGATCTTGACAGACATCTTGCCTCACTTCTTTGTGTAGGATTTTATGACTGTTCAGGTTTAGAATCCATGTTCAAGGTCAGTACCCATACACATGAAACTGTTCTTTAATTAGTAGAAAAACAGTTTCGTGCGTTGCTTAAATTATACTTTATATGTAGGTAAGCTGTTTGTGAATTGAATGCCTTGGAATATTGGTTAACATGTATTTCAGCTGCAGAATCAAAGTGAGTTCTTTGATTCTGTTCTTGTTTTAATGATGTTCTGAATACAGATTCTTTCCAAAAGTTAACCCATAGCTAAGGCCATATCTAAAACATAATTCAAAGAAACAGAGAGATTCCCCACTCACTAACGTTCTATATTTGCACTTGACTGCACGAGACATGGAGAATGTCATGGATGGCAGATGTGTCCAGGCTCTCTATCCAGTGTAGCGTATAGTTAGCCTGGGTAGTTGGAGCACGTTTCTGCAGTGATACGTATTATTCTTAAGCAGGAATAATTAAGATGTAAGGGAACAACTGATTAGAAACAGTTCTTCAAAATCTGATTTAGGAGTTGTCATATGTAGAACCTGAGTAAGTGATGTCATGATACTAAGAAAGAGGTAAGTATGTAAGATGTTCAAATGAGTGATTGTCCTGAAAGGCACAAGGAGAAATCTCACTTTTTAATCACCCTTGATAAGGCCTCCAATGGAATATTGTGCCTAGGTATGAGCATTACACTTCAGGAAAGATGATCTATTGATAGCGATTGAGGCTAAAGAAGAAAAGACAGAGAACAGACGTAAATCTTCAAATACATTAAAGACTTCTGCAACTAAGAAATAGTCTGTTCTCCCACATGCGGAACATAACGAACTTAATTTAAAGTGCAGAGGGTTCAAGTCTGATGACTAGGAAAGTCACTTTATGCCAAGCATAACGAATAGCTAGAATAGATTACTAGGGGAGCTGACAAGCTCTCCATTATTGAAAAATCTTTCAGGGAGGGCTAGTAAAATGTCTCTTGGAAATGGCATAGGTATGGCTGACCTCCTCTTGGGGCAGGAGCACAGACTAATTACTCTTGAAGTACCTTTAAAACATGCGTTTTTATGACATTTTATGCATCACACTCAAACTGCGTCAAAGTATTGCTAATTAGTTGTGGTAAGTATACGGCAGAATAATTGATACTTAACTACAAATTTTGAGTAAATTTCTTTTCCTTCGGTTGTCACTTTCGGCATTTTTAGCAGTTAAATGAGCATCTTGCATTTAATGCTGGTGTTTACCCTGTTTCTTTCCAAACTTATTTTTTCACCGAATTTGGATAATACATACAGTATTAAATCTACTTATTCAAAAGGCAGATAACTTGCCTTAACTTTAATCATAACAAGGATAATGGAAGATGACTTATCCTCAAAGAAGTCACTTCTGCTTCCCTCTTGTTTGGTTATTTTTTACAGCAGTAGGCTTTCCCCCCCCCAAAAAAAAAATCATTAACATACAGTTAAGACTTTGAATTTGTGTGACACACTGGAGGAAGAGATTAGTGACTTATGGGAGAGAATATATCTGGAAAAAGAGGAGAAACCACGCAGGTTAGAAATGTGCAGGGTAGGATTTAGAAAGTATCTAGAGCATGAAGTATTCGCCGGGATCTCAAAATCCTAGTTGCATACTTTTGTCATTCTTTAGAATTTCAGAATTTGTCTGTTTAGCACAATTTAAGAGTATATTTGGAAATATGTGGTCTGTTTATCAGCACATGGCATATACCAATAGCATAGCTCAGTACAGTTCAAATACTTGTAACTCAGAATTCAAGTAGAGAGAAGAGTATTACAGAAAGAGAATTCTAATGCTTACTTTGCTGTTTGTTTTTTGGTTGGTTTGTTTGGGGTTTTTTTCTTATTTATTTTCTTTTTAAGCTTTTAATAATCTTTGGAAACTTTCTAAAAAAAACCAAAAAACCAAAACACCACCCTGTCATCATGGAGATATTTAGCCCAAATTGCAATTTTTTTATTGGAAATATTTTATGAAGAACTGGATAACCACAGACATATACACGAGGAACACATTAAAAAGGTATGCCACAATGCAAAAATAAAATATTATGTTCTTGTTGGTGCATAATGGCTTAACTTCTGTTCTAATAAGCAGGCAGAAGTAGGGAATGAAATAATTAAGAAAAATGTCAGTTACTTCAGGACACCTAAAATGGTCTGAAGAACTGAAGGAACAAATATAGACATTTTGATCAAATGGTCTAAAGAACTGAAGGAACTAATACAGATATTTTCGTCCTAACTCTCATTTCTGTCTTACCCATAAGTGTTCATAGTCACTGATTTAGTAGAAAGCTAACAGCCTTTAAATAAGGCATTGCTAATCACTGAACAACTGTGGTCTGCATAATATGGTCTCTTACTCAAGTAAATTTAACATCCATGGTGTGCATGTGTACAGTTCAAATTTTCTGGTATATTCTGGAAACTTCCTGTTTCTGCATTGAAGTGCACTCAGTAGTACTCTCAGAATTAATTTTTAATAACTGTAAGAGATTTGTTAGATGATTGTTTGGATGAGTCAATAACTAGCAAACCCAGGAATTTCTCTGCTTCAGGACAACACTAACACATCCCACGTAAACAGTATTATTGTTCTATGGTGACAAGACTTGCAAAGATACTTACGTGAGACCTAGACATCCAAGTTGTTTGAAAATTGTACCCCATCTCTCCCTCCTTTCCTGATCCTTCAGCAAACATGCTTTTAGGTGGCAGTGCAAAGGATGGAAAGTTCCTGTAGGAGCATTAGAGACATCTGAATTAAATTATTGAGTAATAACAATTCCTAATGTCAACCACTGATGTAGCTAGTAACTTGCAAGGGGGGCATATCCTCCTTTTTCCCCCGAGTTTTAATTGTTCCCAGTGTTCTCACTTCTTGCTTTACGCATCTTTTCCCCTCTAGTTCAATTTGGTAAAGCTATGGATAGCTTAAAAATGGCCAGCCTACACAGAATTTTAATTTAAAAATGAATAATGTGGGAAACTACAACTTTTCACCAGAATTTGTGAATTGTTATCGTTAAAAGAAGAAAACTGATTAGGTATGGGTTTTTTTCCTTGCAGTTTTAGAAAGTCCAGAAGCTGCTTTTATTTCTCAGAAATATGTGGAGATGTTGAAATTCTTTGACCAATATAAAGGTCAGACCTATTGTGAATAGAAAGTTCATGTGGATGACATTTGTCAGTTTAATTTAGGCCAACCTCTAATTAAGCATAATAATGAAAATAGCCTCCTGAGTGTGAGTTTTTATCCTAAGGTGTGTATATATATATGCCTTCCCATAGCTTACCTTCCACCCAGCAGCCTATTCTGGTTTGAGACATTCAAGGTCTGCATGGTTTCCCTTTCGGAGTCCATAGACCTCCCTCAAATAGCTGTTCTGCCCAGCAAAGTGCACGATATCATGTCTGAGACATTAGAGGGATTTCATCATGTGTGTGTCTTTCCCGCAAACAGCGTATTGGAAACTTTAAACAGACGATGGAGGCAGAATATCCTCTGATTGAAAAAGAGCTGAGAATTATTGACGACCAGCTAAAGGAAGCAGAGGAAATATGCACGTGGAAGGTGAGAACCCACTGGGACCGCATCAAATAAGTGAAAACGTCAGTGTGTGATTTGGAGCAGACAATTCAGCAATCAAAGGACGATGTTAGACCAATCCAGGGAATTATGGATGCTTGAATGGAACGTGCCCCCTTTTTCAAGAAGGGTAAAAAAAGAAGCTCTGTTGTACCTGGATGACAAAGGAGAAAGACTTGATAAAATATACAAAAATCTGCAAGAAGATAGCTACCAGATCCATCATCTTGTTGAGGTAAACTATATTTTGATGTGATGATATGGATGTTAAATATTTGACTACTAATATTTGGTCACTTCTGTGTTTTTCTTAAATTATTTGTGTAATTGCACAAAATGCATAAAAGTTCTTTAAGACTGATTTTTGAAGACAAATAGGGAGAATAGAGAATAATTTTGGGCAACATTTGAAAAGAACATGAGTGCTTTGACAGTTGGTAGATTGGGAATAACTGTAATCATGATAGTGCTGCTGTCTCATTTTTGTAACTATGAACTATGTTGTTCCTGTGATCCCCACAGGTAAAGTAATTTCTGCAGCTGGATAAATTGTCCAAAACCACTTTCTTGCACCAGAAACACTTTCTAGCACTAGCTATATTGTGAAAGAATGTTGATTTGAAATGTGAATATTCCTTCTTTATATATGTAATTAAAAATATACAACAGATAATTTAATTCATCAGTTTTACTTACGCTAAATCAGATTATAATATCCTTAAATATGAACTGCTGCATTACATTACTACAAGTGGTATGTTATACAGTGATTGAGTCAAAGAACTTAACTTGAATAAGATATGAATGCAGAAGCAGAGGTTTTTTGTCTCTCTGCCCCATTTTTGCTCATTTTTTAAGGGACCTGCTTCTGTGTCTGCTGCAACAGATTTTTATGTCTGTTACCACATTAATCTTAGTGTTACTATCTGGAGTACCTTTTAGTTCAGTTTCAGACCTAATTTTATTTTTACTATTGTCTTTATGCTATTGATATTCATTTTAAAAGATCAAAATAAAGGTCTCTTTAACATTTAGTTAACTATAACAAGGGTTGATACCACAATTCAGAACAAACACGCAGAAGTGTTCTTACAAAATGTGGATATCCCATCCCGAAGTTGCTGTATTGTATAATAGTTTTCTGCCAACCTGTAGTCTTTTCAATGCAGGGATACCTTTACCTAATTTAGGTAGCATAAATGGGATTCCAAGGAGGTTCAGGAGTCTCCTACACTGACCAAAGTATGGTCCAGGAAATACTACAGAGTGTTATTTTGGCATATACATTGATTATATAAAATAATACTGAAACAAGGAGGTGTATTGAATGAAGATATGCATTAACACAATCAATATATTAAAGTACTTTTCAATTGTTTCTTTGTTTGCTTATTTAGGGAAATTTAAAGCTCTTCAAAGCAGATTCCTCCTCAGCCTCTTGGAAGATTTATATAGAGTACATTGATGACATTGTGGTTAAAGTTTTGCATAACACCATAATGCATTCTTTAGACTTCTTTTTGGTGAACACACAAGAAAGTTTGAAGCCAGCTCCACTTATTCAAGCACAAATGATCCTTAATGGCACAGAGATTCAATTTAAACCTTATCTAGGTGAAGAGGGTGGTGACGGTTTTTATGACCTAGGAGGTGAAGTCCTGGGTGATGTTTTCCAAGTGTCTGCCCAGGTGAAAAGGATAGCAGCACACCTGGGATCAGAACGTTACCAGGTACGGCTTCATCTCTTGTGTTTGGAAATAACGAATCCAATTATTTGTAAGCTGCGGGAGGTTTCTTTTTAGTTGCAAACTCATTTAATAGCATCAGTCTTCAAATCCTGAGCCTCATCTGTTCTCCCGGTTACACAGTTTGTAGAGGCTTAGTCCCATTCATTTCCAAAGGCTTACTCGTGCTTTCACACGCTTCTGCATCTGGGAGCACCAGAATGAAGCTGTCCATTTTATGCAAAGCTAAGTGAGATTAGCTGAATATTTATCTCTTGGTTCCTGTGCTGTGAACTTCCACCTTGGGCACCATGTTGAAGTCTGTAAATCTGCACATAGTGGAAACTTAATCTCTTAGACAAGTAAAGGAGTATCCACTAAACTGATGGCCAGAATTATATGTAGTCCATAAAAAGTTGCAAGTTATTCAAAGCTGAAAAGATATGTATTCAGTTTGGTTTTATATGTTCATATAACAAAATGTAAACCCCAAATAGGAACAGCTGAGTGAATTGTAGTTTTTCTGCTAATAGATCTCTGGGGAAAAGAGGGGAATTCCAGTCTTTCATCTGCATGTAAATTTAATTAATTGGTATTACTGTCTCACTTGCTGAAATAACAAAACTTTTGATGCCTAGAATGATATGGACAACACGTTTGGTCTGTCTAAAATCAGGCAGGAGATTATGGAGAGAGTGGCAAATGTTACCAACAAAGCCCTGGAGTGCAGAAGATCTCTTGCTTCTCTCTGGCTGGAGAACTGGTCTGGGTCTGTAAAGCAATTCCTTCTCCCTGGTCATGGTTTTGCATCTGCTTCCTTCTCCCTGGTGATGGTTTAGCATCCACAGAGATGCTTCTTACTGACAAAGTCTCTCAGCAGCCTCCCACTATTAAACTGTTTGAAAAGCAGGCAAGAAAGCCACTAGCCTTAGTAATTGGCTGGGGGGGCGGGGCCGGGTGTGTGTGTGGAATATTGGAGGAGTACACACATTTATTTCTTCTGCTCTCGATTGACATCTATGAAAATCTTCCTGTTCAGATAAGCAACTTTGAAGGCTTGAAATTTTTTGAAAGTTGGTTTAAAGTGGATACGAAGCTTTTCACAATAAGCTTGTTAAACATTATTAAGAAAAGGAGCTGGATGTTTAAGGAGTATCTCCTGAGATTTGTCATTGTTAGGTGAATTGGAGTGTGTGTGTGTGTGTTTACAGGCACTAAAGGAATAACTGTAAGCTTTGGGTCTTTTTACATGTAATACTTCAATGAGCTGGGTTTGCAGCTTTTTTTAAAATTATTTTCTTGGTGATTTTTTTAGAGGTTTTTTTGTTTTGTTTTCCAGATATTGTTCTTGTATATCCTTTTGGGTTAATTCTCAACAGTAGCACTTGCCATCTCTGGAAATCAAGCCCAGAAAGTCTTAAAATAATATAGTAAAACTGTATTGTTTTTATTTTATTTTATAAATAACTATATTTTGTAAAACAGCGTAAGTAGTATCAGTAGGGCTGGCTACATATTTACTCACTATAGTAAGGAATCTTTGCTCTGTTTCTCATCATGCCTGTCTCTCTTTGGTAGTCGAACTGACTTAGAAGAATTTATAAAAGTGACAGATGCTGGACTCCAGAGAGAGGTGACTGAAGGACATTAATGTCTGCTGGCAGAAATCATGGGCCATTTCTTGGCTGTGAAGGAGAGGCAGACAACTGCTGGTGAAATCTTTGAACCTTTAAAAGAGACGGTTGCACTGTGAGAAAGTTATGGACACAAGATGCCAGATGAAGCTTACGCCCAGTTAGAGGTACTGTAGCAAGAGTAATGTTTCATGTTTACATATGTGTATATGGTCCTAAAATAGCAGTATTTGATCTCAGTGGTGTAAAATAATTCCATTCTCCTTGTTCCTTCTCAACTGCTAGCAATAAAACCAGGTAGCTTTTCTCATGTTCTTTAAAAGGCTTCTTTTATGTGAATAATGGAAAATCAGCTCAAAAAGAGATCTGTTATGTTTTGTTCTGGTGAGGTCTGTAGTTATTTTTTGCCTTTTTTTTTAAATAATGACCAAATCATGTTCACATTCATAAGCCTCCTCCCAGAAGCTCAGCCATTTAGAAACTCTAGTGAGTATATTTCCAACGTTGCTCTGCCGCCTTTAATACAGCTAGCAGTAGTTTGGGGCTCTGTTCAAATATGGATGCATGAGCTGAGATTTGATGCCTGTCGGGTGATGCTGTCTTTCAGACATCTTCAGCCACTTGTTTCTGTGTGTATTCTGCCCCACACCTGTCCCAGTTATAATTATTTCAGGGGCAAGTAAAATTTGGGGGAATTATCTGAATTAAGCAAAGCTTGGTGGTGAGAATAGGTGGGAAAGCACTAAAGCTGCAATGGTTCCTACTGACACTAAAGAGCTTTTAAAGCCATGGCTTATTAAGATCAGCATCTGCATATGAGACACCTTTGTTTGGTGTCTTTAGTCTGTTTTGGGAGATGCACTACACTGTAAACAGTGTTAAATAGAATTGGGTAGAAGTTCAACTGATGTTTTTAATCAGATAATCTAATTAATCAAAATGAAAACTTCTCACCAGTTGCAGTGTTTTCCAGTCCACAGTGGAGTTTCTATTTCTGTGTTTATCTGGTCCAAACCAGATAGAGGGGATGACTAGGAAAATAAATGTATGATTTTTGATGCATACCTTAAACTAGTCTTCTAGTTACTGTGAAGTGATTTGGATTCAGGGTTCTCTTTCTTGTACTTTCTTTTGACACAGACAAAAAAACCTGTCCAGATTTTTTTTTTTCTTCTGATGGAATGGGGTTTTTTTTATTTTGTTGGTTTTTTTTGTTTGGGTTTTTTTTTCACACGGTTTACTGAATGTTTTTTTCTAGACACCATGGGGAGATTTGTAGAATGAGAAAGCTATTTCCAGGTCAGCTTTATATATTTGAAAATATGTTAAAGCAGCAGAAGTTGAGCTCTCTGTTTTACTCTGTGGAAGATTCCCAACATATTTTCGAAGGAAGTTTTATGTGATTATACATAAAATAACTGAGTTCATTAAGTTCAAGTAGTTCATGACTACCAATGATCCATAAAATTAATTATTTTACAGTTGACAGCAATTCTACTAAAAGCTACGACATAGAGTGTAGTTTGTGGTTAAATAAATCCTTCACTATAATTTTTTATTCATATGCAGGTATTGGGGTATCCTCACTGTTAATATACAATTTTACTGATGTTTTTCTGCCATGTATTGATATTTTTCTTCCAAGATAATTTTAGTCTGTTAAATAGAAATTGCTTGAAAAATGTAATGCTGTTAAGAGAGCTGTTTCAGTAAAGCACAAACTCCTCTTCGGGCCTCTGAGGGTGCAGTTAACTGAAGAAAATGCACTTTACTTGATGTGTGTTGAATTCTGTGATCAGTCTTTTTTATCTCTGGTTTTTGGGGTTGTTTTTTTTTTTTTTTTCTATGAGAACATGATCAGTAACAGGCGTCATTACCTGTGTTTCATCAGGGGAAGCAGATGGAATTCAGAGAAAGATTTAAAATGGAAGCTCCCTTTCAGTTTGATGCAGAAAATGCATATGCTCGTCTCAATAAGGTAATCTGGAATCTCAGAAAAATGTATTTCCTTATAATTTTTCAGTACTAAATCTAATGATATTTCAATGTACATATTAAAATATTTGTGGCTTGTGCACGGGGTTTTTTAGGGTTATTTTGGTGGAGTGTTTTGCTGGGGGGGGGGTGGGGTGGGTTGTGTTTTGGTTTGGGTATTTTGCTTTGTTTTTCAAGAAGCTGGTATAACTCTAGCACCACCAAATCTAGATTTCCTGTTGCTTCTCTTCCAATGTTGCACATGCTTACTGATAAAATAAAAAAAAAAAAAAAATCAAATACTTGCTCATATTCTTTATTCGTGTTCTTTTTAAAAGTCAGAATAATGTGCTCTTGAATACAGTAGTCTAAAGTGCAAGATACAGTGGATCGTTTTAAAACATCATGAAGGGACTTTGTTAATATTTATACAACTTTAATGTGAGGAGAAGTGGTTTACTATGTTAAGAGATTAATTACAAGAGTATAAATTAACTGGGGTTTATGCAGCTTTTCTTTTTATGGTTCAAATGTAGAGACCTTTGTATGCCTTTTGGGTGCTTTCAAAGACAATGCAAACACAGATTTTAACCTCTTTGCAATAATTACTCTGAGCTTTTCTTGTATTGAATCATATATACAGGATCCATAGATTTCACTGCCAGGTTTAGGTAAGCTCAATATACCCTACAACTGTACTTTGAGTGCTTTTTTCACCTTCAAGGCAAATAAAGAATTTGAGATGCTGGAGAAAGAAATGTTACTAATGCTGGAATCTGCAGAACTATTTGAAGTAGCTATTCCAGACAGCAAACAAATGAAATAATGTTGAAAAGAAACGTGGTTGCTCAAGACAGTTTGGGATATTAGTGTTTATATTAATGTAAGATATATATCTTTTTTAAATTTATAAAGTTAGAATATATTCTGAATGTTATACTTTTAATTTGATCCTAGAAGTTTTTATAGTTTTGATTTAAAAAAAGTTTAAAATACTGAAGATTTTAATATTCCTTTTGTTTTTGAAATTATAGTTGCTATGTTGTAGGACACTCAGAGTAAAAAAATCTGTGTTCTCAAGTTAACCAATTTCAAGATAATCCCAAAGCAAAATAAACTTTTTAGTTTCATTTTGCCCTTTCTTAATACCAATAACTTGCTTGAATAATTGTGTTGGGTTTGTGTGGCAAGGTTTTGGTAGCGGGGGGCTACAGGGGTGGCTTCTGTGAGAAGCTGCTAGAAGCTTCCCCTGTGTCTGATAGAGCCAATGCCAGCCGGCTCCAAGACGGACCCGCCGCTGGCCAAGGCCAAGCCAATCAGCACCTCTGTGATAACATATTTAAGAAAGACAAAAACAGTCAGAGAGCGTTTTTTGCAGCCAGAGAGAGGAGTGAGAAGATGTAAGAACATCTGCAGACACCAAGGTCAGTGCAGAAGGAGGGGGAGGAGGTGCTCCAGGCACCGGAGCAAGATTCCCCTGCAGCCCGTAGTGAAGACCATGGTGAAGCAGGCTGTCCCCCTGCAGCCCATGGAGGGAGGATGAGGGGGTGTAGAGAATCCACCTGCAGCCCGTGGAGGACCCCACGCCGGAGCAGGTGGAGGCACCTGAAGGAGGCTGTGACCCCGTGGGAAGCCCGTGCTGGAGCAAGCTCCTGGCAGGACCTGTGGATCCGTGGAGAGAGGAGCCCACGCCAGAGCAGGTTTGCTGACAGGACTTGTGACCCCGTGGGGGACCCACGCTGGAGCAGTTTGCTCCTGAAGGTCTGCACCCCGTGGGGGAGACTCATGTTGGAGCAGTTCGTGAAGGACTGTAGCCCGTGGGAAGGACCCCACGCTGGAGCAGGGGAACGATGAGAGGAGTCCTCCCCCTGAGGATGAAGAAGCGGCAGAAACACCGCGTGATGAACTGACCGTAACCCCCGTTCCCCGTCCCCCTGTGCCCCTGAGGGGGGCGGAGGTTGAAGCCGGGAGTGAAGTTGAGCCCGGGAAGATGGGAGGGGTGGGGGGAGGTGTTTTAAGAGTTGATTTTATTTCTCATTCCTCTACTCTGTTTTGCTTGGTAATAAATAAGATGAATTCCCTCTCTAAGTTCGGTCTGTTTTGCTCGTGACGATAATTGGTGAGTGATCTCTCCCTGTCCTTATCTTGACCCACAAGCTTTTCGTTATACTTTTTCTCCCCTGTCTAATGAAGGAGGGGGAGTGATAGAGCAGCTCTGGTGGGCACCTGGCCCCCAGGCAGGGTCCACCCACCACAATAATTAAAATCATTGAGTAAAAATTCAGAAAGCCAGAAAATTCTGCTTCAGAACTGAGGATTACACATTAGAAAGCTGTAGAAGGCTAGAAGCAAGTGTCCAGAAAAGTCAGTGTACAGACCTGTATGGGAAATCAGCCTTGTAAACTTCTGTTTTAACCTTACCTGTGAAAAACAAGTTGAGGTAAAGTACAAGCACTAGATTTGCTTTCCATAATTGTTTGCCTAGCATTTGTATGGCCAGGAGGGGGGGTGCAGGGCAGTTTCTGCTACATCTCCCAGGTGCATCTGTATATTATCAGTGGACATGGGTGTGTTTACTGGCGCAAGAAGGGTATGTATGTATACCTGTCAGATACTTCAGTATTGCAACTTTTTAAATGCTTGGCTTTGGGGCTGATTTTTGAGAAGATGGATTATTTTGTGTGCTTTCTAGGTAGTGGTGGTGTTGGGTTGGAAAAAATAAGGTCCAGGAGCTATTGCTGTGTGATGGGCTTTCTCCTGCATCCATTTATCTGTTATGTAGCAGAAGCCTGTCTTTACCAAATGTTGTTGACACTTTTATCTGTACTTTCTGTTTCAGAGCAGCATTGATGATTGGGCTAAAACCCAGTGGAGACAGATTAATGTGGAACAGATGGATGTGGAGCTCAGAAGGTTTGCCAAGGCAGGTTCCATAGCTGTCTCTTTCTGCAATTTATCTGTCTCGGTGCCACCCCTTCCTCACTCTTCCCACCCACTTTGATGTTTCAGTGGATTTGTTGCTCACATCCAAACTGTATGTTCTGGAACATGTTTTGTTTTGGGGGCTTTCCTTTAAAACTTTATTCTTCTGGGTGAGTATCTAGGTCTTGTGGAGGTACATGGTCAAACCGTGCTGTCACTTCTCTGAATTGAGGCAGTATGTGAAAGAATAAAGAAGATGGGGGTTTATGACAGGCCCCACCAGAAGAAAGTCATTATTTTTAGAGGCAGGTGGAATTTGCAGAGGTTTATCTGCTGTGGTCTTAGATATAGGTCCAGAGCATTGGGAGTTGCAGCAAAGATGCTAATTTTTAAAGGGAGGACACTTTCTTTGCTTGAAGTATTTGGAATGTTTTGTTGATAGTAGCCCTGCAGGAGGCAGTTCCAATGGGACGAGGGAGTAGTATGAAGCAAAAATAGCAACAAAAGCCCCCAGACTATTTGCAGGACACTAAAGGAACAGCTGCGATTCATAGACAGAATAGTAGTTGAGTATGGAAGGAAGAAAGCCTTGAACCTAATGGGTATAAAGTTTCTTCGTCTTTACATGTTTGTTTCACTCAGGAATCAATATATTTCATTGCATGCCCAATTAGTAGTGCTTTAATAGAAGAATCGGACTTACAGCAGATGTCTTGGCTTAAACTGCTTCAAAATTATGTGACTCTACCTAGCCCGTTGTGATACCGCAGGTCATATACTGTGATGGGGCAGTCAAAGCGAGGAGAGGGTTGAGATAACTGCATTCCCCTTCTGCTTTTGCATCCTTCACTGTGGCACATATGCCAGGTCATGGACTAGAGAAGGCGCGGATCACTGCCTGTGAGCTGACCACTTGTGCCATGTTCATCACGCTCCGGTGTGCATATGAGTCTCCCTTACATTTCTGAATGGTGTCTTTGAAGATATTAAATTTATGGATACTTTTATCTGCAGTGAAATAATTAGTAAGAAAATTAGACGTAAATCATCAGGGCTGTGGTAAAATAAATGGCTCTGATCCAACTGTAATTATAAAATCACTGTGTAAATGCAGTGTTAATATAGTTCCATTACTTTACGTGCCATACTGGAAAGTACATTTCTTTATCTGCCACATAAACCAACGACCCCAATAAAATCTTTCCTAGACTTGTGCTAACTACAACTGTCCCATGCATCTGCACACAAAACAAGAGAGTTTTCTGAGAAACTTCCTAAATTTTTCTTAAAGTTATCAACAAGGTGGCTTTTAATGGCAAGTAATTATTGCAATTACTTTAATCTTACTCCTTAGGAAATGCGGTCTTTGGATAAAGAGGTTCATTCCTGGGATGTATATAGGGATTTGGAGTTAAAGGTGAAGAATCTGATGTCATCGCTGAGGGCAATATTGGAGCTGCAAAATCCTGCAACCAGAGAGAGACACTGATGCCAGGTCATGAATGCGACAGGAGTAAGTATTCAGGCAAATATAGAGCCCGGTGATGGCCTTTCATGCTCTACCCATAGATGCAGCAGTACCATCTGGCACGTGGTAGAGCCACTGCTGCCAACTATTGAACACAGAAGTGGAGCATAGATTTGTGTTTCAGACAGAGGCATCTCATGGGTCGAGAAGTGAGTTCGTGGCCTTTGCTCAGACAAAAGGACCCAATTCTCTGAAGGCAGAGCTGGCTTGCTAAATTAGAGGGTTCTTCCGTACCTGGCGCTCTCCATGCTGAGCCTGAAAACAGCACTGAGCTTGAAAGATTCTCTGACTTGTCTGGGACAGGGGAATACTTCACAGTAATAATTCCTATTAAATATTTCCAAGAAAACCAAGCAATGTTGCTAGAAACTTTCCTGAATAGCAAAAGAGAATGTTTCTTAATAGTGAACGGAGGAAATGATGAGCAGAGGGAAATGGAAGGTAAGGAAAGAAAGGCCACCTGAAATATCAGTCTACTAGTAATTTTTTTAAGAAATAGGGAGACTGTTGACTTAACAGTAGAGTGGGGGGGGGAAGGGGTGCCAGAAGGGGGACAGATGTATACATTTTACCCAACTGTTGATCATATAGCTGGAAAACAAAAGAAGTTTGTATGAACACCAAAAAAAAAAGTTACTTCAATTTTTTTAAAAAGAATCCCAATGATTTTGATTCCTAGGGTATAGTATGGACCAGTTGTTGGTTTTCAAAATTTGAATTAAAATTTTTCAAGCCATTTTGAAAAAAAAAATTGAAGTTCCATTTTCAATGATTTTTATAATGAAGAAAACTGGAAAGCTGAAAGAAAAACACTGAAGAGAGTGAGCATAACATAATGTTTCTATTCCAATATACCAAGCATTTTTCATGTACTATTTTAATAAAAGGGCATTAAAAATTATTTTTAATGCAGAAAGCTCCTAAACAGGCCTAGCACAAAATTTTCATGATTTATTTTTTAAACAAAAAATGAAAAAAGAGTTGACTGTGTAAAGTCTTTTCAAAGCCTTGATTAAAATTAAGCTTTTTTTGGTTTTGTTTGTTGGGAAATACCCCCCACCACCACCACCATTTCTAGTGTGCAAATGTTGTACTTGTAACTTACATCAACTTCAATGGCAGCTGTGCAAACAAACTTGCCTTTTAGTGTTGTGATATACAATATGTCATAGTACAAGACTGTTTCAAAACAAAAAAATACAGTAACAGCATCAAGAAATGTTTCATCTAGGTTGATTAATTTCACAGCTTTGGTGCAAATCTGAAAGTATATCCAATATTTAGAGTGCATATACCTTATATCATTGTTTTTGACATGGATTCCATCTGAGCATTGTTATATGCTTGTGTCTGATTTTTCATATTCATTTACTTATTTTGCTCTCTGCTGTCTCTTGGTTTTATAGGTCAGACTTTTAGTAGCAGAAGGTACTACCTTGACAGATCTTCTGGGACTCCAGCTTCATAAAGTAGGAGATGAAGTCCGAAGTAAAGGTGGCGACACTGTGATAGATTTGAATACTGAAAAGGTAAGAAGTGCCTATTTTTTCCTTCTGTTTTTGCAGAATAATATGTAACAAACTACTTGTTTGATTAAGTTTTGTTTCAAGATATTAACGATAGAAGTGAATATTTTCATGTGACTTACCTAGGGACCAAAATTCACAGCCTAGTGAAACTTCTTGATTGTGGTGTAGTTTACTATCACTGAGAATTAAATATAATTTAGAGTTCTCAACTCAAAATATGAAATGTGATACGTATAGACGGGTGTTATTCCTACTCTTCTTGGTCCCAAATTTTGGGAGAAATCAACCAAACATGGGCTGCCATGCAATTTTCTTATGAAGAGCATCACGGGAATGAATCTCCTTTATTAAAGGCAAATGAACAGCTGCTTGAAACTTTAGGTAACAATCAAGTAAAGATTTAATTAATAGAAATACTATTAGTATATCAATATTATTCACTCCCTTGATACACTTGGTTAGTTAAAACTTTTTTCCTGAATCTTTATTGCAGAGAGTTATGTTTTCTCCAGATGTTACTTCTGGGACATTACATGTATACTATGTAACTATATATTTTCTTATTTTTTTAAAAAATCATGTAATAATATGCTGACTACTTTCAGTGTTTAAAGATGTCTTCTGTTATGATGTATGATAATAACAAGTTACAGGACTATTTGTTAAACTTTTATTAGACCTAGTTCCTCTGTTTGATAAATTATTTTGATTACTGCAGGGGTTTTTGCTGTTTTTTTGTTTTTCTAGGTTCAGCTGCAAATGATTTTGAAAAGCAAATATGTGACATTGTTCATCAAACAAGTGAAAGGTTGGCAAAATAAATTAAACATGGCAGATTCTGTCATTTCCATTTGGATGGAAGTTAAACACACATGATCCCATCTAGAAAATATTTTCACTGGCTCTGAAGGTATCAGAAGCCAACTGTCTGAAGATACAAACAGATCTCATTAAATCAACCGAGACTTCAAAGTCAGTAAAGTTAGTGGTTTATGTCCATTTATATCTTGTATTTGAATTATTTAGAGTAAGTAATTAAATAGATATTTTTAAAATAATACCATGTTGACAGTTTAGTTTGAGTATTTCTTCTATAAGCTTATTTCTAACCCACTGAATTAACATTATTACGAGAGTCTCAGGTGTACTTGGGAGAATATCAGAAGCGGATTTTATTAAAATCAAAGTAATTATTCACTTGTTTTCTTATTGCATGGACTGGCAGCTGTTGGTTCACACATTGTCACAAATCATGATTTATGACAAAGTTCTGCAGGTCATTCCTTCATATTACTTTAATATCTCCTTTTATTTGTGCTTTGTTAACTTTTTAACCTCTTGGTGTCACATAGAGATGCAGAGTTCTGAGTTACAGAAGTCTGTTCTGCCAAACTCCATGTTATTTAGGACAATGACAGTTGAAATACAAGTTTATGGCCTACTATTTATTATTGGACAAAGGTAATTACAACAATCAACCTGAACATTTGAATGTACCCAAAATATTGTGTCTTAATTGTTTGTTCTGACTAAAAAAAGTCACTGAGCCCTTGCTTAGTAAGGAGAATAGCTTGTGTGTTATCAATATACCTATAATTGAATCCACGTATGACAAGGAAAGTTTTCATGTACGTTTCTGAAAAGTTAGGAAGTGATAATATTCTATAAGGAAGTTCTGTGTTTAAAATTTCAAATTTCTAATTGTTTAAATCTGCAATTTAAACAATGTGGGCAGCAGCACGTCTAACTATATGCCAATAAATAAATATCTATATTCATGCCTTCGTACAAGTTGAGAACCTGGTTAAGAACAATGAAATTATTCATGGCATTTAACATGCAAAAGTTTCTTCATAAGCAGAATTATTGTACAAGATAATGCTTCTGTTACGATCTGTCATTTTTATTTTGTTAGAAGAGATCTAGTAGTATAATCAGTGGTACTTGCTTTCCTCCAGTGCAGTTCTCTCTGTTCATTTTACATTTCTTTCATGTTCAGTCTAAGCACCGTCAAAATAAGGGTTTGTGGATTTTTTAATTTTTTTTTTTACCCTTTAAGAAATAAAAGCTAAAACAAGCTGATAAGATGCCTTCTTCCAGCTCTTTTTCCCAGTGCTTTTCTTGTCCCAGTATAGTAAACAGCATGAAGTAGAAAAAAAATCTGAGGGGAATTCCACATGTTGCAATACCTTCCTTGCACTTCTGTACAGGAGTTGGTGACTGACATAGCAAATACCAAAAATGTGATGGAAGCTACAACCAAGCCAAAGACATATGAAAATTTCCAGTATGATTATGAATCATGGAACAGTCAGGAAATGAGAGCTGTCAAGTCATGTTGCGTCAGGGACGGTTTAGGTTGGCTATTAGGAAAAACTTCTTCACTGAAACAGTGATCAGGCATTGGAACAGGCTGCCCAGAGAGGTGGTGGAGTCATCGTCCCTGGAGGCATTCAAAAAACATGTAGACGTAGCACTTCGGGACATGGTTTGGTAGACATGGTGGCGTTGGGTTGGCGGTTGGACTTAATGATCTTAGAGGTCTTTTCCAACCTTAATGATTCTATGTTTGCTTTCTGTACAGGCATGAGATGATCTGATGGTAACTTTTTTTCTATTTGACATATTGGATTTGTACTGCTATTTATACGATCACTTAAATTTGAGGCATTGGTTTATTATTTATGGATTGCATGATGTAAAATTTTGCCAAATGTCTTAAACATATGTTCAGTTTAGATCAGATTCATTTTCTCTCCATCCACGAGCTGGGAGTCTTTCTTTCATGCTTACAGCAGGAGATAGTGGACTGTGTCCAGCAAAGGTCCTCCTTCAACACACCTGAAGGTATGCCTTCAACTTGCCACTGACATTCACTCTTCCTACCTGTAGAGGCAGAAATGTTTGGAGTCACATCCTGTTTCTCCTTGCAGGAAGAAGTTGTAATAGGAAGTTAAAAAAACCAAAACACAAACCTGTTTTTTGAAATGTCACTTTTGTTACAAGAGATACCAAGCTAATAGCTGAAGTGCATCAGTCACACATAAATAAATGTGGGTTTGTCCTCTCCAGATAGGCAGTATTTTGAGAATTTTGATTCTTAATACTTCTTTTGTCAATACCAATGTGTGTTTTCAAGTTTGTTATCCTTCATACATAAAAGAAAATGTGTACAGCAAGAGAAGTGGTTACTTTGCTCCCCCATCAGAGTGGTTCTTAGGGTTTTTTTGGGGGGTTGTTTTGTTTTGGGTTTTATTTTTTTATTTTTTCTTATTTATCTGCAAATAACTGCCCTGTCAAGTAAGAAATTTTGTTCTTGTCCTTAACTTTCTAAGGCTGGACTCTGGAAAGTTGAAGGGGAGTTTCCACTTAGCCAAACTTACCTTTTCAGGGACTTTTCTGGCACCATTCTGTTCTCTTGGGTTCCTTGGTCTGAATGAGTAAAAATAGCATGTTCTGGTTTCGTTTCTGGAAAGGAAATGTGTAAGGTTTGCCACCTTGTCTGCTCCTTACAGTTACGTTCACTGTTATTATTTTAAATCAAAAGGGGATTGTACTGTTCTGTTTTACTCTTTGGTCTGATTTCTCCCTTAACTGGGAGGGAATTCTTGGCTTTAGGGTGATTAAAGGCAGTAATGTTAAAATCTCTGTCTTCTTTTCAGTTTCTCTTTGTGAAAAAACTCTGGCTGAATATTTAGAAACCAAGCACATGTCTTTTCCTCGCTTCTGTTTTGTTTCTTCAGCAGACTTGCTAGATGTCATTTCAAAAGGAATACAGCCAAAACAGGTGAACATCCTTGCATACTATTGTTCTTCATTTTGTCTACAGAAAGGCAAGTTTTCCAGCTAACGATGTGAGGAGACAGTATCGTAGAAGTGCACCTTTGTTTCTGAGTGTTACTTCACAAACAGGAACCCTTTTTGTAAAGAAGGTAGTAAACATTTTTGCACCAGCTAGGACAAGTACGAAGTGTTCAGCAAGGAGACATGAAACCGTCGTGCTCAGAAGTATTGCAAATCCCGTGCTCTGTCTTGCTGGAAATCTAGCTATTTGCAATTTGCATTTATCTGGATGTTTGGATTGTAGATTTGCAGAAATCAGAAAAGGAAAAGGTCAATGAGATGATCAAATCTATTCCGCTTCTGGTGCCGATTGATCAAATTTCAGGCGTGCTATGCAGAGTGATGATAAGTAAGACTGAAAGATCTATGGTCTCTGTTAGGCTGTTTCTGACTCAACTGCTGACCATTGTACGAGGAATGTTTTTGTAGCTATCCTTCTGTTTTCCTCCCTTGAACAATAATCTGCTAGGTTTTGTGACACTTTGAGATCAATTTGTACAAAAGCACAGGCACTTTGATGTATTTCAGAAGCTTTATACTATGTTATCTACATGCCAGATGATACTCCTGGCCTCAGTGACTGTCCAGCCATGGCCATTAATTCTCTGAGTGCTTGGTGTGTCTCAGGCAAAGCCTTTTTAGGTGTGATGTGACATGTACCAGAAGAACTGATACTTTCCAAGAGGATGAAGGGCTTGTGAGGCTTGAACACTGGGCCTGTTCTAACATGATGACAGAGTTTAGTAACTTCTTTATGTAACTAAGTCTCAGTGACTTGTTTCATCCACTCCTTGCTCTGCACCACATATAAGAGCAACCAAACAAATCTTCTGTTCTAATCGTCAGGCATAGAGCATGCTAGAGTGTAGACAGCGATCTTCAAAATCCACGGTCTTTGGAGAGGTATAGTTACACAAGGCAGTTAGACCTGAATTGACAATTTGTGAAATAAGCCCTAGCCATAATTAATAACAGTTTCAAGACTTCTCAGTTTTATATCGAGCTTTGTCCTTCAGATACTTCTGATGACTGACAGTAGTGTAATTAACCTCAGCTTTTCCCATAAAAACCTCCTCTGTAGCGATCACGCAACAGACAGTGTCGCCATCTCAGTCTACACTACCAAAGAAATCAGAAGTACTCTTATTATTTGTTCAATTGGCATAAGTGTTCCAGTACTGTGGAAAAACCTGTTTTGGTTTTATTTTCTTTAAAGCTTAAGAATGAAATGTTGATAATCACCTGGTCATTCAATGCATCTTACTTGATAAGATCAATTGAAACAATGTGCGCTGAAAGCGTTAGAATAAGAAACACAATTGTGAGATTGGTGCAAGGACTTCATGTTAACCAGTTAGTTGCTAAAAACTGCATTAAATTTTGCTGAACCACAAAATCTTATTGTTTATAGCAAATGTTAGTGTGGTAGTCATTCACTTTTAGAAATATGCATTAAAGTAGTGTGACTGACACAAATCTGAAGTAAATGGTTTCCTTATATGTCTGGTATTTTTGGGTGCAGGTGGCCCATCATCTTACCAAGCTTCTTGACGACATTGCTGATCTTAAATTTCAAGAGAACATAGAGGAATCTGTAGATATTGCCCTTGGGATGTATGCAGAGAAAAGAAGTATGTTGTGTTCTATGACGGGTGTGGATGCAGTGGTCAGGTAAGTTGAGTACGTGAAATTTCCTTTACAGATTCTGCACTCTTTGGGATGTAGATTAAATAGATACTTTCAATGGCATGAAATGCTTCTTTTAAATATGTAAATTTAGAAATAATAATAATAAACCTCTTACAACTATTTTTTCCCAAATTCTAAAACATTTTATAGCCCCAAACTCTGTATAACTAATAATGTAATAAATTGTCGGGCTGCCCCTTGTATGTAAGTTTTTGGGTTTTTTTAAAAGATGCATAGAGGGTTAAGTGGGAGCAATGAAAAAGAAAAAAAAAAGTACTAAAAGCCGTGGAACTGATGAAGCGTATGATTGAATGTTGCATTTCTCCTACTTCCTCTCTTCTTCTGCCCTATTATTTCATCTTCCATTATACTTTCAGATCCCCTCCTCTCTTATCCTTTAGCACACACCTCTCCAGACCGCCAGCTCTCTCCCATGTCCCCTATCAGCTGAACAGGGTTTTAGCTGGTTTTGAGCCTCGTATTTGCTAATTGGCCAGCCAGTATGTGTGCTAACGGGGTAGTGGTAGGTCAGAAAGAACAGATCAGCAGCTTCTGAGACAATAACTTATTGTTCTCAGAACACTGCTGAATGGATAAGCATTCACATTGCATAAAATCAATGTTGCATGTGGTTCTAATGATTGATTGTCTCAGTAGAGAGGCCCCAGACTGAATGGGCAAATATATGTAGCTTGCCTCTTCGTTTCTTCAAGATACAGCTACATTTGAGTGCACAGAGACATAGGAAAGGCTGTATGGTCTGTGTTTTCTGTTTTGCACAGAGTAAAACTTCAGACTTTCATATCTGGAGTTCTAGGGCAGTGTGTCTGTGTAAAACAAAACAATGTCTGGTATCTCTGTAATTGGGAAGGGCTCCTCTGAACTAAATCCTACTGAAGAGGCAGCAGGAGAGAGAAAATGGAAGGAAAAAACCCCACTCTCAGTTGAAGTTTGTAAAGAATTTTGATGTAAAGAAAATCTTTGTAAAGATTAATGAGATGAGCTTCCTGTGTGGTTAGTATAAAATGTACTATTTATGTTGAATAGTGGTTTAACATAAATAAACCACTATTTATGGGTGGGGGTTTTTTCCTTCAGAAGGTAGAGTTTTGGTTGCAACACCCTGAGGGAAATGTACACAAACCAGTGTGCCTCTGCATCATGGATGCGATACTGGCCTAATGAAGAGAAGCAGAGAGGACAGTGGCGTTTTGATTACCCAGCCCAGGTTGCGCTTACTGGTTCACAAATCTGGTGGGGTTTGGATGTAGAAATGACATTTGGTAGGCTGGAAGAGGGCTTGATGTCAGCCCAGAAGGATTGCCACAAGAAGCAGGTATGGGTATCTTCTTTTTGTTTAATTCAGTGAGAATAAGTACAACGTGAAAATGGTCTCATAAATAGAGATGAGTGGCATATTTAATAATTTTAATCCTGTAGTAAATAAACTGCTATTAGCATCTACTGAAAAAAAAGAAATAATGCCTTTTGCTTCCATTTCTGTTATCTCATGGACATTGTTATCACATCTTAATTACTGGGTTTTCCATGCTGTTATTTTGAACTGAGATGAAAGGTAAAGCAAAGATACTGCCAAATGTCAGCCACAACAGTGTAGCAAGAGCAGAGTATGCAACCAATATACACACAAATATTAAACCCATATATTTGTGTACGGAAGCCAAACCTGTTGAATTTGTGTCAAACTGAACAGTTTACTTCTAATATTGTTAGTTTTAGTCCCACTTCAGAAGAGTACCTTCTGCCATTTGATTTTTGCTTCACCTTTGTTTACCTCCAGCTTCTCTTGAACGTGTTTGTCCTGGTGTGAGTATTCTTTCTCCTTGTGAAAACTTCAAGTAGTCTTGGTTTTCTTTTCTAACCTGGAAAACCTGCCAAAGGGAAATACAAAATAGGAAAGAGACTTCAAAGGGGGGGTAGCAATCTGATAGAGGTGTCTAAAATTATCCCTGTAATAGAGAAGGTGGATAAAGATTAATCTTTGTTCGCTGTTTCTCATAATAGAAGAGCTAATGACCACTACCTGAAGCTATTAGGTAGCAGACTTTAAACAAAAGAAATACTTTCACACACAGAACTTCTGGCTATAGAATGACGGATGTGTTAGAAAGGCCAGATAAAGGGTTAGCCAAATTTTGGTCCAGTTCATGGCTATTAAATATAATGATAAGTAGCATGATTTGGTTTTGTTGGGTTGAGTTTTTTTGGGGGCTGTTGTTTTAGCAAATTCTGGCTGATGTCTGTGGCAAATTGTGGGATGTGTTCTCAGGATATCCATCTCCTGGACTTGTTTTTTATATTCCTTTTGAGGTTTTTTTTTTTTTAAATAATCTCTGCTAGCTTCTGTGAAAGGCAGAGATTGATCCACGATGAACCTCTATGTGATCTGGTCAGGCTGTATTTCTGCAGTCACTTTGCAAGTAGAGCAGAGCACTGTCTCCTGCTGTTGCTGCTTCCTGACCGAGCCCCACCTGTGGTGGGGACTTTGGAGTGGTTCTGCTGTAAAATGAATGGACTAAGAAAGGTCACCTGGACATCTCTGCAGATGACAGCTCACCACCATAAAGAAGTGGAGCTTTGGGTGTGTGTTTAAAGGAAGATACCAGAAATATTTCAGGATGCTAGACAATTTCATTCAAAATATTGCTGTTGATATCTCTTTTACCATATAATACAGAAAAAATAGGGTCCCCAGTGAAATTACCTTCTGGATTAATTTTTGTAAGCACTTTCAAAATCTATTAGGGCTTACACTGTGATTCTCAAATAACTTGTTTGCATGGAATATTACCTTCTGGGCCTTTTAACTCTGTCTCAGTAAAAACAGCACCAGCAGGTGTTTTTGTATATTGTATAAAAATAATACAGAAAGCATAGTGTTTGAGGTCTCTCTAATTCACCACCTATTTTTAAGCAGGAGTTTTAAAACATGTACAAGCATAGTTCTACCTCACACTAGCTACCCAATAAATTATATCTTTCTATTTAAGTTAGTTATATTTATCCCCTTAGAATTACATGCAGTAGCTATGTATGGGTTTTTTCCCTATTAATACGAAACCTGAAAAATTCCATAGGGTCTTTCTACTATATGAATCTGTATAATCAATTCCTATCATATTTTGTTCTCTTCCCTTCTTTGCTATGCCTATTTTTAAAACATAAGTCACTGATCTTTCCTAAGGTCTATTTTCAAACAGTTTGTCAATAGTCAGTCTCATGCAATTAGTACAGTCTTTGTGGATTCTGGTGCATATCTCTATGGAGATTGTAACCACAAAATTTACAATTCAACTTCAGGCACATCATCTTGTTCATCCATTCCTCCTACACTGTCTAGCTGACTATCTTCAGTATTTGTGCTCATCTCGATTGTCATTGTTTTGGAGGTCATTCGAATGCCTGTTTTAAACCAGGATTTCTTCTGGCATGTCATGTTTAATGTCAGTAAATGTGTACATACAAGCCAGTTTTTGTGGTGATTTAATTCATGATGTAGGCAGAACTAATTTCTAGTAGCAATAACGGTAGATCGTACTGGGATCCATCTGGTCTTAGAGGGTTACCTAAATCTTTTCAGGTCACTCAGCTAAATGCTCTTATTATCGTGCTGCTTGGAGAACTTTCCTAAGGTGGTCGACAGAAAATCATGACCATTTGCTCTATAGATGCTCGCAGTAGAGATGTTGTAGCAAGCCTTGTAGCTCAGAGGGTGTGTGTTTGGATCAGCTCTATTTTACATGCACAGTTTTAGCGGTTTTGATAGGAATTAATAGTACTTAAGCCAAGTTCGGGTCTGGATCTGCATGTGGCAACAAGGATGGTGGAGGTGGAGTAGGTATCATCATGAAGACAGCCTGCTTCAGAGCTGTGTGCTGTACCTGCTTTTTTACAGGCTACTGCCTTCTGAATTTAAGAGTTACCTGAAAAAAATGTCAGGTGTCAACTTTTACCTTACTTCTGGGAACTCTTCAAACTTTTAGTAGGTTTTCTGCGAGCAGCAAGATATTTCCTTTAAATTTCAGATGACGACAAAACTGAGTGCAGACAATCCTTGGGCATTCTGAGGATTTTTCTTAATTGTCTTTACTTATTCTGCCTTCAGTTGTTCTCAGTGTGCTCTGCTCTCCTTTTAGAGGCATACATGTGCATCTCTAGAGCAAGCACTCCTCTCCTGTGGTGACTCTTTAAGTGCATACAAGTACAATTTTCAGTGTTTATTTAAACCAAAGTGCTCGCTCATGTATATAACTTTGGGTAAAGCTAAGATGGCTGGTACGTGTTGTTGGTTTGAATGCACAAAATGTTTCACTGAATGGGGATTGAAATGGGAAAGAATTCCATGGGGAATGGGAAAGACGACCTCTGGAGCCTCAGAAAAAAATGGGTTTCTAAGATGGCATTAAGACAAGAAGAAACTAGGCTTGAGGAGTAAGACGAAACTCTTTCTGGTCAAAGTAATGTCTCCTTCCAGGAAAAGACTGCATTTTTTGTAAGGAGAGGTCTTGGCTTAATAAGTGGCAATGCGTTCTGCTGTAATAGCTCTATTAAAAAGATCTTATATTACACTTGCGTCTGTATAAAAGCGCAAATGCCTCGAGGTGCATCTAATCCTTCATAATTGGTTGTAGCAGTTGTTATTCCTAAGTGGCTAGGAATGAGGTGTGAGACCTACTGATGACAGCTGTAGTTTTGCGATGGGTCTCATTTCTTTCATCAGAACAGCTCCTACCTGGCATAATGGCTCTGCAATGGCTTTTTAGGTCACCAGTTCCCAAGCTTTGGCTTGGCTGTCACAGCTAGGCCATAGATGGCATGATGCCCAGAAACAGTGTTTTGCCAACATTCGTGATGCTCAGTTTCAGTACTCCTATGAGTACTTGGGAAATACCCCTCGGGTAGTTATTACCCCTTTGACTGACAGGTAATGACTGTTACTAGTAACAGTGTCTGCTTTATCTGTTTCAGTGACTGAAAAGTTAAATGTTTATTAGAAGTTCAGTGTTCTTTCATACCTCATATGTATTTTATAAGGTTATTAAGACATAATGTCTTTGAGCATGTGTGTGCATGCAGGTGTGCATACTTAAGTAATGGTATGATTTTAATGTCCAGTACTTTTAAAATAACTGAACTGTTTCTTGCATAACTTTATATATTCAATGTCTAGTCTGAAGAAGAGTATGAGTGGATCTATACCAAGGTTAATCAGGAGTTTTCAGCAAAAGAATATTTTTGTTCATGTGTTAAAGTCCAAACCAGTACTTTTTTTCACACTGCTTACAATGAAGCTTTTTTTCTGGAAATGTTTTGGCTCCAAAATGGAATTTCTTGTCAAAATCAGTGATGCAGAAAGATGCACCCAGAAATCCTGGCTGGCTTAGTGCTTTTGACGCTCAGTTGAGGAAGACAATTTGACGGCTCAAGTCTTTGAAATAGGCAACTGCAGCTTCCTGTTTCCTGTCCTGTGTGACCACTGATAGGATATTCCTTCCTGCTAAAAAATGTTGATGTGGTTGGTTTTCATATCTAAACCGAGCGTTTTCCCAGTAGTGCCGCACCATGATTTTATGTGAACATGAAAGAAGTACATTTGTGGTTTAGGACATTAAATTATAATGAGAAAGTGGACTCAGAATAAATCACCCATGAAACGCAAGGTTTGAAAAAACCAAACCAACCAAGCAAAAAAACCAAACTCACCCCACCTTCTGACATTGTAGATGTTCCTTGTAATGCTAACAATCACTTTTCTTATGTTCAGCTGTTACATTACTCTAACCCAGGTCTCTCCACCTACCAGTGAGCAGTGCTCCTGAGGGACCAGCTGCCACGGGTAAAACCCAGACCACCGAAGATCTAGGCTGTGCCCTTGGTATGATGGTGTATGTCTTCAACACTTCCAAGCAGATAGATCACAAGGTGAGATGTTCTGTAAAGTGGTACAGAAATTTTAGTTTCTTTTTCATATGAAATTGTTGCCTTCAAGAAAAAGATCTTAAATCTTAGAACTTTTGATTTTGGTCTATAGGGTTTATCTATAAGGGTTTGGTCCGGATGGGAGCTTGGGAGGTGCTTTGATGAATTCAACTGCATCTCAGTAGGAGTTCTGTCAGTGGTGGCAGTACAAGTAAAGACTATCCACAATGCCTTTAGGAACAAGAAAAAGAAGTGAGTATTTTTGCAGTGCTTCTTTATTGTCCTTTGTAGTCTATAAATACTGAAGCAGTAAAATCTTCTCCCAAAGTTCCTCTGAAATGCCCTTGCTTTGTAAATGTAGTGAGGGAGTAGATGGTAACATTAAATCACCTGCATAATATACTACATTAAAATAACTTTCTTTTCAAAATGTAGCAATAAATGTGAGTAAACTCCTGGCGCCACAGGAATCCAATTGAAGGTTTGCTGTAGAAACTCTGGTCTTGTTAAAGTCCTGCCATGTGAAATCATTGCATCATCTGGGTGAGAAGTTTGGTGGGGTTCAACCTTGCAAGAAGTCTTGGGGATTCCAGGGTTTCTTAGTGTTTTTGAGACATGCCTTGTATTTCTGCTGCACCATGTTCTCCTTCCTCCGCTTCCTTTACTCAGTGCTGCCTCCTGGCCTTTTCAAACCCACCGCATCCCTGTCGGTCTTATTTGTTCTGCATGTTTTAAAAGATAGTTCCTCCTGTAGACATACTTCAGCCATATGCACTCTTTGTTGGTCTAATAGTCCAGTCTTTTCCTTCCAAACTCAGTGGTGGCCAGAGGAGCCACAGGTCACTAGAAGCTGGTGCCTACCAGGGAAATGCCTTTGCTCAGCTCTAGCAAACTTTCCTAGGCATTTGCTTTTGGCCATTGCATGAGACTAGATCCAGGCCCAGAAGCTCCTTTGTCATCTGACCCCTGATGGTTGGCTTTGTATGATGTAGTTGTTTACATCTAATCAAACTGTAGAATTTCTATAAGTATTACCTTTGTTATAACAAATTTTTATTCCTCAATGAAAACATTACATTGAAGTTGTCAGCTGGAATATTTGTTACTGTGAACCCAGGATATGCAGGTCAGACAGAACCACCTGAAAATCTCAATGCTTTGTTCCGGCAAGTATGCTATAGTGTATTTTTATGGTAAAGAAGTATATCAAGCCTACACTTAGAGTACATATGCCACCTAATGTTACTAGCCTTGGTTTCCAGTGAAGTGCAATTTGTGTTTGATTCAGAATTTCTGTGGGAAAAAAACCGGTATTTGTGTTGTGCCTGCCTGCACACTGTAATGACAAGGGAAATTAAATGTATATCTTGCCTTTTTTTTTAATCTACTTAAAACGTTCGAGGTACCTGGGAACATATGGAATATACTTAAATATGTGCAAGAATATTTGCTGGTTTGTTGTAAATAGGAATCCTCACAGCTGGCTTAACCTAGTAAAATGGCCATCTGAAGCATCTAGCTATTGCATTCTTCTATGGGAGTAGCCATGCATGCGTTTACAGATGTTTCATAACTACCAGTTAAAATACAGCTGCATATTCTTACCTAGTAAGATATTGGATATGTGATTGCTGAGAAGCTGTGAAAAGTATAGTGCACAGCAAAAAATTTTGTATGCTTTTGGACACTGCAGGATGTCTATTATCTTTTTCTTCAAGTACATATTTATGCTTTATATCTTAACACTAATGTTTCAAGGAAGAAATTTTTGAATTTAAAAGATCTGACTGTATTTTGTGTGCTGCGCTCAGTGAGTTTGTATTGACACAGTGTTTCTGAGAGTGAATTAATTCTACAAGTGGTTGCTCCAGCATGATGGGTAGTAAAGTGATGTCAATTTATTCTGATGAAGTGTTGGATCTGCACTTTGAACTGTGTGGTAATGGTCTTTGACTTAAATGATGCAGGGCTTGCTTAAAAAAAACCCCTAAATTGTCATTTGAAATCCTCACTCTTGCATTAACGCTTTTCACTGATTTAATCAAGACTTGAGAAAAAAATAATTCTGTGATTTCATTTCTCAACATATTGAAGTTCAATGGGGCAAGCTGCAAGGCATTGCCAGGCTGTCTGGGGAGGCACAAGTATAGACGTGTTATCTGGGATCTGCTTCTCTGAGCAGTAAATCCCTTTGATTTTTTTTTTTTTTTTTTTTTTTTTTTTTTTTAAGACAGAAACTGAGGGCAGAACTGGGCATCACTGTTGTTTCTGTGAGCAAGTTGAAACACTGTATTAAAAGTACATCAAGATTTTGGTGTGGTTTACTATTCCTGCTTTAGCCATGGAATTCCTGACACTGTACTCCTTCATGCTTTCATTGCAGAAAGACACAAAGTCTGCTAAAGCTAGAAAGCTGTTTGCTCGGGCACATCTCATCCTCAGATGGCAGGACTGGGCGGCATCAGCAATTAGCTTTCTTGTTCTTGGAGCCTAAATTACAATCATATGTAACAAGCAGTAAGTAACATCTGTTTACAAGGAGGTTAGGATTTGAATCCGTGTGCCGCTGCAACAACTGTTGCTGAGTAAGACCCTATAGTTGAGTCTTGGCAAACATTGGAGGGAGACCCTGAACGATGCGTCTTTCTTCCCCACAAGTTTTTGGGGTTTTTTTTGGGTTGGGTTTTTTTGTTTTGTTTTTAATATTTCACAACTTAGCTGTTGCTTTATCACGCCTTCTCATTAATTGCCACCTAAGATCCCTTCAAGGCAAAGCAGGATTGGTATGCACCAAGGCAACAATGCTGGGCAGCCCCTCGACTGAGAACCTTGCACCGGGGAGGACAGGGTGACGGGGGCCCCGTCCGCCCTTTCTGCATCCGGACAGCCAGCTGTCTTGGCAGCCACGTCTTCCACAGCCAGCTGGATGGGGTATTTGACAAGACAGTAGGAGGGATCACTCCCTGTCACTACCAGGTGTTTCACCTCTCAGTGAACGGCCAGAGGATGGGAAATGCATTTGATTATTTTTGTCATTTGTTTATTTTTTTTGTTGTTCCTTTTTTTTTTTCATTTAGGAAGAAAAGAGTAAGGGATGTGAAATTAATATTAATTAACAATATCTCTACTGAAAGAAAGTCCAATTATTGCTTTATTTGATGTGCTTTCTATTAAGGTTTTCTTTGGGTTTGTTATTTTAAAAAAAAATCAAAATGTACTTGCAAAATAGAGCTGAAGTGTCACCTTTTCTTGGTTGTCACATAAAATAAAAAGCCTTTGGAATTAAAGTATGAACTGGTACATCTGGGACTCAGGAATTCAGGGCTGTAGCTGATGTCTGTAGTAGCTCTTAACCATTGTACAAGGTGCAGGAAAGGCGGGAGGTAACTGGTAAAGCATTAACTCTTCATGCTTGACACCTCAAAATCTCACAAGGGAGAGAAGATATATTAAATACTACTAGCCTGATATTTCTTGTGCAAGCAATTATTCTATTTGCAAGAAGGTTATTGGTTATGGTGGGTAGGAGAGCATATAATTTTTTATAATTGACTGCCATTCATATAGCATCCCTTGTTTGGGCTTATGAAGAAATGCTTCTTAGGGAATAGTTTACTTAATTTTTTTTCTAACAGAGGAGTGCTTACTCTTTTTCTAGACTAAATGTTATTGATTTCTGTCAGAAATTTACTGCTGGACTAAACCACTGGTCTTAATTTTATCATATTTAAATATGAATGTGGAACAAAAGAAATCTTTGTATTTGTCAGTAGTAAGAAAAGTGTTCTGAGGGACAGATTTGCTGGATTGTAGCTGGCCTGAACACAAAATTCAGATCTCTTCTCTGCTACTGTGTAACTTAAGTAGTGATTTTTAATGAGGAAATTGATTAGCCTTTGCATTATTGCTTTGTGTTACTTTTATAATTGGAGGGGTGGGGTTTTTTTAATTTATATCATTCAAATGGCTGTGGTTTTGTTCTAAAAGTTTGCACTAAAGACTATATTTTAAAAAAAAAGAAACACTGGAACCTCCAAAGGCAACCGTAGCTTTACATAAAGGCATTAAACCCCTCCAAAAATCAAAGTCCTTTAAAAACCGGTGGCATTTTCAGCAATGGCAGGGTGTTGCGCTTCATTTCCAGAGCCTGCATGGCTGCTGGCAGTCCCCTCCAGTCTGGGGGCAAGTGACACCGCTGCAGGTTCTGCCTGCTCCGAGTTTCGGTAGTACCTGTCTCGCAAGCCCTGCGTTTCTCAGCTGCCTCCTCTGTGTACGGCAACGTTACTGAACACTAACAATCAACAGTGCCTAATTAGCTCTTTTTGCTTTGAAGTAAGGTCCTTGTTAGCTTTGACTGACGCTCTTAATTGTGACTCTCTCCAGCTCTGTTTTTAAAAATGTTTGTACACATCAGTCATTGATTTAAGTGACTTATTCTTACCGTGTTTAAATAACTAATCTGTGTATTTGGTTTATGGGGTTTGTTTTCTTCCTCAGACCCTGTGCCACCGTTGTCCCTGATATTGAACTGATCTGTGAAATTATGTTGGTTGCTGAAGGGCTTATTGATGCACGCCTGCTAGCCAGGAAGTTTATTGCCTTGCATACTCTCTGCTTTCTAAACAGGTGAGGGTCTCTAGGCTTCTGGGTTTGGTACGTGTTAATTAACACTTACGCACTTGGAAACAGTGCGGCTGGACATTGTATAACAATAGGTATTTTTTTATCTGTATAGTCTTATCTTTTATTTTGAAGATACTTTAAATCACATGTCCATCCTTATTAAATTGTCACATATGAATTTAGAAGAAAGTGACCTTTTCTTTGTTCTTGGGACATTTGTAATATGTTAATTTTGCATTAAATAACTGTGTATCACTGCTTCATACCAGGGATAGCTGAACTGCATTGTGCTGTTGTGTAGTATCTGCATTAGAAATATAACTATCTGTTGGAGAAGACAAAACCCCTGAAGGAGAGTAGGAATTATTATGAATAAAAAATAATGTATTCTATCTGGATGAATGTTTGTTTAAGCTTTCTCCAGTAAATACAGTGGAGGAATGTTTGAAAAATGGAAATAATTACATTTTTTATCAATGCTTTAATATACTAGAATGAATTCATATTCAGACTAGTTTTCTTAAAAATATACAGTTTATAAGACTTGGTTTATAATTTCTTCTCTGTATGCATGCTGTTTACTCATTTCCAACTATATAATTTTTCACAAGACAGTCTTAATATTCAGTTTTATTAGTGGAATAAGAACTCGGAGAGCCCTTCAACCTTAAGCCATAAAGGGCCGTTATGAAAGCAAAAGCAACTTTATTTTCATGCCTGCATAATTTTGAAATTATCTCTAAATATCCTGAAGTTTTCCTGACACATTTTGCAATGTTTCTAGAGACAATTAACCTGACTGTTGTATTAAAGTCTTTGTACACTGGACAATCTCCACAGCAGGCTGCTGCAAAGATGCATAGCTTGCTTTTTAACAACCCATCAGACAGCAAACCGACAAAAACTTTTTTTTGGGGGAAAAAAAAAATCTTACCTAAATCTAAGCAGAAGCTCATTAAGCCAAATATATTCCTAAATTTTTCTGTTTTCATAACCATCTCTGTGTTTATCTTCTTTGCCCAGGTGTAACATTTAACAAATGTGGAGACTCATATTCATTGCAGATGCTCAGCATCTTTAGTACCTCCGAAAAATATGGCAGTTTTGCTTACTGATGATGAACTGTTCTGAAGTTGAAAATTGCTTTTTATTCTTTCTTCATTTTGCTATATTTTCTGCATTTGTTTCACAGTTATAGAGTGCAACCATCATGGAAGGTGATAGTGATATCTTTTCAAAAATTTTATATTGTTAACTTGGTTATACCTAGTATAACCAAGTATTATACCTAGTATAATAAAAATTTTATATTGTTAACTTGTAGGTTTGATACTGGCTTTGTTCCCTCCCTTTTTGGGGGAGGTTTGTTTTTTGTTGTTGGGTAGTTTTGGGGTGTTTTTTTTTTCTTTCTTTTGGTTTAGGTAGTAATACCAACCAGTCTGTATTTATACTGAAGCCATAGGAGTGGTTGCTGCTAATGTTCTGAAACCCTACCTGACTGGTAGCCAGTGTGGGTGCTGACAGCAGAATAGTTGCAACCCCAGACAGAGTTTTGAAATTGAGGGGAGGGGTAGTGTGTGCACACTAAGGAAACTGTAGGCCACTGTGAGTGACGTGATGTGTGCTAACACAAGGAGATGGTGGCCGTGTAACTCTTGGCTGCAGCCACGCAGAGGTCAGAGAGGAGCCATCATCCACATATTTACCCAGCTGCTCATGTAGCAGCTGGTCCCACTGCTGGTTATACCACAATTAGACATCTGGGATCTCTACATGATGAGCTTCAAGAACACCTTTAAGTGTAGGTGTAGCCGTAAATTTAGAGAGCTGCAACTTTACGGTAGACCCCTTCAGCCATTGCAAAACTAGCTGTCGAGGTGCGCCCTTCAATCATTCAAGCTGCTGCTGTTCAAATTGTTAGTCTCCAAAACGTTTCAAACTCCTTTTCTTTATACTTCTGTGCTACCTAGAAAGGAGAGGGAAAGAGGTGAATGTTACACAACCCCAGAAAAAGGAGGAAGAGGGATTGAAGGGCCTATGTGTGATGAAAAAGTTGTGCCTTCTGCATTGGATATCTGCCTTCCCGCTGGCAGGGCTTAGGGGAAGATAAAGGCTTTTTCTCTGCCTTTCACTTACCAAAGGCTTTTCCTCTAGGCTGAGTAGCTACCTATTTCTCTTCTCCTTTAATTCTGGTGTTGGAGCTGGTTGCAAAATATGTTGATAGTCTGTCCGATCTTGTCTTTTGGAAACAGAAAAGTATTGCTAGCATCGGGTCAAATTAGTGGAAGTTTGGCAGCAATTTTCTGCTTGCTTTGTTTCATCATGGAGATATAGTTGAATACAATAATACTTGATGGCGCAAATTTTGCCATTTAAAAATAGGGAGCAAAGTGGTGCAATACTAAAAATTAAATAGATATACACCCTTTTTTGTTTTTTTTCTTTACTAGACTTCTAACACTGGCCTAAAACCACTGCAAGACTACATGGGACTAAAAAGGTGTCATTTTACTCTGTGTGTAAACGGATGGTTTTCTTAAACACTATCACTTAGTTTTATTTCTTGTGCTAACACGATGACTAGTTAAATCTTTTTTTTTTTTTTTTTTTTTAATAGGACAATTATGACTGGAGACTTCATGCTATCAAGTCAGTTTTGGTAGTTAGTGCCTCACAGAAACGAGGAGACAAGAACAGACCTGAGGATTAGGTAAAATCTTCACCTAAAAGCATCTAAGAGTGGGGGCTGTTTCTAGTGTTTTGCCTTTGAATAAAATAGAATCCTAGAAAGAGAAGGATTTAATGCCTTTGCAATATGTGATTTACCATCCTTTTCCATGTGCTCATGTGAGCTTTAAGAGACTTCAGTTTGCCTAAAATAGTGACAGATGATATCCCAATTTTCATGGGCCTGATCAGTGACCTGTTTCTAGCTCTGGATGTTCTGAGGAAGAGGAACCTGCATTTTGAACAGATGGTTAAACAGTCTACCCTGGAGCTTCTCTCTCAGTCTGAAGAGAGCTTTATTCACAAAGTAAAAGAATTCATTGCCTTTAATTACTCCCCTTAAGAGTTTCAATCAAAATAATTGCAAATGGGTTGTATTAGACATGAAGGTTATTTTTGAATATGTTACAGTATTGATAAGGTGTCCTCAATGTCTCAGTATTTCAAAGATGGTTTGTTGTGGCAGTAATGCAGCCCAGTATGATAAATATGCCCATAAGGAAACACGTGTCCTGTTCAAAAAAGCTGCCTATGCTGACAAACGTGTGTGTTTGTGTGCAGTAACCAGCATTTGTACTTGGTAACAAATTAATTGTTGCTCATTATTTATAAGGAGGAAAGAAGAGTAAGGGAGCAAAAACATATAAATAAGAAGGTGTGGATTTGGAATGTGCATGGCTGCATGTGACTTTTGTGTGTTCTCGTATTTTTTTTGTGATATAATGCATATTGTGCTATGCACACTAAAAACATGCATTTACATGTATGTATGTATACTCGTCAGAATTAGTTGTCTATAAGCTAAATTTAAACACTATTTTTAGTTCAATTTACAGATAGAGTGAAAAGGTGAAACTTGGGAACACTAGGTATTATACAGACCAAATTAAAAAGTGTGCTGCTTTGGACTCCTAAGAAAGTATATTCCCACTCTCCTTCAAGGAACATCCACATCTGCTATATGTGATAGCACACTCCATTTCTTCATTAGGGTTTATTGGAAAGTGAAATAACCAAGCTGGTTAAATGTGACTGATCTCAGGATTTGTAAAGGATTTTCTGCTACAGTCTATCTTGTTCCATTGTCCTGACAGAAGGGTGAAAGACAATAAGCTATACCTTGGGGTATTATAAACTTTGCAATCAGCCTTCTGTAGAGTATTTTGATTCCTGCTAACTGGGTGAATCAGAAGACGAGCGCGGGGGAACATGGACTTGTTCCTATTGGACTTCAGAAAATCAATGTGGATGCTCTTCACTAAGACAGAAATCCATAAGTAGCCAAGCTATTTTCATTCTGCAGCTTACAGAACTATTTCTCTGGAAGAAATATATTACTTTAGTGGACTGATTTTTGTATTTTTCCAAATTATAGATGCACAACTGTTCAGAGTGTGGAATTCACTCTGCTAAATCAATGGCAAAATTGTGATAATTGTTCTGTATCCCTGAGTTGGCACAATCCTACTGGACTGTACGGCTGCATAGCAGAATAAGAGTTGTTCTCACTTGTTGAGGTAACTGCATTCATTAATTTAAGCCAACTCTCTTCCCATTTTCTGGGAGACAAATGATGTTGCTTGATGCAGCATCAGCTCAGCTGAGGCAAGTCTGCTGAGAAGGTTTATACCTATACAGGTCCATTTATCCTGTTAAAGGGAATAGGAACATGAAGGGGGAGATCATTTTTGTGAATAATTGTGTGTCTGTTTAGAGGACCACAGGAGAGGAAAGGTGTTCACCGTGTATCCCTTCCTTGCTGTAGGTTGTTCAGCTGGCAGCACATCACTCTGTGCTGGAGATGCGGGCACTGGAAAGAGTAAGGTATCTGCCTACCTACACAGCATGTTTTCTATCTTGAAAAAGAAATTTCCATGGTTCTTGCAGAAAACACAGTTCTGCTTGTTGCCTTTGCCTTAGGCTGCAGTGTAATAACACACTGCTCAGGCCATCCAGTCAGCCATGTGATGTGCAATGGCAAAGCTTAAATGTTACAAGCAAATTCTACATTTTGTGTGGTGTTTGTACGTCCCAAAGGAAAATTAGTCGTGACACCATGTAATGAGGATTCAATTTGACAGATAGACTAAGTAATACTTTGTCCTGGAAGGAGAAGCAGGATGGTTTAATTAGGCTTCTAGACAGAAATAGTGGAATATATTGCCAAAACACTAGACAAATGCTTCTAATAGATGATGCTTGCCCATTTCTGCTAGTAAATGTTGGTAGCTGTGTGGATTTTCTTCTCCATTCAACACTTTGTTAGAGTAGATTGACTGCAGAGTACAGCCATTTCAAAATGGGATTCTCCTTTTCTATCCTTAGGCTTAATGGAAGTTTGGGGCTAAACTAGCACAGAGGCCATGAGTAAATCAAGGTGAACAGTTCACTGACTGCAGGGATTTGCAGTCAGAGACCCAGTTCAGGAATCATAGAATCATGGAATGGTTTGGGTTGGAAGGGACCTCAAAGATCATCTAGTTCCAACCCCCCTGCCATGGGCAGGGACACCCTCCACTAGACCAGGTTGCCCAAAGCCCCATCCAACCTGGCCTTGAACACTTCCAGGCAGGGGGCATCCACAGCTTCTCTGGGCAACCTCTTCCAGTGCCTCAACACCCTCCCAGTAAAGAATTTCCTTCTAACATCTAATCTAAATTGACCCTCCTTCAGCTTAAACCCATTACTCCTTGTCCTGTCACTCCATGCCCTTGTAAACAGCCCCTCTTCAGATTTCTTGTAGGCCCCCTTCAGGTACTAGAAGGCTGCAATAAGGTCTCCCAGGAGCCTTCTCTTCTCCAGGCTGAACAACCCCAACTTTCTCAGCCTGTCCTCATAGGAGAGGTGTTCCAGCCTTCTGATTAACTTCATGGCCCTCCTCTGGACTGATGCCAACAGCTCCATGTCCTTCTTGTGTTGGGGGCCCCAGAGCTAGACACAGTACTGCAGGTGGGGTCTCACAAGAGCAGAGGGGTAGAATCACCTCCCTCGACCTGCTGATTACACTTCTTTTGATGCATCCCATGATACAGTTGGCTTTCCAGGCTGCAAGCGCACATTGCTGGCTCGTGTTAAGCTTTTCATCAACCAACACCCCCAAGTCCTTCTCCTCAGGGCTGCTCTCCATCCATTCTCCACCCAGCCTATAGTTGTGCTTGGGATTGGGCTGACCCAGGTGCAGGACCTTGCTTTTGGCCTTGTTGAACTTCATGAGGCTTGCACAAGGAGGAAAGTGAAAGATTCCCATTGAATCAAAATTGTATCACTAATATGCAGCCTGTGCCTTCTCTTCAGGTGCTGAAAATTTTGCATCACACATATGTGAACAGGAAACAAAAGCCTTTTTGGAATGACCTTAACCCAAAAGCTGTGACAGCTAATGAACTGTTTGGTTTTATACACCATGCAACCCAGGAATGGAAAGATGGCAAGTAGCGCATATGTTCTTCTTACTAGGGTCAGTTCCTGGTGGCATCATTCTCCATCAGAAATGGACAATTCTCAAATTTGGAGAAGGTGTTAGAGACTAAATTCCTGTATTTTTCTGTGTTTTGATACAATAAGATGTGGGTGCAGAGCACTGGTGGTTATGGAAAGACTGAAGGCGGGGAAGAATGCTAGTAGATATAAAAGTACTAACCTGAATGATACTGATTCAGCTGTCTTAAAGGGAGTGTTATTTTCTCCCCAGACCCATGAAACCTCCCATATCATTAAAACTAATGACATACTCTCCTGTAATCAAAACAGAAATAGGTCATTATTACATAAAACAAAGTAATTCTGCTGTTATCAAGTGTTCAATGAAAATATTTTTTATTTTTACTTTGAATAACCATCTAATAAGCAAGCAAAGGAAAAAAGCATGGTTTTGATGCTACAAAAGCTTCTTGTTTCAGTGATGCATTAAGTCTTCTGAAGTTTTAATTGCTGTGCAGTGTTGTTATTTAAGCACTAAAGTGATGTGATTCTATTGAAACATAATTTGCAGGTCTCCTGTCATCTCTTCTGAAAGAGCAAGCTAATGTTACCTATGAGGGCCAAAATGGTTGGTTTTTAGATGGAGATGTAGATCCTATGTGGATTAAGTTGCTCAACACTGTTATGGATGATAACAAAGTGAGCAACTGAGAAGCAAATACAGTAGCTTCTCCTCTACCTGTTTTCACATTTTCTTTTTCCTTTATTCCTCTGGAGTTCAGGACATAGTTTTTCAGTGTGTGTTCCTTTTTTCTTCCATTCTTATAATTTCTTTGGTTTTCACTGTCGCTAAGTAATATTTTAGCATCTGAGAATCATGTCTTGCTTATTTTGTACAACAAAAAGGCTTAAAGTAGTCTATGTATACTATAAGGGTGATTGTGCCTCCTAGTGTATGAATTGATGTAATTCAAGATGTCAATCATCAGATTATTGAAACTAGTATTTGGAAAGCCTCTCCATAAAATAGAGTTAAGATTCCATGAGTGAAGTCTTTGCATCACTGTAGTAAGGAAGGCTAGTGTTAGGAAATGTAAATAAGTCAGTTTAAGAACTAGCAGTAGTACCCAGATTTCTTATTCCCTTCTTATTAATTATACAGTTATAGCATTTTGGTGAGCAAACAAAATTGGTTTAATGTAATGAAATCCCAATCTAAAATCTGAATATAGCCTTAGGAAGGTGATTGTAATTTAGCGCATTCTCTTAAGCTTTCCTGTCTTAAGAACTTAAACCTGACGTGGTTTCTGGTTACTCAGCAAGGTGTCTGTCTGGGGCTAACCACAATGCTTACCTTTAGGTAATTAATAGAAAGCGGATTTTCCAATGGACATTTCAGAGCAACTAAGTTTAGGCTCCTGCTCTGAATCATTTTCTGTTTCTCTCAATGTCAATGGAAATAGATTTTGCCTCCTGTCGCCCTCCTGCTTTTAACAGCTTTCGGGAGAACTCACATTTGTCAAGCAGGCTAGTCATCTTTTGAATGAACTAAAATGTGGAAAACTCATACAAGATCAAGTAAAACCTTTTGAATTTGTCCTCCTCTGTGTTTCTGAAGTAAAAAACTATAGCCATGTTAAAATAGACTTTGTTTAGCTATGTTCAAGAAATAGTGTATGTGCATGGTGTTGCAAATAATCCTTGTTCCTTTGTGGGGCTATAATAAACACATCCGTACCCTGATCCTGTTCTTGCTAGACATTGTATCTTAGCTTCTTTTGCTGAAAAATTTACTGATGACTTCTAGGTTCTGACCCTCACAAGCAATGAATGTGCGCCTGTGGCTCTGTCAATGTGGCTGCTATTTGAGGTACACCATCTAAGAGCTGCTACCCCAGATACAGTATCCAGAGCTGGTATTCTCTATGTGAACACCCAGGACCTGGGGTGGAATCGGTGAGTATCTGATGATATTAGTTAGCATTTTTAAGATACATCTTGAAGATTAATGGGAATAGACTCCATTTTTTATATTAATTCTTCCTCCTAGTTTTTATTCTGATAATAGTGGGATGATTTAGTTGGTGGCCGTGTATATTCTTAAATATGCCACTTGAAAACTTTCACCATCCATTAAGTGTTTTATTTTCTCCTCTTATGTGTACTGCTTAATCAAGGCAGTAGTGTGGTGGGTTGACCCTGGCTGGAGGCCAGGTGCCTGCCAAAGCGGCTCTATCACTCCCCTCCGCAGCTGGACAGGGGAGTGAAAATATAACGAAAGGCTCATGGGTCAAGATAAGGACAGGGAGATCACTCAGCAACTACTATCACTGGCAAAACAGACTTGACTCGGGGAAATTAATTTAATTTATTACAAGTCAAAATCTGAGTAGGATATTGAGAAATAAAACCAAATCTTAAAACATCTCCCTCCCACTCCCTCCCCTTTTCCCAGGCTCAATGTCACTCCCAAATTCTCTACCTCCTCCCTTCGAGTAGTGCAGGGGGATGAGGCATGAGGGTTGTGGTCAGTTCATTCTGCATTGTCTCTGCCATTCCTTCCTCCTCACACTCTTCCTCTGCTCCAGCTTGGGGTCCCTCCCACAGGAGACAGTCCTCCACCAACTTCTCCAACATGAGCCCTTCCCATGGGCTGCAGTTCTTCATGAACAAATCCAGTATGTGTCCTTCCATGGGGTGCAGACCTTCAGGAACAGACTGCTCCAGTGTGGGTCCTCCATGAGGTCACAAGTCCTGCCAGCAAACCTGCTCTGGCATGGGCTCCTCTCTCCATGGGGCCACAGGTCCTGCCAGGAGCCTGCTCCAGCATGGGCTCTCCATGGGGTCACAGCCTCCTTCAAGTGCATCCACCTGCTCTGACATGGGGTCCTCCACAGGCTGCAGGTGGATATCTGCTCCACTGTCATCCTCCATGGGCTGCAGGGGGACAGCCCGCCTCACCATGGTCTTCTCCATGGGCTGCAGGGGAATCTCTGCTCCGGCACCTGGAGCACCTTCTCCCCCTCCTTCTTCACTGACCTTGGTGTCCACAGAGTTGTTCCTCTCACATCTTCTCACTCGTCTCTTTGACTGGGCAGAGAATGTTGCACAGCAGTTTTTTCTCTTCTTAACTATGTTATCCCAGAGGGGCTACCACCGTTGCTGATGGGCTTGGCCTTGGCCAGCGATGGGTCTGTCTTGGAGTCAGCTGGCATGAGCTCTGTCAGACATGGAGAAGGACTTTGGGGTGTTGGTGGACGAGAAGCTCAACATGAGCTGGCAATGTGCACTTGCAGCCCAGAAAGCCAACTGTATCATGGGATGCATCAAAAGAAGTGTAATCAGCAGGTCAAGGGAGGTGATTCTGCCCTTCTCTTCTGCTCTTGTGAGACCCCACCTGGAGTACTGCGTCCAGCTCTGGGGCCCCCAATATAAGAAGGACATGGAGTTGTTGGCGTGAGTCCAGAGGAGGGCCACGAAGTTGATCAGAGGGCTGGAGCACCTCTCCTATGAGGACAGGCTGAGAAAGTTGGGGTTGTCCAGCCTGGAGAAGAGAAGGCTTCAGGGAGACCTTATTGCAGCCTTCTAGTACCTGAAGGGGGCCTACAAGAAATCTGAAGAGGGGCTGTTTACAAGGGCATGGAGTGACAGGACAAGGAGTAATGGGTTTAAGCTGAAGGAGGGTCAATTTAGATTAGATGTTAGAAAGAAATTCTTTACTGTTAGAGTGGTGAGGTACTGGAAGAGGTTGCCCAGAGAAGCTGTGGATGCCCCCTCCCTGGAAGTTTTGAAGGCCAGGTTGGATGGGGCTTTGGGCAACCTGGTCTGGTGGAGAGTGTCCCTGCCCATGGCAGGGGGGTTGGAACTAGATGATCTTTGAGGTCGCTTCCAATCCAAACCATACTGTGATTTTATGACATGGGGGAAGCTTCTAGCAGCTTTTCACAGAAGCCACCCTGATAGCCCCCTCACTACCAAAACGTTGCCTTGCAAACCCAATACGAGTGGTGAACTGACTACTTTTTGTAATGCAAATTTGGCAGTAACAAGAAGTGAATAACTTGGTTACTGTTCTCTGACAGCTTTTTAACAACTGTCACCATCTTTGATACTGTTAAGAATACTGGTTTTCATCATCTTGGTTTTTTGTTTATCTTACTCCTTTGGATCACACTACTGCTCTTTTAACTTGTTTTATATCTGTGCTTCATGCAAATTAATTATGAGAACAATATTTTCTAAAGAACATGAGTTTCCATGTATAAAAGGGAATGTAGTTGGTCAAGGCACAATGCGTTGACTTGAAGCAGTCCAATGTGATCTTTTCCTTTTGCATTTGTTGAGCTGATCCAAAATAATTCTTACAAATTTTAGTAAGTGAATCTTTTTTCAACATTTTTCAGTCAGTGTTTATATTTTCAAGGAACACTTCTGCTGTTTCATGTCAAAATTCAATTTTGTAGTGTTCCAATATGTCATCAACATTTCAGTCAGTTCTAACTGTCTGTGTTAAGAGTTGTATGCCATCCGGACAAGAAGCCTTCAGTGCACATGTTTCCCAGAGAAACCTTGTCAGTAGGAGAATTTAATTAAATGGCATGTGTCTGTAGAAGTTGCCACCTAGGGGGATGAGGATCAGAGGACTGGCAAGAACATAGAGAGGCAATATGATCTCTCACCGCAAACAGACAAGTGTAGAGGTGAAAACAGTAGGCAACAAACTGTCCAAAGAGAATAGCTGTGAATGAGTAAATAATCAGTTTAGACTATGTTTGACTAATACTGTGTGAACATGAGCAGGGGATAAAATTACCTAATCCTTTGAAATATGAACAGTTAGGCATGTGGCTGCTAACCTGAAGCATGTGTTATAGTTAGCATAATGATAAGGAATTTTAGACTTGGTTGTGATAGGAACTAGCAGATGTGAAGGGATGCTTTTGTCTTGTGTCTATTACCCATAGCCAGACTTTTCAGCCAGACTGGGTTATATGTGCTACTGTAGACATGTGTAATATAAGTTATGTTGAACTTGGATGTCATGTAATCCTTGGTCTTGCATACAACTTACATGCTGGTATTTGGTATTTTAGGTAGTCTGTTCTCAAACAACATAAAACAAATCCAGAATCCTTGCTCCCACTTCCTTTTAGGTGATCCAGCCCTCTGAAAGCAGGAGCAATGTATCATCTAGGTCCTTCCTTCCTTCCTTCCCTCCCTGGAATAAAAGATGCAGTCAAGGAAAAAGGAGTATAGCCATATGTCAGTGGACTCAGCTGTCATAATAGCTCTTAGAAATGAAGCACCATGATGACCTTTGCATGAACAAATAAAAATGTTGTAAAGCTGGTGACACTTGTGTCTGTCTGACAGCCAGTGCAGTAGTGTTTGTGCATTGCACTAAAGACAGTTACAAACAGTTCTCAAAAGTCAACAAAAGTTTGTATTTAAAAGCTAGAGGGAAGAAATTTTATATTTTTTCAGCTTCTGATAAAAAATTAGTTGCTTTCCAATTTGTTTTGCAGGTATGTTGCCAGTTGGATAGAAACAAGGAGATAGCAATCCAAAAACTGGACTGTTATCTTTGATAAATATGTGCCTCTACTTAGAAGAACTCAGAGCAAGATTTGAAACTGTTACTCCTGTTCCTGATAATAGTACGGTTCACGTATGCATTGGGATTAAAACTAATTATATTTTAAGAGACAGTATTTCTGAAACATTCACTGAGCATGGGTTCTATGCAGGAGTAAAAATGCGTAGAATTACTGTGTATCTGAAAGGTATGTGAGATGAAATTGAGAGGTTCTTATATGTCAAACCTGGACCCCTATTTTGGAGACCTATAGGGATTCAGAGGTTACATATTGCAGTGGTCCACTGTAACAAGAAGAAATGTAGTGTGTTTATGGCACTACACACAATAACCTGACTTCTCAGCTCTTGTGTTGCTTCCATTAGTAATGTCGTAGGTAGCTTAGGGCTAGCCATTTCCTCTCTCTGTAGAAGCATTCTGCTCCTCTCTAATTAAATGCTCACTAAATTCACTAAATTAGCTTTCATACTCTGTTAATGAGGCCCTGCGTTATTAAATGTTATTAAAGAATGGAGCTGAACACTTTCATATATAAATAATCTGATACTGTGCATCCTTATGTTGTCGTTTAAAACTTACTTAATATATCTTGTCATTCTAAACTCTTTTAAGTGTTTGCCTGCTTCCAATTAAGTCAATATGAGAGAAGAAATAATAGAGTTTGCGTGTTAAGAATCTACCATAATGTACGTACCTGAGCTGTGTCATCTTCTCCATATACCTTAAGTAGTGTTGAATGAAGGTATTATGGTACTTTTTATCAGAAGACTTCTTCATGCCTTTGACCTCTGAAAGGAGCTCCTAGTCAATAAGAAAGCACAGCAAGGAGTTGCAGTCTCACTACTTAAATTTAAATTTACCTTCTGGAGGTCACTGTCACCTTTCTGTGGAGTAAGACTCTCAGGTCACTCTCTTCATGTATTTTGCAGACACTCTGGTCTCTGCTAGATTGTTTGCTGACCCCTGAAAATGTGCCAATGGATTGCCCCAGAGAGGTCTACGAGATGTGTGTTGTCTTTGCTTCTATTTGGGTGTTTGGTGGGGCACTCTCTCAAGATCAGGTAAGTTAATGAAAATGACCGCTGTATTTCACTGCGCTTGAATAACAGATAGGAAATATATACACACACCTACCTACATATTTAAACAGATATGAATACGTGTGTGTGTGTGTATGTATATGCAGGATTCTACCCACTAATTCTGGTGGGGGTGCAGAGCAATAGCCCATGCATCTGCTTTGTTGGCCTGTAGTACTGTGTACTTTAGCTATCAGAGCTCATCTGCAAACGAGCTAACTTGACCAGAGGGTGCTGACTGCCTGCAGCACCAGACTGTGTACAGAGTCATTTACCACGTATAGAGAAGCTGTGTTTACTTAGGGAAGCGTTAACAGTTGTACTTTTTTATCTATACTAAAGTCCCTGGCTAAGCAACAAAAAGTAATGTGAGGGTCATGTCTACCAGAATTAAAGCATCTAGTAAAGAGCTGGACAGATATATGTTTAATCTCACCTGTTGGATTTATACTGATAAATGTAGATATAAGCAAGGCATTATAATGAATTCCCCTTAGTGAGAGGTTTTTGCTGTGATGCTACAAAAGGTTTAAAGAAGAAAGTTCTAAAATTACTGGTTGCTGTTTTTCTTAGGCAGACCTTGATTTCTTGAGAAATACCTAGTCATGCTTTCCTGTTAAAGAGTAAAAAATACAGTTGGCTTTACTGCTGTTTAAATTAGATGAAGCCCTTGTGAAAGAACAAATTTATAGGTGTGTCATCCATAGATAAAGGAGAACCTTGCATACATTGAAAAATCAGAAGCAACACATTATTGCATCAAGAGACTGGGAAGATCTTTTTGGTCATATTAACATCTGTTTTCCTATCCTTCAAAAAGACTCACTGTTCTGTGGACATACTCAGGAAGGTCTTGTCTGAAGCAAGTCATCCCTGTGGGCTCACAGCTATATAAATCTAATCTGAATTTAGAAGTTTTAGAAAATAAAATATTTGGGCTGGAAGCATGGTGGGTTAGCCTTATCAAACAGCCAAACACCCACCCAGCTGCTCGCTCACTCCCCCTCCTCAGCAGGGTAGGGGGAGAAAATAGGCTGAAAAAGCTAGTGGGTTGAGATGAAGACAGGGACATTGGTAAGACAGACTTGATTTGGGGAAAATTAATTTGTTGCCAGTTAAAATGGGGATGGGCAGTGAGAAACAAAGGCAAGCATTAAAACAAAACCTTTCCTCCTTTCTTCCTCCTCCCCCCCCAAGGCTCAGCTTCACTCCTGACTCTTCTACCCCCCACGCTACAAGCAGCATAGGTGGATGGGGAGACACAATCAGCACACAGTCATTTCTTTCTGCCATTCCTTCCCTCTAACACTTTACCTTTGCTCCAGCATGAGATCTCCGTGGTCTCAGTCCTTCAGGGCATATTCACCTGCTCCAGTGTGAGGTCCTCAGTGGGCTGCAGTGTGGGCACCTGCTCCAGCAACATGGAGGAGCTGCTGCTGCTCCTCCTCCTCTTGCTTCTCTGACCCTGGTGTTCTGGTGCTTCTCAGTCTTTCTGCCCTTTCTTGAAGACACTTTCCCAGAGGCATCCCACCTGTAGCTGAGGGGCTCAGCTGTGCCCTGCAGTGGGTCTCTTGGAGCTGGCTGGAACTGGCCATGCCCAACATGGGGCAACCCTGGCCTCTCCTCACAGAGGCCACCCTGCAGCCCCCTGCACTGTCAACATCTTGACACCTGCACTCAATCCCAGGATGTTATCAGAAGGCCTGACTTTAGCCCCTTAAACAGCAGCAATACTAAGATACTGCTTTGATGATCTTGGTTATTTTATTGCACTCTACATGTGTATGTCTGTTTTTCATATGCACTTTATGTGAATGTCTTGATATGGAAATAGAACTATAAACAATGAATGCACCATTTTATAATTTTTGGTTTACCAAGCTGAATTCAGCTGTTGTCAGCTTAAGAAGATGTTTCCATTCCAGGGCACAGTGTTTGATTATTACCTTGACCCAGAGATGGGGAGGTTCCTGCCCTGGGTGGATAAGGTCCCAAGTCATGATGTGGATCCAGATGCACCTCTGCAGGTACAGTGCACACCAGTGACCACACAGCTGAGCACTGCTAGACGCAGGAACATTTTGGGGTCTTGTCACGATTTCTGATGTCTTCTTAGATCACCTGGAAGTAATACTCTCTAGATGTGTTTGGGTAAATACCTGATATGTGGGCCATATGCATTTCATTGAGTTTGAGGATTAATGATGAAGTGACACTTTTGTTGATTTTTATATTATGAAAGCACTCCTGAAAACATACCATATTCAGTTTGTTAGTGGTTTGTACCCTCTTTCCACAGTAGGAGAAATTCAGGCTCCAAGTCCATTTAATCATTGAAAATAATGCCCACAGCAACTGTGCACCACAAACTGAAGCTTTAACATCTTACTGTTGCCAGCTTTATGCACGAGTATTCTCTTGCCAGCTAAATTCCCTCCGTACTAACAGAAGTGTATGAGGTCTAGGGGAAGCAAATCACTTCTTCACCTTTCCACTATGCTTTTGATCAACTTACAAAGTTAGAGTTATATTTGTGGAATACAAATGGTAGAAGTTATGATAGCATGAAATATACCTGTCAGTGGAGAAATAAAAAGCATGAGCTGATAATTATAATTGCCTCAGTTTGGGGATTCGGTTGGGTTTGCTCTTTTTTTCAGTGTGATTTGCATAGAATATTCTCAAATGCTTCATCATGTTTTGATTGCATTAACTTCTAGGTCTTTTTTCTTTTTAAATGCTTAGATGAATAGAAATTTTCCTGGGGAGATTATAAGTTTGTGGGCATAGAAGCAGGGAGCTGATGATCAAAAGACATTATCCATTGTCAGCTATCCTGTAACAAGTTCTTTTTAAGGGTTAATACTTGGTAGGAAAATAGAGAGCTCGGAAAAGAAAACTTTATCAGGCAATGAAGGTTTCAGGTAGAGCAAGTAAAGCTAATCTACTGCCAACTATTTGGCCAAACAGTTTTAAGTATGCTGAAAGCCAGGCCAAAAAGTAAATGGAAATACTAATTGAAAAATTAAACCAACTCCCTGTTGCACCAGTCTTTGTTTCTCTACCGGTTTTTGGGAGACTGACATTCTGTAAAAGTTGAGATGGAACCAACGCAACCAATTTGATTTCAAAATCTTCTTACTAGAAGAACTTTAAATACAAAATTTCAAGTAGAAACGCTGTGTAAAAAGTAATCCCATAGAACATTTTGTTCTAGTAATTATGTTTGAGAACAAGGGAACGGTGTATCCTGTTTCATCGCTTTTTGGAGCTCAGTCCTAGCTAGAGAGAGACAGACAGAAATTACTATTTGCTTTTAAAACTAAACTGTGTTGTGCAAGTGTTTGATTTTTTTTTTTCCTTTTCAATTTCAGGCAATCTTTGTTCACACATCCAAGACTGTACATCTCAAATATTTTTATTGATTTACTCTTAACAAAAGGCAAACTAGTCACGCCTGTTGGAAATGCCAGAGTAGGAAAAACAATGTTTGGAGGTGACAGTCTCTGAAGACTACCTTCTGGCTAACATCCCTGTCAACTACCATAGATCATCAGCAGTGTTTCAGAGTAAGTTCCATACAGATGCAAGAAACTTATCTTCCCTCAATAGCAAAGGTGAAAAATGTTGCACAGTTATTACAATCTCATACGGATGTTGGCTGCTGTCATTGCCTGGGTCTTGGCAAGCTTATTGCTTCGCAAAGTGGCAAAATTATCGAAGCTGGGGCGGCAGGCAAGAGGAAAGGCGGGGTGAATTGGCACTGACGCTGTGCTCCCACAAGTTGCTCTGTGTTTGTGGACAAGAGAAAATTTGGCTTTACCTATGTTAACAAGAAGCCTTGAGCTGGTTTTGGCTAGCCTGGGAGCCTGGGTGTCTCTTCATGGTAGCTGTAGATGTACCAAAAAGGACAGTCAGGAGTTGGGCTTGATTTGCTGGGCACCATGCAATCCCTGAGGAGGGGCAATCCCTGTCTAGAGAAGGTTGGAGTCTCCATAGGTGAGATGGATGCAGAGCAAAGGGAACGTTAATATAACACACAAGCAAAGGGGGCTGTACGTTGGCTAAAAACGTTACACTGGTGGTAGGTTTTAGAAGAAGAGGAGTCATACAGTCAAAGTAAAATAGGCTCATAAAAGCTCTGTGTTTCTTCTGCTTTTCATGAACAACACAATCAATGGAGAGCCCAGCTGTCAGTGGATATGCCCTCTTTGCCTTCTTTTTTCATCTTTACAGTAATTTGAACTGATATGACTATACAGAAAAAATGACATGCCCTATTCACTGTAGAGCTTTTTTACAGCTGTAAAAAGCACTAGAGAAAGAATTTAATACAACTGTCTTATCCTCTCATATGTCTGGGAGAAGATACAGAAAACTATTTCTCACTTTTGAAAACTTTCCAAAATGTAAAGGACTCTTTAGATAAAATATTTAGAAGTATTTAAGTTTGCTTGATGTTTAGTTTAACAACTTGTGCAATCAAATTTTTAATTTTAGCCAATCTACGTGGCTGCTAATGGATCTAATTGTCACTAGGCTTAAAAAAAAATCAGTATAAATCCACATCTTTGAATAACTTTTTGCCCTGCTTTTTCTTTCCTGTCTCCTGTTGATTTCTTCTGTATATTCAAGTCAGATAAGCAAATACTGCTTTCAGTTTACTTTGTACCTTGGTTTATTCTTTGAAGTGTTTCCAAACTCATGTTAACTTAGAAACCTGCATTAACAGAACTTAATCACCTTTTTGCCCCTCAAAATGAATGCAGAGATTTGGGGAAAAGAAGTCTGCTGTGTGTCAGAGCAAGATTATGAACTGATATAAACTGTTGTAGCTCCTTTAATGGGGAATTGACCTTAAAAAGTTTTCGGCTATCCCTCTGTTCTGGGAGGGATTTTTTAGCTAATGATTGCCATTCCAGCAGCAACCGTGACCAAGGCACTAGAGCACCAAGGCGTGATGCTTTCCATTGCTAACAGAAGCTGATGAAAGGAGCTCCTAGGCAGCAAAGGTAGTGTATTCTTCTTACAGGAAACTTCTTAAATAAACCAAATAGGTGAAGTCAGCATCACAAGGGCTTTCTCTCCAAGTGTATCACACCCACCAACTGTACTGTGGCAAAAAATTGGGGGGTTTATGAACCTTTAAGGATTTGCTGTGAAATGTTAGTAGAATTCATTCAGATTTTAAGTCAGGTCAGTGTTGTAAAATATCCACCGCTCCTTCTAAGAAATATGAAGAGATGAACAAAGAAGTGGATTCCTCTGGTTGTCTGCTGCTCTTCAGCCAGGTCCCTCTTGTTAAATGCTCTGCTGGCAGATCCCTCTGCTAATCACAGCAGCTGAAGAACTGCATGGCAATTCAGAAACAAATTTAGTGTGTTGGCTTTCTATTGTGTTTAAAACATTTTTTCAGCGAGCTGTGATGGAATGAATTTGTTCTTCACGTATAGCTCAAAATGACTGTCTCTTACATTATTTTTGTGTTTGTGTGTACCAATTCTTCTTCCTATAAAATGCATTTGAGATGCTGAAATGGCTTCCTTACGTGTTTTAGGCTACCACTCCAAGCAATTGTTTGGAACAATCAAATTGTTGGTTGTGGGGGTTTTTTTATGGAAAGAGGCATTCATGTCAAATTACACAAATGACGTATTTAAATTAAGTCTCAGAAGATCTTAAGAGCTGAACTTGTTGAAGTACAGTTATTCACTACATTGCCACGTTCTTTCCATAGTTTAGAAGTTGAAAGATTTTTCTTACAGATCATATCACTTTTATTCTGCAGTATTTTCTGCCAACTCCCATTTTATCTGTATCCACATAAATTTTTTTGAGGTATCTGCTAGAGTGGGTGAGATCAGCATGTAGTGTTGGGTTTTATTTAGCATTCCCCCAAGGCGTATGAGTCACCCGCTCTGCCTCTAGAACAGCAGAAAATTTCAAAATGTTACTTGATGGAGGCAGGTTCTGATGCAAACTAATATCAGTACATTACGTTCGGGGTCTTCAAAAGTACTGAAGTCTGGAACAGTGCCACAGAGAAGAAATTTGCAGAAACATTTGCGTACAATGGAATTTAGTATGATATGTTTCCTTATTGTACTGCAACAATATACTATTTTTATAAAATATAGTAGGAGTAGTAGATTATAATTGTGGACACTAAAAATTTAGATAAGGTTAAGGATCAAGAAGGAGTATTCTTAATTTTGGATTTAAAAGTACAGGTACATTTGTACCTCAGCTAAAAGAAGATGAAAATCTTTTATCTACGATTTTTAAGGTAATTAAGATACTTTAAACCTTTCATATGCACATAGTTTCTGCAAAAAGTTTTTTTTCCACTTTGTGGTAGAAAAGCAGGGTAAGTGCAGTCATGACTTTTTCTCCCCCTAAAATTTATGATCACACAGTTGCAAACATGTTGAGGTTCTACATTTCTATCTTGTCCTCCAGTACACCTTCACTTTTCTTCTCCACAGTCAGTAACCATCCTTTTAGCTGACTCTGACTAGGCGGAAATGTCCTTGGAAACATTTGGTACGTTTCTTCAACTGGTCAGACAAAATCACTGTTGAGGTTTGCAGATGATTTATTTCACTGTTTGAAGAATCTAAGATGACAACACAATACTCCTTTTGTCCTAATGGGAACTCTTTGCAGTGATATATTTTTTTATAATGATTTGCCTAAGAAATCAAGGAGTCTGCCACAAGTCAGAATCGTGGCAGGGCTACGACATGCAGCATTCGGTAGTCAGTATGCGAGTGCAGTTTCCGTTTCTTACAAGCTCTCATGAACACGCTGCCCAGTTTTTAAAAAACCGGGACAAGTTCAAAATTATATGCTTACATTTCACTTTTTTTTCCTAATCTAACTCAAAGGTTTTTAAGATACAGCCTAATACAATGGAAAAAAAGAGAAGTCTGTAGTCTGCAATTTTTCTGATTCTACTTATTATAGATGGAACTGGTAATATTTTATTTTTTTTTCCCTCCCTCACCCTCCTTTCTTTTTGACAAATATTAAAGTCACAAAAAACATGGGCTTGGTCATCTCAAAACCAATAGCAGGCGTAGCCCAAATTCATGACGCTATTGACTAGACAAAAAAAAAATAATCTGGGCTAGATGCACAAAATTTTTGAGAAGTCTTTTTCCTCTTGTCCAGCAGTATTGAGTGAGAATTCTCACGCATATAAAATCTGAATTACATTCTCTCCTGTGCTGCAAGGGTTGTAACCACCATCTTCCCTAAATGTTTCATAACCACCTTTGGTTCAAATCTCTGCTCTCAATCAGGCAGAGAGAGTTTTTGAAATTAGGCTCCTTAACCAAGATGAGCATCCCAGTTACTGGGACATGCTGAAAAGTTTTCCTTGAAGTCCACCTATTACTTCATTATGTTTCATTTTGTGCAAAACATTTATGTGATCATTTAGACAACAAAAATATATGACCTAGGGAGGAAGAGAGACGAGACTGGTAGATTCCAGTCCTGCTTTAATAAAAATTCCTAATGATTTCTGTAGGCTCTTATATCCATGCAAAAAAAAAATAGAAACAATGCAATTAGAAATCAAACTTCCACGGACAATGAATCCTTTCTTGTGAATCTGTGGAATACTTTACTAAGTGGCAAAAGTTGATGATCACATCATACCAAAGTTCAATATTTTAATAATGCTTAATACAAGTGGTTTTCTTCTGTATTTTCAAGATGACTTAGCAGCTTTCTGTAGTTATTCTTTCCCTTACACCTCTAAGGGAAGCAGTGCAGTTGGATAAAAATTGTATAAATTCAAAATTTATGTTTCAAGATTTTACAGTTCTGATGAATATGTAAGGGTATTTGAATTAATTTGTTTACTATTGTAGTAATTTTGTTATCTGATGGTCTGCATTCAGCATCATGTAAGCATCTCATTTTGGAGAACAGGCTGAACTTTAATATATAATCAGCTTAATATTCCTTGGTGTGGGAGATGCCACACTAGTTTCCTGATTAAACGCCCTGATAAAATGCTATTTGCCATTCGTATTTTTACACTTTACATATGGTAAAGTCCTTGTTTAATCCTTCCCAAGAGAAGGAGAAAATAATCTGCTTCACTGATAAACTTGTTGTCAGGATATCTGGGAATTTCACATTCAAAGCATTTCAGTTTCCAAAGGGTGCAGATGGACATGCAGAGAGATTTTTCAAAAGCTGTGAAGTAGTCAGCTGACTAAATCAACAAGAGTCTTCTGGAATTCAGAATCCCACTGTGATGTTTTTTCAAAGGCACTCTGTGAGTTTCACTGATTACTAAGGACTTCAGTAGTTCAAAAACCCTTGTAGGTGGTGAAATATTTCATAAATTTTAGGCAGCATGATTTTGAATTCTTGATTTGTTTAGTTTCAGTGTTGCTTAGTATGGTAAACATTTTTATGTATGTTGTGTCACACTTCAGAAATGCTTGAAAAAAAGCTGGAGAAAAAAGCTGGTCATAACTATGGTCCAGTAGGAAAAAAGAAACTTATCTATTTTATTGATTAGTCGAATATACCAGAAGTGGATAGACAAGGAACGGTTCAACCTTATGCACTGATTTGGCAGCATATAGATTATGGGCACAGGTGAGCGTTTACTTCTTACTTAACGTTACGCTATAATTTTTATATTGTGGTCCATGATGGGATCTCTAAACCACATAGAAACAGAAAGCTTCAAAGGGAATTGCTTAAACAGAAAAGCATACTGTCCCTGGAGGTTATAAACACTTTTAGAAAAGAAAAACATAAAGTGAACAGACTGCAGAGACTCTCAGAAGGAAAGTATCCTTCATCTCCTGATGGAGCTGCTGGATGTTGACCCCATTGATTGACCTGATGAGAACAGGCTTGTATGAGGAATAGAAATTGATTCCCTAAATTGCAGCCTGCCAAACGTTCAGCTTATATTACCACCTATCTTTTAATCACCCCATAAAGACAGCAGACAAAATCCACAGAAACTTTATGGTACAAGTTCAAATGAATGATCTTTCTGTGCCATGAGAAGAAAAACACAGAAGCTGACCGCTGAAGGATAATTAAATTGATTTTGGGCAATTAAGATAATTCTTTTCTTACTTTCCAAAGGACAATTTAATTTTTTGGCAGTTAAAATATATTAATATATTCTTTTATCAGAGTCAGTGGAGAGAGAAAGTCTTCAGTTTAGAATCAACTGTTTAGTTGCTTTTGTTCTGTTCCAGGAGGATCTACATCATCTGTAAATACTTAGTTGTTATGATAAATGCATATTAGATTCTTGTTCATATGCAAGCATGTCTCATGTGACAAAGAAAACATGCAACATGCAAAGAAAACATTGAGAATGATAAAGGAGGGAATGATAAAGGTAAAGGAGAAATGTAATCAAACATTAAAAAGAAGTTAAATACACATTTTTCTGTGTATTGTAGTCTTACAATTTTTGTTTCATCAAGGGTTCTTCTTTTCACTGGCACGTATGCTGTGATTTGATTATAATTGTGACCAAGGTGAAGCAATAGCATCTGTACTGTTCTTACACCTTTCAGTGCAGATTCAGTTGAATCGTGTAAGCTTTTCGCTAGGTCATACTTCATCTCATGGAAGTGTCAGCTGAATATCTTGTTAAGGAACGACACGTAAAGAGAAAAAAGGAAGTGACTGCTCAAATCTGAAGCATCTCTAGCTCAGAGAAATCAATCAGGTCTAATTCAGTGACATGCAAAGCTAAAGTCTCTATGCCCTTCTGTTTTCTTCCCAGAGCTATAAGCTATGCTAGCCTGGAATCTTTTTATTTCTCACAAAGGGTTCAAACTTCAGATCTTAAAAGTTCCTGCTGCTTAAAACTGTTGATGTTTCTTTTTAAATTGTTTCTTTTGAAAGAAAACCAAACCAAAAAATTAAAATCTCCATTTTACAAAAAAAAATCAAATTAGGAAAAAAAAATGACCGTGCCATTCAGGAATTTTGAACGTAACCGTTTGAGAATTCTAAAATAGAGTAAAATTTGTTGCAAATGCATGGAAAGAAAGAGAATGCATTATACTATGAAGTTCTGGGGAGGATTTGGTGATTTAAGCAGGGAGTGCCTGCATTATTTATGAGTTGTTCTTTTACTGTGGGGTGGTTGTTTTTTTTTTAAAGATGGTAGCTGCTTGGCCTAGTTCAGTTGTACACTGACTTCTAAAGAAACAAGATTCTGTCTCCAGATTTGGGCAATCAGAACTCAAATTGCCATCTACTGAATGCCTCTATTTTATTTGTTTGTTTCTTTGTTTAAATTGGCCTCATTTTAATTCACCTGGAGCTATGTCATCTGGAGAGCCAGAAACAGTATCTACTGGATGATGCTGCAAAAAAGGAGTGATCTTTTAAGCTTGCAACCTCCTACTCTGTGATGTTTTCTCTTAGGCGTGCTTAATGACAGTTGTTGTATGTAGCTCTCAGAGCTGTTTCTTCACACATGTCAAGATGATGTTTGCTGTTTTTTTCTTATTTTTGTCTGCTCTTATCTATCATAGTCGTGTGCATTCTCAAACTGATTTGAACTTCGTTTGACTGTGTTGTACTCATCCAAGTTGGTCTGGAGCCAGTTTCATTCGAAAAATATTTCTTTGTCATCATCAGAATGTTTTGTAAGAATGCAATATCTTCATTTCAACTAAAACGTTGAACAAAATATTATGTGACAGAAATTGTGGGTTTTTTCTTAATTTTAAAATGTCCATCCTTATTTGATATTTCCATGGCAATTTGTATTCCAGATTTCCCATAGGGCAGAAATGTTGATTCTTCTGCTGAGTTTATGTACAGTACTTTGTCACTAGTATTAATCAAGCTATGTTTTCTTTGTCATGTATGATAGGCAGAAGCTAACTATTAAAGAAATTTGTAACTGTCAGTATATTGCCTGTATGAATCTAACTTCTGGCAGCTTCACTATCAACCCTAGGCTCCAGGTGCAGTTTGAAGTGTTATAGCAATCCTGTATTTAATACATAAGATAATTACTATTTAGCTTTTCACTGCAATAGGTATTGTCTGAAACTTAGTACAGGTTCAAAATCCTGCTGTTCCTATAGCTAAATAGAAAGAGACAAACCATATTTATCATGATATTGAGATTCCCTTGAATTTCATAGCAATTGCAGTCTCATGGGGTCCTTCACCTGGCAGATGTGCCATATGGCATATATAGTTTCTTCTGGACTTAATCTGTTGATGCCAATACCAAGGATGAATTAACTAGTGAGGACCCCAATACTGTTCTGCTTGCCCTTCAAAAACTCTTCACTTGAAAACATACTTATTTTACAGCAGACAAAGCAACAGAAACATGAACTAAAATGAACATATCAAATGCATGTATACTTGATTTTTATTAAAAAAAAAATTGTTTCCCTAACAGTTGCGGGGGAAGGGAAGAAAAAGGGAGCGAGTATTTGAATTTATTTGACAAAAAATGGAACCTGGAAAACATCAGCTTTGTTTACTAGTCCTTTTTTCCCCTTTCTTTCTAATTTTTATTTGCCAGTAAAAAAAGGAGTGAAAAGAAATAGAATAAGGATAGGAATGAGAACACCAAAATGGAAAATTTAAAATATTTGTAAGTGTTTGAACCCAGATTGAACAGTGACTTCCTGTCACAAAGAAATTATTGTTCCTTAGTTTTAAATAGTTTAGAAATGAACAATTAAAGATATAGACAGCTTTTCTAGTAGTTGTTTGACATCTGGCTGTTTGGAGGTACTGTGCAAATGCTCTGAGGCCATACTTGCATCTATTTTTAGTCTTTCAGTGTACTCGCAGTGCATGGGTACATCAATCGCTACACTAATGGACTGATTTTTCATGAAAACATTTTTCATGTACTATGTTTGGGGCATTTTTTAACTATTATTTTTCTCTCTCACTGCATGGCAGAATGTGGAAGACCAAGTGTTCCTGCAATCTCTGCTCATCTATAGCCATTTTGCAAACGGCAGAGCAGATCCTTGCTACGAGCCAGCGAAAGGGTGGGAACCACTAAGGAATATACTTGAATAGTTCCTAGAAAGCTACAATGAAACACTTGCTTCTACGAACATGGTCGTATTTGAGGGTGCCATGCAGCACACGTAAGTGAAATATCTATAAAGGAAGCAAGTAATCCGTAATGATGCTACCAATGTTTGCACAAAGTTGTTGCTTTTTACTGTTGGGAGGTGGTTGCAGCGCAGACTCATCACACTCTTAATGGAAGGCTTACGCAAGAACGCCATGTGGCGATAGTCCTGCTAAATATACTTTATTGATGCAATTATGGAAGAGTAGATTGTGGGTCAGTGTTAAAGCTAACCTCCATTTTGTTTGTTTAAACAGAGATTCATCCCTTTTTGTGCTGCACAGAAATTAACACCACTTATTCTCTGAGGTTGGAAAAATAATCTATAATGCTGTAGATAGTCTGCCTTATCTTTTAATTAGTTAATGATGTAACAGACCTTTATAAGAAAAGTAATATCTATCTTTTGTTTCCAAGAAAAGGAAAATGCTTTTTAAATTAGATTAATTCAATTCAAGGACAAGCAATACCTTAAGCATATACTAATTGATGCTACTGCATGGCAGACTTGAAGCTGCTTTGCTGTCTAGCCTTGTATATTTTTAAATCTAAACTAGCCAAGAATTCTATGTGTCACCATTGATTTATTTTTTATTTCATTTATCCATAGATTTTTTTTTCCATATATATTCTTACCTTATCTCAGTTTAATGTAGTTTGTTTTTCTCATCTCAGACAATATCTTAGTATCTATCATGGCCCAAAATTTCTTTCAGTTTCTGAAATCTGATTAACTACATTTTGTTTTGTTTTCCTGTATGGAAGAAAACCAGCCAGTTTTCAGAAGATGAAGTGAAGATATTGCTGAATAAGTGAAGTACAGACTTCATTGTTGTTCCTTGTCATTATTTATCATCTTTCTTCAACATATATAGTTGTTCTGGTCATGTATAATACCAGTGATTTCCAGAAAGAGAGAGGCCCGTGCTGGCAGAGCTTTGTTTTGTTAAAGCAGTTTCTATTATTTGCAGCGTCAAATCATTTAACACAGAACCTTTTCTTCTCATTCAGTTGGACTAGGTTTTCAGTGTCATCGTTTTTTCACTTTGCACATATTCATGCAGGAGCTATATAAGAGAAGGCACTCTTGACAAAGCAGTCTATTATAGAAGTTTCTCCAAAAGGATTAAAAACGAGCTTAAATTACAAAGATAATCATATGGATCTTTCATAGGGACTGTAGATTTTGTTATGCTGATTTAGAGGTTGATGTGATAATCATCGGAATTGCAGACAGAAGCCTTCTCAGGTATCACTAGTTTTGCTTGAAAATGTTGGTAAGCCATTATCTTCTCTCTGAAGTCTAGTGACTGAGAGCAGTATCCCACTTTGGCAAACACAGCAGCAGGGTGTCTTAGCCTTACAATTTGGCAGTCCCAGAAAAGTATGTGTGAAATTAAATCCTGTAAATTTTTTCTGCACCTTTTATGGGGTTTTTTTTATGGATCGATTGTGAAATCGTGAATAAGGCTAACAAAGCTTTACAGTGAGCTCAAAGAGAATTGGCTTCCAGCAATATTTTGCTTGAACAGGTTTCTACCTCTTTATTAGATGCAACCAATTAGACACATTATCCCTTTATTTAAGAAGGTTCTCATCGATGTTTTTTCAGGGATGATTTTTTCAGCAGCATGAAACATAAAGAGAATGAGGGGGTTGCTTTTGGGTTTGGGTTTTGGGTTTTTTTTTTCCATTGTACATGGACAAAAAAATGAAGCAAAAGGTCCAACATGCTGTCTCTAAGCTCTGGTCTGCTGATACTAGGCTGTAATTCCTTAGAATCTGCATCTGATTTTTAAAAAAAAAAAGAAATTTTGAAAATAATTTTTATATTTTTTTTAAATTAATAAAATATCAATTGCAGATTTCTTCCAGTGTCTCAAGTATAGTTTTTTGGGGGAAGAATTACCTCAGTACTTATATTTGAAAATTCTACCAACTAAATCTTGTCTAATTTGGGGCCAGATTCTCATCTGACTCATTTATCCTACAGTATTCTATGATCAGAAAATAAAAGCACACCTTAAGTAGTCCGGGCTAGATATTCCAAGACTAAATTAAAGTTTGATGCATATTTTTCATGAAGTGATTCATCATCCCTCAGCCTTTGAGGTACAAACTGCCAGATGTGAAATTCTCACATGCTCCTAGGGCCCAGTCAACCTCCCTTCAAGTTAACTAGGTCTTTATTCTGAGCCCAGTCAGGGTCCATCAGGGTCTTGGAATGATGCTTTGGAGCAGCTCAGTGTAAAGAATGAGCAACCAGACAGCTCTGGTCATTGTTGAGGTCAATGCAGACCTTCAGTATTTGACAAAGGAAAATAGCTTTTCTTTCTGCTTGCTCAAATATTGGAAAGAAACAAAATGCTGAAGTGAAGATAATGTACCTTTAAGTGTCAGGAGCAGATTACCACAAAAATAAACAAAAAAAAAAAAAAAAAAAGAAAGAAGGAGAAAAAACCCAAAAACTTGGTGCAATAAAAAGAAATTGAGAAACTTGGCTAATGAGTTGTTGAAGTCTATGTTATGTTATTGGTTTTTTGTCATCAGGTGCCAGATCAGTTGTATCCTAGAAGCCTCTGGGGGTCATGCACTTGTGATTGGGGTAGGTGGTAGTGGTAAACAAAGCTTGTCGAGGCTGGCAGCATGCGTCTGCTCCCTGGAGATTTTCCAAATCATGCTGAAGAAAGACTATGGGATCCAGGACCTGAGGGTAAATGAGTAGATCTTACTTGAGTCTGTTGAGTTCACTACTTCAAGAATGTGTTGTTTTGTTGTTACATGGGCTTGATAAAATCACAGGCGAAGCAGTGTAATTTACAGTAACAACCTCTGTGGTTCCTGTGGTTTCCAGCTGTACTTCTCATTTTATCTCTGAAAAATGGGTGGTCAGAAGGTATTTTAGTTTCTGTTTATACACTTCACAGAACTTTTGGTACTTTCTCAATTTCTTCCAAAGCAGCCACCTGACACACTACAAAGGTATGGTTGGAGTTCTGATATTTAGCCGTTTGTTACAAATTTTTGCATGTCATTGCACGTGCATTGATTTAGTGGAATAAAATTGATGTGGGTGAACACCAGGCAAAATTTTGTTCTTGTTGCATGTGAGTCGTTTAATCACTTAGACTGGTCATATGCAAAGATAAAGAATATAGTTGAGCGAGGTGCTCTGTCAGGCTTACAGACTTCAGGACCTTGCAAGGCTGAGCCGTATTTATGTGAGCAAACAGGGAAGGGGGGAACATTTTCTTCCTCTTCACTCCATGCAGACAACAAGCGATGCTTCTGAATCTCAGACAAGGCTAATTGATGATTTGATTATGGCCAAATTTGGCTTCTGTTAGCCTTGGGCCATTGCCAAACCACCACAGTGCGTGCAGCCCAAAGCATCAATTTTCAGAGGGAGGTACATGCTGTTCTATTTCAGAAAAGTGCTGCGTGTTCTTCAGTGTCTCACATGGTGTCTAACTTCTTGTGCCCTCCTTCCCCGGGCACGTGAGGTGCAGTGTAAGTTGTGGGCTCAAGTGGTCATTTCCCCCGTGCTGTTTCCCACCGATGAACTAAGCCTCTGTTAACAAGCCTGAGGATTTCCTTTCTGCTAGGTGATGTGGCAACTTGTTCATACATGCCAGTGCTGACCTTAACCTGTGTTTCAAATGTGACCACACTTGAATGCAACTCATGTGGGTTGGTTTTTTTTTTTTCTGGAGCCCAATGCCAATAGCATTCCATGTTTGTACCACTGCCAGCACAATGGTCCAATGGTCCCATGCCATGTCTCTCTCTAGGCCACCCATGTGTGACAGAAGTAACAGTGCACCAGTGCACTACTCAGTCTTTATCTTGTGGGTTTTTTCTTTTCTTTTTTTTTTTTTTTGAATTTGAGAAAGCTCTACTAAATAAATTCACTAAAAAATGGAAACAAAACAAAAACCCCAAAACAATAAAAAAAGTCTTGCAGAAATAACAGAGTTTAAAATAGATCTGACTCTTCAGAGTAATTCCTGTATATTATTTATATGTTTATAGCTGGTTTTGATGGGGTCTTTCATGGCTGCAATAGCTTTTTATTTTTAGTCCATTCATGGGGGGATTTCCTTGATTAGTAGTCTTTTTTTGATCTTTACCACTAGGTCATGTCAAAACCTTGGTGTTTGATATGGAAAACAGAGGCAAACTGCTTTTCCCTTTGGATGTTATGCAGCAAATTAGCCATACGTAAATAAACGGAAAAAGTAAGAAGTCGGCAATGCGTAGCCATCAACTAACATGCATTTCACACTTTTTCTGTATCAATGTTTTAACAGAATATGAGTGATTGCCTCCTTTCCTTACAGGTAGATCTTGCCAGTTTGTACATCGAGACTGGTGCCAAAAACATGCTCACAGTGTTTTTGCTGACAGATGTCCAGGTTCCAGATGAATGCTTTCTTGTGCTGATTAATGACTTGTTGGCATCAGGTGATTAGACCAACACATTTCTTGAAAGATCTTTTCCAATGACAAATGATCTGTTGTTTCATTCAACTTTAAAGAGATTATTTCTCTCAGATATTTGTAAGGGGAGCTTTTAGAGAAGCCAGGTCAACTCATCCAACTGAGCACTGAGTCTAACTTGCTTAAGAAAACATTGCACACTGAGGAGATGAATTGCTAAGGCTTATTGTGCATAAGTCCATTGATTTGGGGGCAGATAGGAATCTCTCTTTGACTTAATGCCATGTTTGCTTTAATATGATTTCACTGACTTCAAGCAATGTCTTTGTGACTACACAAGTGTAATGGACAGCAATGCAGTCTCACCCATGTTTTGAAAATTAGAGAATCTAGACTCTGAATGTGGGGATCTGGAGATAGGGTGGAAGAAAAATATAATACCATGCTGTACAATTAGAGACCATCTTGAAAGATTTTTTTTTAAAAAAAATTATTATTTATTTTTGCAACCAGACTGGAAAACAGATTTCTAACAGCCTGTGGGGAAAAAAAAAAGGAACCACTATTCTGAGGGATACATAATTTATGACTGAACTTCCTATCAGAGCAAAAATTTTTGTCTATTTAAAACAATGTTGTTTCCTCTCCCTTATAAAATGAATTGTTCTTTTTGGATTAAAAGGTCTGGGGAACAGGGGGAAACTGTTTTGTTACTTGATCTATCTATTATCATAGCATAGCTCTAGTTATGCGCCTAAACCCCATTGTGACAAATACCGTGTAGAAGATTATTTCTCATAACCATCTCTTTGTCCTTTTTACAGGAGAGGTTCCAGATCTGTTCAGTGATGAAGACATGGAGGGCATAGTCACAGAAGTTAGAAAAGAAGTCTGAGCCCTGGGCCTGATGGACACCAGAGCAAGCTGCTGGAGGTTCTTCTTGAACAGAGTGTGGCTGCAGTTAAAAGTAAGGCATATCTCAGGGAGTGAGGTAGTACCAAGCTGGTTAAAGTTACAACATATTTCAGTTGTCTTATAAACCCACATGTGCTGGCATACTTCTCTTGAAAGACGTACTCTCTGACATGTGACATTGAATTTGCCCCTCTCACGTTACCCCTGTAATAGCCTTCTCTATGTGGAGGCTTCATGTAGGCCCAGTTTTACCCCTAGGCCTGGCTACTGACTTCCTACCTGTTCATAGGAAAGTTATATCATTGCTCTGCATCTTAGTTTCATGGTCTTATTTTTGAATATAAACATGTATTTCAGAGAGAAGTGAGATGCTGATGAAAAGTTAGTGGTGCAGTTAGTGCAATTGCAAATATGATCCCTCTCTCTTAAACATTTGTGCAAATGACTGAAATTTCACAGTAAATGTTAATTCTTTCTACTTTTCCTATGCCATTTAAAACTGGGAAAATAAAAATATCTATGTAGCTATTTTCAAGTCAAAAGCTATTTGACAATATGTGTTAATATGATGCCACAATGGCAACAAATATCTCTCTTAGCACTCCTTTTTACAGGTCCTTTGATGCTGTTGAGGTTGAACGTAGCTCTCTCCTGAAAGCTGGAAACCAGAAGCTGGGAACACTGGTTTCGGAGTGGAATCTTTAGGAATTTTTGGTTTATGCGATTTTATACATCATCTGAAAGATGTATGTAGCTAATAAGAACATTAAAAGTCTGAAAACCATTAACCTTTAGACAGAGAGCATTTTACAAGGAATATATGCCCCGTACTTTGTCTATTAGACTGATCTGTTTGACTGGGGATGAGAAGAGCCTTCCCATAACAGATTAGTCTGCAGTAGTCTCATGTGCAGGTTTTTTCTGCTTCTTCTGAACTGTTTAACCACTGCCAATCTAAAGACCATTCCTATTTGGTTATGAGGTTTTTTTCAAGTTCTTACACTTTATAACATACCACTTTCTCATTTTTTCCCTCATCTTCTCTCTTTTTTCCTATCCTGTATTAGTTTTACTGATATTCCCTCCTATCTCCAACTTTGTTGCCATCACTTCTGTCCCTCCACAAATTTCTTCTGTAATTTAAAGGCCACTGGAGACATTCTGTATTGTTTTCACTTTTCTAGACTTCAGTGACATGGTCAATAGTGGTGATTACCTTCTGTATATATACTTTTAGTCAGTGCTATTTGTCTCTGTTTCATGACTATTGCATTTGTGTACATTTTTTAAGAAAGGACAGGGGAAAAAATATGATGTCTAATATCCCTCTTCATTTTCTTTCCCATTTCTTTCCCTTTGTGTTTTCCTTATTCCCCCAACGATTTCTTCTTTTTCTTTTCCTTTTTTTTAAAAGGGCTTTTTGAAAGCCAGCTTTCAAATGCCTTTTACCTTGCAACTATTTCACCAGTCCCCTACTGTGCAAATTAGCACTTCTGGCGGCAAGAACAGGAGATATCTATTCATGTTGCAGGGAAGCAAAGTAGAGGCATTATAGTACTGAAGGAGACATAAATTTCATGAGTTAACACACTGTCAGATATCTGTATGGACTTTTAGTTAGTGTTGGGTGACCTATCGCCCTCTCCTTTCCCTAGATTTGAAGAGTAAAAGACTAATAAAATGTGAAAGAGAACAAAAGGGAGAATTTAGACGTTTTCAGAATGTTAAAGCTTAGTGAAGTGATATATTCTCATTTTTCAATTTCATTTTAAAAACCCCAAATCCTACATTAAGCCACATTTCCCTTGTGCTCACCCATCATCTTATACCCTACAGTTCTATTTATGATGAGGAATCTGTAGCTCAAGAACACAAACTACACGATGCTGCAATTCTTTGAACCACCATAGCTCTTTGGTTTAGAGTTGGTTTTGTTTTGATTGTTTTCTGTCTGGAACTTGCAATCAATCCTGCTGTTAGCGTACTGAGAACATGCCATGTATGTAGGTGCAAATTTATGTCAGTGTAAGTTAGAAGTATGTCAGTTAAAGACAGTGGATTGCACCATTATAAAATATGGGCCCACAACTGAAGTGTGTGTAAGGACATATATTCACTTGAGGATTTCAAAAACTTTTGAGATGAATGATGACATAAATTTAAAAGGAAGAATGCTGCTCAAGCAAATAAAGCTGATGGCCAGGCATTGTGAATGGTAATGTGCTGACAGTGCTAAGGCATGGCATTGCATAGGCCGAGCACTTTCTAAGGCTCACAGTGGTTCACTGGAGCTCCAGAAGTTTTTCAATATCGCACATGTCTGTGCAGTAATCACTCTTAAATACTCTGCACATCACCAAAATTTTTAATGAAAGTAAACATCAGAAGAAGCAAGTATTTCTCAAAAGCATAGATACGAGGCATCGCCAGTCAGTCCTGCTGTCTCTTGAGCTCCACCTGATTTTATTTTTTTCTTTGGTTTGCGGCAACCTCTCAACATTTTCCCAAAAATGGGAACACTGTGCCTAAAGGGCTACAAGGATGATGAGGTGACTGGAGCATCTCTCGTATGAGGAAAGGCTGAGACAGCTGGGGCTGTTTAGCCTGGAGAAGACTGAGAGGGGATCTCATCAATACTTATAAATATCTAAAAGGTGGATGTCAACAGGATGGGGCCAGACTCTTCTCTGTGGTGCCAAGTGACAGGACAAGGGGCAATGGGCACAAACTGGAACACAGGAAGTTCCATCTGAACATGAGGAAAAACTTCTTCACCCTCAGGGTGACCGAGCACTGGGACGGGCTGCCCAGAGAGGTTGTGGAGTCTCCTTCTCTGGAGATATTCAAAACCTACCTGGACACGATCCTGTGCAACCTGTTCGAGGTGATCCTGCTCTAGCAGGGAGGTTGGACGAGATGATCTCCAGACATCCCTTCCAACCCTTACCAGTCTGTGATTCTGTAAATGCCTTGCAATCCACATCCTGCACGTACTCTTAAATGTACTCTTTCCGCTAAACATACTCTTCAGAGCATTTAATCTTTGCATATTTTCTGAGTTCTACATTTCCTACTAGCTCATCTCAATTTCCTCAGTGGTCTTAAACATTACTATGTATTCTAAAGCCATGTGTGTTATATGGCTTTTCTTCTGAACTGAATCTCTGTTACTTAGTCTTTGTGCAGTCAGTTTTCTTCATGAGCTGCAGATGTCTACTACAAATATTTGCTCCCATTACTCGAACAAGTTTCCTCATTGTGTATTTTCTCCCTGTTTCAATGTTTACAGTCCCTCAGTGGCCACTGCGAAGTCCCAGTATTAAGTCTGCTGGTTTTAGGGGAACGCTATTTCTCCAGTGGACAGACTTGGCTAGACTACTTCAGTCATTACATCCTTATAACGGTCTCCTCCTTGCATAGTCCTGTCAGTATTTAGCTGGCTTCCCATTTTCGAAGGAACTCAGCAGTAAAGCAGTTTCATGCTTCAGCCAGAATTAGTGTCAAACATAGCCAAGGGCAGGTGCCCAGCATCACCACAGGCAATCTTGTCCGTATTATTACTATTACTTTGCTTTTAAATAATTTGCTCTTTCAAGTCCTCTTTCATCAGGACGTATTAGCATTTTCCTTGTGGTCTGTTTCGTCACTGACAGAATATTTCTTTTAGCTGGGAATCTGAGAGGAACTTGTGCAGCCCCATCACAGCTCAGCTTTTAGTGAGCTCTCGTGGTTTTTCCTTTGAGAGCATAAATACACGTGCCTACCAGCCTGGCTGCTTTAATCCTAGCCAGAGAGAACCATGTTTTTAGGGTTTCTGGTTCTATGTTAAACTAATACTAACCCCAGATGTGATTATATTTGTCTGATTCAATAGGAAATACGGCTTCATTTGATTGTGCTGCCTATCACTTGATCAATTGATCTTACTTCCCAACTAATTTCTGAACTCACCAACCAATTGCCACCAAGGAGGCAGGTGGATCAGGGACAGATACACACAGTTACTGCCCTCCCATGGAATGAAGGCTCAGTTATGTTATTAGACAGCCAAGAAGCTATCAAAGATTTCTAAGTACTGTAGCATTGCAGTTGGCAGGCTCTTACAGAGTTGCTGTTTCTCTATGAACAGCTACAGGCTTTTCTCCTTTGGATGTCAGCCACCTCTTCTTGAGTACTTAGCTGATTTTTAAGGATACATCTACATTAGTACATTTATGAGGTGTATTTTGTGGTCCTGAGGACTAGTGGCATGATGTGGCTGGCATCCATGTGACTTAGCTTTTCCCTCGCTCTGCTCACAGGATGATGGCATCCTGGTTAGGGATGATTCCAGTCTGCACAGCTCCTTACTCCTGCTGCAGCGCTGCTTAGTTTCACATGGGGAAACCATGCAAGTGAGTGTGCTAACACTTAACTAGGATGAGTCCTGTCGGGCCAGTGGTCTTAAGCGTGTGCCGAGGTTCTCTTTAGTTCATTCGTATTAAGAAACGCTGTTGTTTGTCTTGCTCTGTTTGAAGCACTGAGTCAATCTCAAGAGCTTGCATATCTGAGATAAGCAGGAGGAGGTTGAAACGAAAAACATAGTGTGAAAAACCACATCTGTAGTGAGAGTGGCATTTGAGAAAAGAGGTCTTTTGTGTTCTTGGGAGTGGTGAATGCTACATGGAAGTTTATTAATTTCACATGATACCAGTTCTTTGTCCACACTGATTATCTTCATTTCTCAGTTGTGCAAATTTAAATCTTAAAAATGGCAGATGAAAGACTCTTGTGTAGTCCCTCTCAATCTACACTTCTTTCAGAGAGATGAGTCTATCTTGGAGAACTTCCTAAGTTTTTCTATTACTATATGAAATACCCTCACTGTAATATTTGTATCCTGGTTGTCTTGCAAGAAATGAAGCATTTCTTACATGGAGAATTTCCTTTTTTTTTTTTTTTTTTCTCCTGTGTCAAATTAGACTGTCATTTATGGCCTGGGCAGAAGATAAATGTTTTCAAAATATGAACTCCTTCCTTAAGCAAAGATTGGTCAAAATGTAGTCAGCAATAATTACTCATTTTTCCTCACAGCCCTCTTGTTATCAGATCACATGACATCTTCATTAATCTGCGTGCAAAGCAAGCAGTGCACAAGCTCCTTTATAATATTGGGAATTTACTGGTGGGAATGCAAATGAACCCCAAAGACGTGCTGCACCAAATCCTTGCCTGATGTGATTTTATCCAACTTCCCTAAAGCTAAAGGAGATAGAAAGGTTATGTCATGATGAAGAGTTGGTTACTTTCTTTTTATGTCTACTATTACAAGTATATGATGTATCCTATTTTTTAATTGCCCACAAAAAATAATTAATGAAGACATAGTTATCTAATTAGGGTGTTACATTATAGCTAGGGCTGTGCTGGAATTTCCTGCCTAACAATACAATATAATAAAATCACTCAGTTGTAACTCAGTGTTTTAAAGAAAAGTAATGGTAATTTTAAGTAGTATGTTTAAATTTGAGTTCTAGAACTAGCTATTCCAAGAAGTAAATTATTAAAGGGTTGAAAAATTGTTCTTCTAAACTTTACCCTGATATGATAATCTAAAAAGTTCATGTGTAGATAAGTAATTTTACTTATTGCTACCTTTAAATTGGATTTGTTTCTCTTCGTTTTCTGCAAGGTTTCTAGAACTCAGATCTGCTACTGTTCTCGTTATTAGCTTTTGCTGATCCTCTCATCTAGTTCTTCTCTTAGTCTTCATAGCAGTTGTTTTCAAGTGTTACCTTTTACTTTGTAGGCTGTGCTTGTGAAATAAGAGGTAGGTATTTGAATATGTCTGCATTGCAAGCAAAAGATCGATGTATCTTGCCTTTTGTTTTTTTACTTCCCTTTAAACTAGCTGCTCTCAGGGACATTATGACAGTTGAGTCCAGGACACTTCCTTTTATTTCCTTTTTCTTGGTCAGGCTTTCCAGCTGAATAATCCTGGTAGGACTAGTGTGTGCCTGGTATTTCTTGCAAAGACTGTCACTAGGACTCGCTTACCGTGTCTAGCAACTTGTGCTAGATGTGCTGTTGTTTCAACCATTTCTCTCCTGTCTTCACTCGTCACCGTTCACCTCCTGTTCTGTACTTATTTGTTATGAAAGTTAACTGTTGAGAGGCTTTTGTGTCCTGTGGTTATCCACATGAGCTCCAATAGTACTGTGCTGGATAAGAGAAGATAGGAGATGTGGATACGAGATTAGAACAAAGATTAGAACATTCTACTGTAATGTTCTCTTTTAAACTTTCAGAAATTTTTTTTGAAGAGTGGCCAAGAGCAAGAAGAGAACAGATGAGTATGACTTAGTAAATCCAGAACTTAGATGCCAGGATAAATTTAAAAGTAAACAATCCTGAAAGGTCAGTATTATCTTCTTGGGGATCTGCAGTTCGTATAACCTAATGCAGCTCCTTATAGGTAGAAGTAGTTCTTTTAAATCTCTCCTAACATTGGATAGAGAAAGCACCTTCTCCCCTAAAGTTCAACATAAGATTGATATAAATAGGTATAAATAGTAATCATTACGTACAAACAATTGTTTAATATTTAGGGAGGATAAAATATTACTTAGGGTACAAGGCTAAAGAAAACACTAAATTCCGATTTGTTTGGCAAGTGGTCCAAGACTTTGATTTGGACTCTTCTTGCAGTCCAGTAGAGAGTTAAGTCCAAATATGAGCAACATTAGTGTAGGAGTAGAAGATGTAACTTGTAGCAAGACTGTGTATGGTTTGCAGCTTTGGAGTTATGACAGATTCAGTTTGGCACCACTGCTCTAGCAAGGGCACTTGTGAGAAGCGCATCAGAGCGGAGGCGGATATCTCTAGGCTCTTCATTACTGCTGCTACCACAGCAGGGATGGTATGCAGATCTGAGAAGGTGGCTGCTAGAACAATAAGCGAGGCGAAAATGAGGTGCCTCCAGCATCAACATTGCTCTCCATGCCTCTGATATTATAACTGCACATAGAATTTTTTTCAGAAAATGAGGTGACATGAATGAGAGGGAGAAATAATGTCTAATTGAAGGATACATGGTATAACAGAGAAGACATTTCAGAAAACTCACAGAAGTGTCCAAGGTCTTTGAGTATTGTGAAACAAACCTTCTTCATGTACATTTCCTCTCTGATTCAGAGTTTTGGGGTGGAGATCATTTATTCTTGTATTGTTTTGATTGTTTCTTCGGTGTTTGTTTGCCCTTCTTTCTCATCAACCTGATAATTTTTTGCTTTAAGTTCTAAGATCTTTCTATGGTCTTTGGACCACTTTAATGTAGTTTTCATCACTTGGCTAGAATAGATTTCTACCTGGACATTTCTGTCATTTGCCTCTTCGTGCTGAATACATTCAAAGTAGATGACATTTTCTTCTGTACCTTAGATCAACTTGCTGATCGTCCGGTCTTCGTAACATCCCTAGACAACCTGGACTCTGTTGTGTTTCTGCATTGGTGTCTACATTTCTGCCTAAATTCTTGACGATGGGGGAGAATATTATCTTCCTGCAAATATGAGAACATGCACTGCTGTAATTCTTGCAGGAGTCAAAGGTGACAAGTGATTTAAAACCAGTGGTTTCTCTTGCTTGACACATTCTCAAGTACTTCCTAGACAACTGTGCAAATCACTTGTGGTTAGAAGAATTTTATGTGTTTTCCTCTGTTTGAAAATAAACTAGATCAGTAGGGAGACCAGAATAACTACAGCAATTCAAAACTCCGTTGTAACATGAAATAGTCTTCTACATCCCATTCCATGAGACAGACAAAAAATGTACCATGAGATCTTGTAGCTCTGTGAATCAGGTAAGCATATTGGAGATGGAATAGGTACTAGTGAATACCCTCCATTTAGAAATATAAAGTAGTAAATGGATTAAGAAATGGTGAAACATACAGTTAATTCGCAGTGCAGTCTAGAGCATGGGCTTGGGGGCTCTAATTTATTGAATATTTATGGTTGACTCACCAGTAAAGATTTCAGTGAATTCTTTTCTATTTTATGCCCCATTTACTATTTTAGTCTGCGTCATTTCTCTTCCTGTCTGTGACAACATGGGAGACTATCATTGCTTCTGTTTGCCTTCCTTGCTTCGTCTTACCCTTTTTTTCAGGTCTTTCTTTTTTTTCTTTTAAGACTGTTTCACGCATCTTCTGCCTTTCCACCATGGCTCGCAGAAGAAGGGACCACTTGTTCTTTTCTTGCTGTTACATGGGGTCATATCACACCCTTCTGAAAATGGTGTCGTTGATCTGAAGCCTTCAATAATCTCAAAACTCCATTCAGTTTGTGGAGCCATGCCAAAGAAGTTTTTTTGTGAGATACAGTCTGATCAGTGCTTGTAACCAGAGGCCATTTCTTAATTGATTTTGCTGAAAAGGGTGGGAATACAAAAAGGACATACCCTGTGGTTCAGCATAAAATCCAAGTTTTACAAAATTTATAAATGTCCCAGGAAACAGTTTCTCTTTGAGAGGGTTTTCTGAATAATGGTAAAATATTTTCTTGTTTTGACTTAGTTCTACTGAAACTTAACAACTAAAGGTTAATTGCAGAAATTGCTGTCTTCTGTTTTCCAGTGAAGAGATGCATTTTTAGAAACTATGAAATAGTGGTGAGTCTTTTCCATTTTCTGTGTAATATTCTTTCCAGATACCATAGAAGCTTCTTCCACTGTATTATCTACTCATCACTTTCTCTCTCCTCTCTGACTGCTTTAAAACCCAGTGAAGTATTGTTCCAGGTCAACCTCCTTTCTTCACTCCTTTTTTCCCTTCTTTTCTCTCAACTTTCTGCTCCTCTTCCTTTTTCATCCACTCTTCTCTTAATGTTAATTCCTGATTACTCCAGAGACAGAATAAATCTGTCACTTCCCTACCATGCTTGACTCGGCTCTGGCCTGGCTCTTGTGGCTGTTGGGAATAATCTGTTCTGATACCACTTGGATATTTTCTATTGGAATTAACAATATCAATGCCATATGGTTTGAGAAGCCTCGTACAGCAAAAATAGCTTATTTCATAAGAAACCTATAGGAGATACTCCAGTCCTGTCTTAACAGCTTGATGTCTGTCATTTTGTTAATTAACTAAAAGCAAGCACAACGGCCAAAACGCAGTCTAACGACTCTAAATAAGTCCACAGATACGACTGAGAGACTAGAATAACCCTTCCTTCCCAAATGTGAGTTGCTTTGGGTAGGCCTGGTGATATTAACAGCCAATCACAGATTTATTTATTTTTCTTTAACTATTTTAGCCTACCCTGATTGAGACATCCCTTTCCACTGTTGTAAAAAATAGTCACTAAAAATTCACATACAAACCAAGATCCTGATCTCGTTTTCTTCCTGTTCTTTTAACGGGGTTGCAGCGCTTATTAAAATGGCAGGAAGTGGCTTGAATAGATTTAGCAACTCAAGAACTGGGTTTGTGTCACCATCAGCAGCTGAACATGCGCCTTCTGGCTGTCTGCGTGCCAGCCGGTCCCTGTGGCTGCATTATTATTTATAGCTATCAAACCGAGTAACTGACACCAACGTGGAGAGAGGGGAAGAAAGCTCCAAGTACACTGTGTTTGTACAGTGGAAAGGGAGTAAAACCTGCTTGCCCAAGGTAACATCCTAGCTGACGAAGTTTATTAGCTGCAAAATTTATTCTGGAGCCTCAGCTGTGCTCGGGCCGGCGCTGGGCCATGGTTCACTGCATGCCTTTCTTTGATCGCCTCAACTTGCCGTGTGATTCTTTTCTCTCCCTTTTCCCTCCCTCCTCTCTGTGGATCATTCTGTGTTTCCATCCTGCCGGTGCCACGCTGCGAGCGCGAGCTCGGAAGTTCCCATCCATAGTTAACTGCACGGCTATTGACTGGTTTCATGAGCGGCCGCAGGAGGCCCTGCGCTCCGTCAGCAGGAGGCTCATTGAGGAAGCCAAGGGCGTCGAGGTACAGAGTTTCAAGCTCGTCAGTCTTCTAAGAAAGCAACGGAGATCGTTGAAAGATCAATAACAGAATAAGCTGAAAAAACCCACAATGCTCTTTTTACTCCTTCTTGCATACTTGTTGCCTTTGGTGTTGTTCAAGCTCACCCCTGCTAAAAGCTGAATTCTTATGGTGTGTCACTGCCCGGTTCCTTCAGCAGAGTTTAAAGAGCTGTCTGACACAGCCAGAGAAGTGAGGGGAAAAGGAGAGGCACGTAATTCATAGCACGGTCATTCAATTCTAGGCTTTTTAAGATCTTATAGATACAGAATTTATTTAACCCTTTTCAGTACAGTTAAATACATTCATGAGTGCTGTAGCAAGTGAGGATGGAATATTGCAGTGCACAGTCCAGGGTAACTAAAGAAGAGTTTTTCCTCTGTTCAGCAACTAAGCAGGTGAAAATGTCCATTGAATCTACATGGCAAATGCCTTTAGAGTTTTAATATCTGCGCAATTATTCTCTGTTTGTTCTTGTTTGATCTGGAGTGTGACTTGTTTGTTTTCAGAAAAAAAAAAAAAAAATCATGCATTAGTAAGTTTCCTTCCAGGGTAAAGGAATATTCTTATATTCTTCTAAGAGTTTTAACAAGCTGCGTTTGTGGTTCCACCTGGCGTGGGACAGCACTGTCGTGCTGGCAGTGAAACTGCTCAGGTATTTGCTGGTGCATTAATTCACATAGATCTGGAAAAGATTTACTTTCTTCCAGCAATTGCAGTTGCAGGAGTTTCGTTCTGGAGTGTTATTATATTTGAGACCATTTATTTGCTTAGGGGATTTGTAATCATGAGAGACTGAGGATTTCAGGAATGCCAGTCCCGGGGCAGATCTCCCTGTGGGAGATTGATGTGTTTACAGCACTTGTCCTCCATTCAAACCCATACAAAATACATGGAGCCGTCAGGAAATGAAGCCGAGGGAGCTGAGGAAGACAGCAGGGATGCTTCCAGGGTACTCCGCGGGCCTTTCCCCTCCCCGGGGCTTGTGCGAGGGAGAGATGCCGCTGCAGCGGCCGGCTGCGGGGGGACCGGCCCGGCGGCAGAGGCTCCATCGCTCTCGGCTCGTTCCCGCGCTCCGGCGGCATACGGATGCCTCCTATAGGGCTGCAAGGGAAAGGGAGATGTTTGCACATCCGTGGCCCTTGTGTTTTCCATCAGCGTCTTCTGCTTTATTTTAACGGCTCATAAGAGCCTTGAAGTGTTATTAGGATAGCTGTCTGTGGTCTGGTGGACTATGTGTGTGTTTTACCCTTTTTTTTTAATGTGACACCAGCTTATGTATTTCCATTTATTTTAAAGAAACTGTTGGAATTACGTGGAGAAAAGACAACAGAATTTGTTTTGAGTGAAATGCATATTTTTTTTCAGATCCTTAATTATATTTTGCTGTTTTGAAAAGAAATCTGGTCATCAGAATTTAGACTTTTAATACTGAAACTGATTGGGGGAGTTAAATATTTTTTTATGTAAGGATTATGTTCCTCTATAATTCCTTTTGTAGACATTTAGGGAAGAATTCACTGATCCAAGCAACTGTTTATGAGTCTGTTTTGCACGTTGTTGTTAACTGCTCCTGGTAAATATCTTTCCTGTTCAGTTCCCAGCAAGTGAAATAAATGGCAGCTAACAAAATAACATGACACTTTATTGACAGTGAGTTGAGGTTTCTGTGTCATCAACATACGTAAAGCAGTACTGGGTGCCTGAGTCACATCTGTGTGTGCAGCTGATGATCAGACCAACAGACAAGACAGCAGAATACAAAAAAATATTAGGAGGAGACAGGGGAAGGATTTGAAAGTGATAGAAAAAGTGAACCCAGAACAGAGACATTGAAATAACAGAGAAATGATGACAGTGTTATGGGGGGAGAGAAGGGACATTCAACCAAAAGAGAGAGAGAAGAGAAGCAAAACGGAACTAGAAAGGGAAGACAGGTGTACAGCAAAGAGTCTGAGCAGGAGTAAAAGGGAAGTGAAGGGAGACTGGTCATAGAAAAACAGTTAGTAAAGGGTGGGAGGACTGGAGTGTTACAGAGGTGGTTTAGGATAGTGAAAGAACGAGGGAAAAGGACCACCCTGAAGAACAGAGGGAATCTTAGCTGCAGTCTGCCATCCCCTCTCTGTCGCAGATTTATAGGAGTTGGTCTCCTCTCCTTCTCTCCTCCCTAGTGCTGGCAGATTGATACGTTCTTTCCCTTGCTCCATTTTAGATATTTCAGGAAAGCCTTTTGTTTGTTCTTAGTAGAGAAATCTTGTTAGCCAGGGCTCACGTATGCCCAGACTTCTCAAACATACTGTAACGGTGCTGTCCCTTATGATGAGCAGTGCCAGGTCTGTTATTGACTGATTATCTTGGCATAATTGACACATAGCTCCTAATTGTCCTGTTTCCGTGTTTAAAAAAAAAAAAAAAAAACCACCCAACGTTAGTAATTTCTAGACTTTTTGCTCATCAATGTGTAATAATATTACAGATTGGTTTTAGTTAAGGTAGCTTCAAGTTAAGTTAATGATTTCCCCCACCCCCCCTTAAAGTTTGTTACAAGTATGACATCATATCTACATGATTTCAACAAAACCTGGAAATTTTCTGGGGTTTTATGGTAAGAGAAAACCATATAAAATTCGTGGTGACGGTGGGAGTTGGAAAGGACATCTTGGATTCTCCATCTCTTTATCTTCAAATCAAGTCTAGGTGCTTTTCTGGAAGGTACAGTTTATCTAGGGAAGGAGGGGGGCCAGGCTGAGCTCAGCAGGGAGCTGCAGTGTCGGTGTGTGCTATGAAGGATGGTGTAAACATCCCTTCTACCCTGCGTGAAAGTATCTCAACAGAGAGAGCAAGCAATCCTTCCTAATTATGGTGCCTGTTGAAAATAGGTCCCATGCGTCCCTTCTCACTTAGAAAGACGTCGGCCAGTGTGTGGGTTAAGGACAAGAGATGGTGAGTTCAGAGATATTTGGAGCGAAATGGAGAGTATCAGAAATTTAATCAGTCTAGATGTCTTTGATTTCTTGGGAGAGAAGAAAGGAGGAGAGCCCTCTTCTGTTTAGTACTCAAATTGTTGAACTTACATTTTTAAAAAGCACAAGAAAAGAAAACACTGTTCAGTGTTTCCAAGATCCATATTACTGACCTTAACAAACTTACAAATGTGCCTTTATACCTCATTTGATATAAAACATGTTCTATAGTATTTTAAAATGTTTCTTTCTCCAAATTCAGCATGACGCACAACCTCCCTTACTTTCAGCTGGTTTCACATATCAGCACTGAGTACAGCATAAAAGAATCGAGATTGTTTAATATCCATCCCTTTGAAAATAACAGCACTGAACATCTCTGCCGTCTCCTTTGAATGTTTTGCTGTATGCTGCTTCTCCAGTGCTGAGCACCAAACAGCACACACGCTGTTAGGCATACCAAGGAGAAATTCATAACACTCTTATTGTACTCCAAAGTATTTTACAACAAGTTGTATGGTGAAGAAGATGCCTGAAGTAATTTTTCTGCCTTCTCCCCTTACCTCTTACACCCCCCACTCCTCCCCACACTCACTTCCCAGTTACCTCTTCCTTAAGACAAATGCTAGCTTGGTTTTATTCTCAGTTTTGATAACTGCCTGCAGGATGCATTCAAGTTCTGTGGCATCGGTCTTTTTTGCTCTTTGCTTGGCGTGTTTCAGCTGTCTCTAACTGAAAAGGGTTGAGATTTCTCAGTTTGGTAATAACTAATTTATATCTCGAGGAAAGTCATAAGGAGGATGCAGGCAAAAGTCCTGTCTAAACACTACTCATAACTTGCATTGGGGTTTTTTGCATGCTTAAAAGTCAGTCAGCCAAGGCCTAGAACAGAGAGACTGCATACGAATGAAGAGACTTCACCCTTGTATTTTCTTTCAGATTGTATATAGTCTTATTACTCAGTTGTCCTTAGGACTATTGAATGGGTTTGATTTGTACCAGCCTAATCTTCATTATTGGCTTCAAGCTACTTTATGCTTTATAGTGAACTGCAGTTAAATCAGATTTTGTTACTGTATCAACTGTTTTTTGTTTGCTTTTTTTTTTTTTTAAAGGCAGCTAAATTAGCAATAATAATTTCCTTTGCCTACAACCCTGAATGGGCATATATTGAGAAGTACAATATAGTATTAAAAAAAAACCCCAACCCTGGACATAAATGAATGGCAGAATAAATAATTTATGCTAATGAAATTACTGCAATTAGTAGTTCCACAATGACCCTTTTAAAAGCCACAGCTGTTAATGTCAGGAAGTGCTGTCACCGCTGACCTTATCATAAGAGAAAGTGACAAATTGAAAATGCAGGGAAGACCAACCCTCAAAGAGGTCTGTTCGGGAACGATTAGTGTTTTCTGAAAACCAGTGTGAATTACAACCAGCTGCTCTCTGGCTCAGCGTGTCTCCCATGCTGTGCCATTTTGTTAAGCTTGATAACAATAGTTATTTTGCCCCATTGAGACAAGTTGTCTCGGGCCACTTCCAGCTCTACCGGAACCCACTTCTTCCCTCACTGATTTACAAATGAAACTGTTGTTAGAGGGCTTTTCAGGGCTGCTGAGTAGAGACCTCTCATAAGGATCATGTGTAAGGACGTTGTCTGTCGTGAGGAAGAGCTGTACTGCGGGGTGCGTGTGTGCCACAAACAATGAAAAAAGGAGAAAAAGGCTGAAACACATTTCAGTTGGAAGCCAAGCACTGCTCAAATCTGCATAAAATGTCCATTCCTGCTGACTAGCCTTGCTTTTACGAACAGGTTTTTTTTCAAGATTAATTTGTGCCAGCTTTGCCTCAACTAATGATGTTCTATTTTTTTTTTTATTTGCAAAGCAATTTATTTCTGCTTTCCCTAAATGCAAATCATTCTTTATTTAGTCCTTGTTTTAATTTCTGTTTTTGTAATCATAGGTGAAATAAGTATTCTTCTAAACTAGCTTTTAAAAGTCACAAGAAAATAATGAGGTCTCTTACTGAGAAAAATGGCAAGTCTTTCTGCATCAACCTGATTGTAATATTAATGATGTAGGCTTAAAACATTTAACTGCATCAACAGCCACTCGTGAGCAATTTTCCCAAAGTTCCCTAAGCATTATTGACAATGCTTTGGTAAATTATGTGTGACTTTCCTAAGAGTTGGTGTAGCTCATTTAATTCATATTAATTGATTTTTAGGCTTCCCTTGATTAATTGAACTGGCTTCGTCTTGTACAGAATGCAATAAATAATCATTAAAATGAGGGAGATGTGACTCCACAAATTATAAAGTTAAGTATGCTAGAAGTCATAGAGGACAAAATGGAAGTTAGTTACAATGGTGGAGTTAAATAGGTTTTCTTAGTATTTCCCTGTTAATTTTGCATACAGTACTCTTGCTTAGACACATATATGAGTATATTCTAGTCATATAGGTAGACAGATTGCTTTAAAACAAACCACAATTAATTTTGGATGTTTCTTATTTCATCTTTAACCTAGGGAAGTATACTCTGATTCAAAGTAGGGTAGCAGTATTTGCTGGTTCGGTTTTCAAAAAATTTAGAAAAAGGACCTTTGAGCTTCAGTCCTGGATCTACCTCTGTCCTTGCTGTGAGAGGTGAATAAAGGCAGGCATTTTACCTCTTCGTTTTGCTCAGAAACACATGACTTTTAAATGACTATCTGGAGCTGGTTTAGATATGCCTAGCCTGCTTGGTTATCCTATAGTACATGAAAAGAATTTTCCAGTCTCACAGCTCCGTTTTCCTCCCTGTGATGAGAGAGAAACCCCATGCAGCGCTGTGTGGCACCCGACGCAGCCCCCTGGGGCCACGGGACCCTTCTGGCATCCTTTCTGCAGCGTGCAGAGATTTGCTGGGAGCTGGAGGCATGCTATGCTTTGTGGTTTGGTGCCTGGGTGGCACGTAGGGGAGGGAAGAGCATCAACTGCCACAGCTCGGGGTGACTCTGAACTCCATTAAGTCGTAACTACTTTTCTAATCAGCTACCCCTTCAGACTGACAGAAGATCTCTTCAGCACAGAAATGGCAATTTTCTGACATTTTTGGTATGTAGAGACTCAGCTTTCAGAAGCACTCCACAGTGGTCTAATCTTGCCCTCCTACTAGGTTGCGTTAGTTTATCACTGACTTGGACAAGCACAGATAAGCAGGGACTTGTACAACTTCATAAATCTAAATCCTGCAGTCCAGTTCTGCTCCATCTGAAGTTAATGGCCTAAATGTGCTTCCCTTTGAATAGGAATTTGATGATATGTGAGGTATGTAGGGATCAGTGTGGTTAGAGTAACCACTCTGTTGCATTTCTTTAACCTATCCAGGATTTTTCTTAAGCAAAATTTCCAGACGTGAAAGAGAAAATCCATATAGTATTAACTCTGTATATAGCAGTATAGTGACTGGTTTAATCTCTGGTTTTAGCTGTAAGGATCATTTATTTGGATGAAAAAAAAAGAAAGTCTGTTGAAGCATTGAGCTTCTGTGTTGATGACAACTTAATGAATGCCAACACAGAAGTTATTAATTTATATGCAAAAAAGTTGGAAGAGGCTCATTCTGGTTTAATGTTTTTTACAGGCTGACAAAATTGTTTTTAGGGTAGACTGAAGAATAGTCTTAGGAACAAGCCATCCTTGGAAACGTAACCTTTTCTTACTTACATAGATATACTTAATTTCTGAAACATTTCTTTGCTCCTGTGTTTACATTTGTTCTTGTTCCTTGGGTATGTTCAGCCTCTTATCCAGGACTCCATTTGTGATTTCATGGCTTATGCTTCACCAGTGTCAATACAGAGAGTGCCAAATTGCCTCAAATTGCTCCAGGGGAGGTTTAGCTGGATATGAGGAGAAATTTCTTCACTGAAAGGGTGGTCAAACATTGAAACAGGCTGCCCAGAGAGGTGGTGGAATCACCATCCCTGGAGGTGTTCAAAAAGTGTGTAGACATGGCACTTCAAGACATGGTCTAGTAGACATGGTGGTGTTGGGTTGGTGGTTGGACTTGATGATCCTAGAGGTCTTTTCCAGCCTTAAAGATTCGATTCTATGATTCTATGAAATGCAATCGTAACGAGAGGTGATACAATTACACCACTCCAAAAAGCTTTCTGGAGCAAACCATGTTTTATAAGATCCTCGTAGAGAGAAAAGGCAAGGACGTGTCGGGACACATGGAGGACTTGGTGAATGGCATGCAGAAGCTGAAGGCAGCAGCTTTCCAGGTAAACTGTGAAAGTCACAACCTTTTCTTTCATGCTTTGTAAATAATCTTTGGTTTATTGCTAACAAAAGTTGTTGCAGTGCCTTTTCATTAGACTGATCAGTTGTGGGGATGGCAGGTTTTGTTTCTTTGAAATTACTTGATTTTGGAAACTGGGTTCTATTCTTCACATAGAAGCTCTTTGAGTTCTTTAGCTGTCTTTGGAAAGAGAAGTCCATCCATTTGGGCCACAGAGAGAAGATGCACTTCTGTACGTGGGGATTTTGTGCATGGCCAGTGACCAGCTGTGGGGTAACGAAGGCAGGAGGAACGACTATGGAGCCTTTTCATCCACTCTCATCACCTTCTTGTGAGGGTAGTGCCGCTTAGCCTCCAGTCAGTGCTTCTGCCTGCGGTTGACTTGTGGCTAGTCAGTCCACAGTGGCAGAAGGGAGGGGACACTGCTTTGAAGCTTTTCCCTCTGCCCCCCACTACATGTTCCATAATCCCTATTGCAGATGCTGAAGGGAAGATGTAATCCAGCAATTTCTTTATTAAGAATAAAAAAGTCTGCGTGTTTTATATTAAAAAAAACCAAACCAAACCTGCAAATGAAATGCTCAGTTGCAGTCTTTGCATGAGGTTGCACCTTTGTGCTACTGCATGAGATTAATAATGGGAGCTGGCTGGTTTACTCCCACTTTTCAAGCTGAATACCTGCAAAAAAAAAAAAAAAAAGTCAGCAGAAAAGGATGACTGCTTTTTAAAGTCTATTTTTAATAAGATATCCTATACTAGTAAAAGACTTTATTTTTCTCTGAATTCTAATTTGACGATGACCACACTGTGATTTGATGATTTCAAGTGCCACATGCTGTGCTAGCAGACAGAGCCACAGCTCCTATCTAGCCAGGTACTTGAACGCTCAACCATTTTTATTCTGTACTCTGCACAAGAATACCAAATGCAGCACCCTTTAGTTTTTCAGAAAGAAAAAGATACAAAGTCAGCTCAAATAAGCTGAAAAATTGAGTAGAGAGATTTGGGATCTCAACAGTCATCTGTTATGCCTCTTATTACAGTTTTGTTTTTTCACGGCAAAATGAACAGATTTTGTAAAGGTAAATTTTGTAGGTTTTGTAACAGATTTCAACTTTTCCATGTACTAAGAGTTTAAGTCCTCCAATATTTGTCTTCCTCTGTCTTATCACCCCTATCCAGATCAGGTTAACAAGAGTCCCTTCTGGTTAAAATATAGCCTTTTATCACAAATAGCTGTCAGATAAAAATATTTGGAGGGACAGGGGAAAAATAAAACCCAGACATTTGAAACGTTTCCTTTCCATGTGGAAAGATATTGTCGCTGGATATTTTCATATCGGTTTCTTACCTGGCAGGCAATAAATTGCTTTTTTCAGCAAACTAACAGGTAGTCTTTGTTCGTCAGTCTCTG